>NC_135617.1:71193750-71520000 GCF_053574225.1 Canis aureus | reverse complement strand
GTAAGATTTAAGGACCAAAGAAATTCGGTTCTCTCAGGATAACAGACCTACAACAGAAAGAGTTAATGGGTGTCTTCCAAAAGTACTGGGGTCTCACCTGGGCCCCCACAATAAATGTCCGAGTCTGAGAGTCCAAGGTCTTCACCAGCACCTCCAGGCTGTCAGGCTCCTCCATACTGGAAGTGGTACTGGTACTATCAGTGGGCTCCATCGCAGATAGATCTCTAAAGAATAGAGGGAGGGAAGCCTCCTGTCGCCCAGAGCTGATTTTATATACCCGGAAGCCTCACCGGCTTGAGTCTCCGCCCTAATATCTGAAGAGTTTTTCCCGCACGAGCCTACACACTCACACCCGCCCCCATTCCCCTTCTGATTCCGAGGCACCAGGAGAGAAACACAAAGGGCAGGAGATCGACGGCACAGGGAGCTGGAGGACGGGCAGGTGGGAGGGGCTCCGCAATGCCAATCACAGTAAGGGAGGGCCAGTCAGGCTGGGAAGCCGGCAAAGTAGGAAGCAGGAGACTCGTGTCATCACCAGTCGCGATACGACAAAGGCCCCAAAGGTCGGCAAACCCCCGGGAGCACACGCGAGCGGGGGGAGGGGGGAGTCGCGCCAGATTTTGCGGAGACAGTGGTTTCGCGCACGCGCGCCACGCCACGCCCACCGAACCCGCCTAAATCACGACAGACCCGAAATGACGGACACGCACGGGGGGCCAGATTGGCTAGCTGACTGCCCCCCTCTTCCGCCTTCCCTCGATGCTCCAGGAGAGCGGCGCAATCAACACACACCACACACACGCACAAACCCCACCGCAACCCACACCACCACCCCGGGCTCCGCCCCCGACTTCCCCACGGTACCGTCACTTCCGGTCTCCCCCAACTTGCCACCGATGGTCACTTCCGTTTCCCCGATAGTATTTGGGGATCGCAAGGCGGTACTTCCGGCTCCCCCCAGGTCCCGAAGTTTTACTTTTGTTGGGAACGATGAGGAAGTTCGCGGCCCCAAACAGTGAGTTCCTTGGGGCCAGACGGGCCGGGGCCGGCCTGGATGGGAGGGAGCCGAACACCCCGAGGAGCCACCGCCACCGTCGCCCGGGGGGCCGTACTGCGCCTGCGCGCGTCGCACTACGCATGCGTACACCTTTAGGCACCGCCCAACCCCCCGCTAACGCTGTTCTTGTCTGTGTACGGGCTTGAGCTGTAGGTGGTTGAGGTGGCTACTTTAAATGCCTGAAAATAATTACCAGGTGAGAGACTATGTTTCAAGAGGCTTGGGACAGTTGTGTGCCTCTAGCGGTTTGGCGACTGGGGATTATGCCTCGTGAATCTCTGTTAAAGTCTTGGCCGGCCGAGAATTTGAGGCGGCACTGCGCTGGCCTCCTAAAATTCTGTCTTCGGCGCCTCCGGAAGTCCTCCTTTCTCTAGGCAGTTGGAGGTGGTTCGCGAGCAGCCGGGGCGTGCCGCCGCGTGGTTGCGGCCGACCTCGGCGCTGCGTGGTGGGCGTTTGGCTGGACGCGGGCGCCATGTTCCTCGGTGGCAGCGTGCGGCCGGTGGACACGCCATGTTGTGGAGCAACTACGGATTCACTGCTTCACAGGAGTCTCCTCAGAAAGGGCGCCTCCGAGTTTGGGAATTGGAAGGGAGTGGAGTTGGACTGGGCCGAAACACAGGATTCCGGCCCTGGAGCACTGAAGGGGCCACCGGAGGGCTTCCGCAGGCCGGGGTCCCCCGGCGGACTGGGCAGTGCTCACCGCCTGAGCCCCCAACCTCGGCCTCGGGTAGGCCTGCCTGCCTCCCTTCCGGGCCCACGGCCTTTGTGGGGCCTGTCGTTCCTACTCGATTCCCAGTACTGATTCATAAGAGCCCTAATAAATAATTGTTTAGCGAGCACTTGGTTTGTAACAGGAATATACTCAGGGCTTTGCGTACTGTCCTGTTTAAAAGCCTTTCAATACCGGAGATGGTCATTACATCCATTTTATAGGTGAGTACACTTAGGCAAAACTAAGGCAGAACCGACAAACCCCGGCCTACCAGCCCCCGGGTCAAGCACGTCTACTTTACTGCCCCAATAAACTACTGTATTTTATATATATTTGCTTCTTACTATAAGAAATGGTAAACATTAAAAAAAAAAAAAAAAAAAGAAATGGCAAACATTACTCCCAGATGTTATAATGAGCCCTCATATACCCGTTACCCAAATTTTCTTTTAACTAAATCACAATCCCATAACAAACCCTACCACTCAGAACAAATTGGCAGTCTGTGGTTTATACATAATCTATTAGGAAGCCCCATCTTTCATTGCATTAACTGCCCCACCCCCTTGGCACTATCAAATGACTGCTTCTTGACAACTATTTTCTTGCTATTTGAGAACCTGGAGCCCACCAGAAACTAAGTGCCTTTACAAACATTAATTATAGCAAATACTTCCTTCGGATTTAACAACAGGCAGGCCCTTGCCAAGGGCTTTATGTGCATAATCTCGTTTAATCCTGTGAGATTGACGATTTGGTCATCAATGAAATGAAAATGGAAAAAAAAAGGCACTGAGATTAATAAAACTGCAAGATCTAAGATCTAATACATAGTGGAGTTAGGGTTTGCACCCACTCTGCCTAATAACCAATATCTTCTAACCCTTACATCATGTATTCTCTTCTAATGATAAACATTGAGTGAACTTTTCTCAGGGGTGTACATACTGTTTCCCCAATTACTTCAGAAAGAAGGCCTCCCATCCACTAGGCCCCAGCACCTGGTTCATACCTGTTTTAAAGAACTTACCAGGCTGTGTACTGCAATGATTTGTTTTGTTTACTCAGCTATTTTTCTTTTTACTGCTCTCAAGGCCAGGGACTGTCATTCATTTTTATGTCCCTAGGGGCTTAGCTGGCACACAGCTGGGCCTCACAACAGTCTGCTAAGTGAATCAATGAAAGAATCAGTCTGCCTCTTTTCAGTGCTATACAACTGAGCAGATATCCAGCTCGGATACAGGTTGAAGGGCCACAGGCTTCTACCTGGAGGGCTCAGCTCCCATTAATTCATAAGAGACTCTGGACATGCCAGGGTGTATTATGGAGTGATGGCATTTAGAAGAGGGGGAGGAAGGCCTGAACACTGTAAGTAATCTATGATTGGGTTGGAAAACAAGGTTGAAGTTACTCATTAGCAGGTGAAAGGGTCAAGGGTCAAGGCAAGGGGGCTGGAAGCAGAGTGGACTAAGTAACAAGGGGGTGGGGGGAGAGCAGTTAAGGCACCAGCCACTTCACGAAGAGCACCAGCTCCCTGCTACCTGAAGATGTTCCACCAAGTATGGGCAGCTCTGCTCTATCTCTTTGGTATTCTCCTTAACTCCATCTACCAGTGCCCTGAGTACAGTCAACTGACAACTCAGGGAGTGGATGGGAAAGAGGTATGGACTGAGAATGGGGAAAGCTGATGGTGGGAGCTCTGAGGGACTTGAGTGGGTGGCCTTGGATGACCAGAAGCCATGCTGGGAACGAAAGGGAGAAAGGCTGTGAGTATCGTGATAATGAATGCAAGAACAAGTGGAAAAAAAAAAAAAAAAAAACAGTACTGTGGCCATCAATGTGGAAACACGGTAGAATTGGGGGCTGGGTGGTTACTCAGGTTGATTGAGAGGGCTAAAAAGGAAAAATTGCTTAATGACTCCATGTCATAACCCACCCCTAGTCAGAACAAAGCAGCTGCCACGCCACTCCTCTAAGTCTTGCTGTCTTAAGAGTAAAGATGAAGAGGTTGAATGGGCCCTGTGGTGGGGACCCACCCTCTTCTGATCCCCTCATTCTCTGCAGTTCCCAGAGCCACACCTGGGCAGGTGGTACTTCATCGCAGGGGCAGCTCCCACCAAGGAGGAGTTGGTGACTTTTGACCCTGTAGACAACATTGTCTTCAGCATGGCTACAGGCTCTGCCCCCATGCAGCTCCAGCTTCGTGCTACCATCCGCATGTGAGTGATGAGGCAGGGGCACCAGGAGGTGCAGTCTCTGCCCAAAATATGAGCACCCACCCACCAAGAGCTAGGCTCTTTGGGATATCCACTGTTTTTGGCCCACTAAGTTCAACAATTCTGTTAGTTTCCCTCTGAAAAGAGATGAGCCTACCCAACCATCCCTTGGTAGTTTGAAACTTCAGAGAGAAATAAGATGGGATAAATAGAGGCTGGTACTGTGTGGCTGGGAGGTCACTGTCTTTTGTCTTTGCCACCGCTTCTGTAGGAAAAATGGACACTGTGTGCCCCGGAAATGGATCTACCACTTGACTGAGGGGAGCACAGATCTCAGAACTGAAGGTTGGTGTACTCCGGCCTTCACTCTCCCCATGTCCCCTGGGCTTGCTTGGTTTTGCATCTCTGTCCTCACACTTCCCCCCCCAACAGGCCGCCCTGACATGAGGACCATGCTCTTCTCTAGCTCATGCCCCGGTGGAATCATGCTGAAAGAGTCAGGCCACGGTTACCAGCGCTTCCTCCTCTATAGTGAGTGGGGATGCCAGACAGGAAGGGTTGGAGAGAAACACAGGAGGGCGGAAGAGCCTCTCACTCTGAGCCTTATGAAATCATCCCAGGAAGGACTGGGTGCTTCCCCTCACCAGGGCAGTGCTGAGAAGCTGGGACTTTGATGGGCCTGGCCCTGCCCTGCTCTTCCAGATCGCTCACCACACCCTCATGAGACATGCGTGGAGGAGTTCCAGTCCCTGACCTCCTGCCTGGACTTTAAGGCCTTCTTACGGACTCCCAGGGATCAAGGTAAGGGGGTAAAGTCCCACAGAAGAGGACTAGGACTCACCAAGTCTTCTGCAGGTGCTGGATGAAAGGGACTCAAGTGATGTCACTGGAGGGCAGGCCAAAGGCTGACATTATTAGAGTGGCTGTGCTGACACCTCCATTTGTGTCATAGGCTGTGATGTCACCTGAGGGAGCCAGGCTGGGCTCTGGGCTACTCAAAAGAGAGGTTCCTGAGTTTGTGGTGGATAAAAGGAGGGGGGGGGGGGTCAGACACAGGGAAAAAGACCTCAGAGACCCCTTCTTTGATGTGGGGAAGAGCAGAAATGCATTCTCCTCTACCCCACCATCACCAACCTTGCTTTTTTCCCTGGAGTTCCTTCCTTTCCATTCTCTTCTTTTCTCCCTCCTCCCACCAGAGGCCTGTGAGCTGTCCAGTAACTGACCTGTGGCTTCATCTGTGCCCCAAATGGATATGGTGAGAGCTACAGTTGTGCTGGGGGAAGGAGAAGCTGGAGACTCCCAACTCCCTTTCAAGAGTAATAAAGATGATTTTTCAGTCCTCATCTCATTTCGGGTTTGTCTCCAGACATCAGTCTTCCCCACCTCTATCTCAGTACTTCCTTGCACTTTCTACTACCTAAACCCCCTGCTGGACGGCGTCAGGAAATGACACTGAGTGGTGGTAACTCTCTTTGTAGTGGTATATTTAGGATTTGATGTGACACATTTATTGCTGACTGTGCAAACACCTAGTCCCAGAGTGGGAACTCCAAGCTCCAGTTCTTCCCCATACTGCCTGTCTGAACTGCCAACCCCTCTGAATCAGTCCTCCTGCCTATATGACCTGCACCATACCCACTCCCCCTGGCTCCTGGGAAGATCCAGATCCTTCCTGCAGGCTCCTAATCACTGTAGGCCCCTATCCACACCCCTTAACCCACCTGCCTCAGTCCCATTCTTCCCTACATGGCTTAGATCCTAGGATCCAAGGGATCCCTTGGGTCTCCAACCACCCTCTTACCCTAGTCAGAAGCCTTTCTGTCCTGCTTCTGGTCTCCACCTCTGGGTAGTTTTGAAAGGTAACGATGACTCTTTAGTCTTTATTTTTCATCACTATGCTTTTTTTTTTTTCTTTTAAAAAGTAAAGGTGGAAAGAATAAACGAAATGGGAGAAATGTAAAAGCAAGAAGTAACAACAGCTGGTGAATTCAAGGGCCATATCCCCATTGTACATAAACAGATGCCCTAAATAGCTCTACTCTCCTGTGTGTGAAGGAAGGCCATGCCCTCATACTCTGGGGTTTCTTCCCCATTCCTGAGGTCCCTATGCTTACATCTGGGTCATGGCCCCCACTCTCCTACACCTACTCTTTCTCCCACCCCACTCAGGGTTGGGTCACTAGGTCACACCCTATCCTGCAGGCATAACCCCTCTCCTGGGTCTCCTCTATTCCTTACCCTCCCTCTCCAACTTCTCATCCTCCAAGTCAGTGGCTTCCTCCTCCCCACTGGGCTCCCGGAGGCTGACTGCCAGCACCAGGGCCTGTAGGAGACCAAAGAGGCAGGCAAAGTGCAGAGGGTGAGCAGTAAGTAGGCTCAACACAGCATGGAGCCCATGCAGGGCAGCTAGGAAGGATAGTAGCCCATGCAGCCAGAGGCCCAGCGGTCCACGCAGGCCCAACGCGTCCAAAGCTGCTCTCAGAGGGCGTGAGCACAGCCCCAGCAGGGCTGAGGCAAGCAGCTCCAACAGATGCAGAGTCAGGTTGGTTGATATCTGCAGACTCTCCTCTGGGCTCCCCAGGTACTGCAAGGGAGCCCCTGTTCTTCCACCTGGATCCCCCTGCAGCCAGCCCAGCAGCTTCTGACGCTGCCCTGGCTTCTCCACTGGGGCTTCAGGCACAGGGGGGCTCAGTACCTCTTCAGGGGACACTCCAAGTCTGGTGCCACTTGAGTCCACAGGATCCCAGCCCAGTTTGGGAATGGTCCCTCCAGTCTCCAGTCTCCCAGACTCTTGAGTGTTAGAAGCAGTCTTGTTCCACTTGAAGGAATCCATTCTGTTGCTCCCCAGTTGCTCATCTCGGTACTCTCTGCTTGGTTCTGGAGCAGCCCCAGAGCTCCTCCGTGCCCCTGTGTCCTTGGTCTTGGGAGGCCCCACATCTCCCATGGTTTCTGGGGCACTATCCCAGTCACTCCCTGAATTCTCAGAGGAGCTATCCATTCGTCTGAGTTCTGGGGTAGGCAGGTCAGGCTTCGTTGGTTTCCGGTGGCCCCAGGGGCGAGGTAGCCAACCACTGAGGCGTCGCAGGAACATGGTTGGGATGTGTAGTGAGTCCCTAGATTCTGGGGCTGCTTCCTGGCACCGCTTAGATTTTCAGGTTTGGGGCCTGAGTGTCTCCTCTGAAGCCAGTCTGTTCCAGCTCAGAAGAACTGTTATCTGTTTTGTGAGTTCTACTCTGAACTCAGAAGTGGCTCTCCACTTCTCGGGATGCTGTGCAGCCTCAAGTGTGGAAAGCGGCTTGTTTCCTTTTCAATTTTGAGGTAAAGAAGAGAGGCACATCCAAATTCGTTCACCACCACCACTACCACCCCACACCCAAGATGCAGGACAAGAATCCCAGGACCTGACAAGGCCTGGGTTACCCCCACGGTGTTCTCCCTGGGTTTCTGGGTTTCCTTTCCTGCAGGCAGCACCCCAAGTTTCACTCACCAAGGCCACGCCCCAAGGTGCCCCAGAAACTGGGGAGGCGGTACTCCATCCAAGAGGGAAGGAAGGAAGGCAGGTGGCCCTGGGTCTCAGGTAATCCCAATCTGGAGAGTCCTGAACTGCTGACCTAAGGGAGCTCAACAACAGGCAATCAATCTCCTATTGGGGGTTAGGAGAGAGGTGTTGAGCAAACTCCAGCCAGCAGCGTTCTTCCCTTGATTCAGAGGGTTATGAATCCTACACAGCGGCCCGACCGGCAGCTGAGACGCAGCCTCCACAAGGTCAGGCCAGAGGTGTCTCGGGAAGTCGTCGTCGCGAGGCCAAGCGCGGGCCTGCCGGGGTACCTAGGCGTCCGGGCACTGTGCACTGCGACCCCTCCCGGGCCGCGGCCTCCCTAGGCCGCCTGGAGCCGCAGAGCCCGGAAGCAGCTGCACCAGGGCTGGAGGGACAGACGGGGGCGGAGCCTGCAGCTCGCGGGGCGGGCCCTGCGGATCCACCCCCCCCCCCCCCCCGCGCCCCCGCGCGTTTGTACGCGCCACTCTGCAGGGTGCCCGCTGAGATTTGGCCGGGCCCGGGCAAGGGGGGAAACCTGGCAGTGAGTTTTCACTGCCCGAGGGTCCCTGGGCCGCCAGTGTTTCCCTGACCCTTGGTTCTTCCCTGCCTCCCCCCCGCCCCCCCTAACGCCAGCTTTTCATGGCCATGACTTCATGAAAGGCTTTTCCGGAAAAGCAAGCTGCTTCTCCGGTACCCGTGTTGATCTTCCTGACCCCTCCAGGCCGATTCTACTTCCCGGGGTCAGTCGGACAACAGTTAAGCTCTCCTTCAGCCAGGAACCTGGTATGAGCAGCAGGAGGGCGGAGGAGACAAGTGTAGACAAATAATGTGCTTCCTACCTCTGGAGTTTCAGGTAATAAAGTGAACCTTGATTTAAAGGTTACATTTGGGAGGCCAGAGTTCTGGCTCTAGTTCAGCTAACACCATTGAGGCTGGAGAATTCCTAGGCCCTCCCAGCCCATTGGCCTCTTCCTGCAAGACCCTGCCTACTCTCATCACCTCAGAGCTTGCCCAAGCTTCCCCTCACTATGCATTGTGTATTTGATCACGTAGCTGCCTCCCCCAGCTGTGAGCAATTAGAAGTTTGGGACTATGTCTCACACCTCTTAGCACATAGTATCTGAACTTGTTTAAAATCAGTAATCAGGGGATCCCTGGGTGGTGCAGCGGTTTGGCGCCTGCGTTTGGCCCAGGGCGCGATCCTGGAGACCGGGATCGAATCCCACGTCGGGCTCCCGGTGCATGGAGCCTGCTTCTCCCTCTGCCTGTGTCTCTGCCTCTCTCTCTCTCTCTCTCTCTCTGTGACTACCATAAATAAATAAATTAAAACAAAAATCAGTAATCAAAAGGACACCTGGGTGGCTCAGTGGTTGAGCATCTACCTTTGGCTCAGGGCATGACGGGGGAGGGGAGGGGGGGGGCGGGCGCAGGATGGAGTCCTATATCCGGCTCCCTGCAGGGAGCCTGCTTCTCCCTCTCTCTGCATCTCTCACGAATAAATACAATCCTTTAAAAATAAAAAAAAAAGTCAGTACTTGAAAAAATAAAACAGTGATTGAATTGACTGGAGTGGTCAGGGGACACTTACTGGTGCAGGCAAGCCTGGCATAGAGCTTGGGCAATTCCTGGTTCAGGGGATTGAAAGAATAGCTGGGGGCATTCCAGGCTGGGGCTAGCACCTGGAAGTGAACCAGACGGGCAGGTAGGTGACCCTATCCTGCCACCAGAAAGGGCTACCCCTTCTGGCTCAGGTAGGATTTGCATGTGGCCCCCAGACTTGTTTGGCCTTTCCCACAATAGCTTCCAGAAAAGTGAATAAAACACAAAAGAAGAAATTTGATTTATTTTTCAGCTCTCAGCTTCTCTCTCCCAAAGGCAGAGCCCACTGACTACAATCTGAGTGTTTGGAACCTGGACAGACCCCCAGAAGTAAAAGCTAAAGTGCCTAGGTCCAAGTTCAGACTTCAGCAATAGATCAGGATCAGACCTTACCAAGGTCAGAACTCAAGGTTCATGTATGTCCTCAGATCCCACTCCCAGGCCCTGTCTTTCTCCTCCTGCCTTCTCTCCTCTCTCCAGCTCAGTGTGGTCACCCGAGGGGCTCTCTCCCTCCCAGCTATGGCCCGAGTATCTCGGGCCAGGAAGTGTGTGACTCGGGGTTGGGGCACCGATCTGTAGCCTAATCCTTCCTGGTCCCTCTTGAGGACAGTGGGGATGGGGTTGGTGCGGCCCTCACCCCGGGGTCCCAGCCCCATTCCAGGCTCCCAGCCTCCCCTCAGCAGCAGCTTAAAGCCTGGGCTGGAGGCGGGCACCCCAAGGGGCAGGTTGGGGGACCTGAGATCACGAGGCAGTGACAGCAGGTGAGCAGTGGATGTCCAATGATTAGAGTCTTGGAAGTGAGCATTGCAGGTCTCGCAGTACTGGAAGGAAGGGGATTGGGACCTGTAGGGGAAAAAGAGAAAGAGATGAGGGCAGGGGAAGAGTGGAGGGAGTGGAGAGGGAGGCAGGCAGAGCGGGGTGGCAAGGTGGGAAGTCCTTCTAGCCTTTCTGCTAAGAAAGAAATTGCCTTCCAACCCACTTAGCAATGAGGGACCCAGAGGGGAACAGCTAGAAGAAATAGCAACCAGGCTTCACAAGATCTTGGGCAAGGCATAATAACTACAATTTATATATATATTTATATATGTATATTTATATATATATATAGTTTAAAAAAATTTTTTTTTTTTTTATGATAGTCACAGAGAGAAAGAGAGAGAGAGAGAGGCAGAGACATAAGCAGGCTCCATGCACCGGGAGCCCGATGTGGGATCCGATCCCGGGTCTCCAGGATCGCGCCCTGCGCCACCAGGGATCCCCTATATATATGTATATAGTTAATCCCCTATATATATATATTAACTATATATATATATGGTAAACCGTCATCCTAACACTTTACATATATTGACCCATTAAATCCTCACAATTCTTTAACATAGGTGCTCTTGTTACCCCCCATTTCTCAGATAAGGAAAATGAGGCACATAAAAATTAGGTTGCTTGACCAAGTAAGTAGAATCAGAATTTAAACCCAGGGAGCTGGGACACCTGGGTGGCTCAGCGGTTGAGCGCCTGCCTTTGGCCCAGGGTGTGATCCTGGAGACCTTGGATGAGTTCCACATCGGGCTCCCTGCAGGGAGCCTGCTTCTCCCTCTGCCTCTCTCTCTCTCTCTGTGTCTCTCATGAATAAATAAATAAAAATCTTAAAAAAACACACACAAAAAAAAAACAGGGAGCTCACATTTACTACTACTCGATTCCATTGCCATATCAACCTACACTGGGGATCAGGGAGAGAATCTTTGAGTCTGTTCCGGAGCCTCTGGCATGGAGGGACTAGGAAGGGCAGAACACACTGAAAGATGGGCATGGGTTAAGGCTTCCTCTCACCGGTTCTCTGGATTCCTCGTCTCTCCGTGGCTCTCTCGGACCATGCGCGCCACCTCAGGAAAACCCGCTTCTTCAGCCAGCTGAGCAGCATCCTTGCCACCCAGCTCACAGACACCCACCCAGGCAGCTCCACGGCCCAGGAGATAGCGCACAGCAGCCCCCTGGCCTGCTCGAGCAGCACACATCAGGGGGGTCCACCAGAAGGCATCCCGAGCATTGATATTGCCCCCCGCTCCCCCTGCCTCGTGGGGATCCAAGAGCCTTCTTAGTTCTGCTAGGTCACCCTCCTGGGCTGCCCTCAGTATCCAATGGGTCATCTTGTCCTCTGCCTCAAGGGATCTCCTTTGTCCATGTCCTGCTGAGGCTCCTACAGCAGCTTCCCCCATCATTCTTCTCTTCTTCCTCTTTCTTTTCCTGTCAGGTTCAGGCTGAGATCTCTGGGATGCAGGGATGCTGCTCTCTTCTGCAATCAGGGCCTCATAGAAAGCCCGGGCTGCAGCCCCATTCAGGGTGGGCTCCAGCTCTTCAGGCTGTGACTGCTGCTGCCCATCTTTCCAGAGGTCACTGGGGTTGGTGGCCGGGGTGAAGGTGATGAGGGAGGGCCTGGACATGGCTTTTGGGAGAACTGAGACAATGAGACTAATTAAAGGGCGTATGAGACAAGCAAGCCAATCCCTTGGTGGCTCTGCACTGACCAGAACCACCTCCACAGATCTGCTGGGATGAGGAAAAGTAGCCTTTTCCAAGTCAAAAACCCGTCTTATACTCTAAGTGACCCCACAACCTAGGACCCTACAGGGCCTAAGGACCATAGGTCATGTGGAAAAACAGGGAGCCATACAATAACAGCCCATATCCCTCGTAAAGGTTAACTTAACAAAGATTTAATGAGAATTGCCCAGAGGCCCATCCCTATCCTCACCAATAAGTAAAAACAGCTTCTCTCTCAAACTACTTGATCACCAGGTAAGACGTGCAGTTAAGAAAACAATCAGCCTAGCCCTTTAAATCTTCCTTGATCCTATGTCAGGGTAGGGTCTTTCCAAACAAAAACAGACTTTTAACCTTCTCCGGATGCAAGAAGAAGATTTGGGGGAGAAACTCCAGTCTCTGTGGAGACCCCACAGGGTCTCTGTACCACAAAAATTTTATCTAAGCAAAGGTGCTGCCAGTCCAATAGCCACACGACCCAGACACACATGTGTGACTGAAAAAAAAATCAACCACCACAAAGCAGAACTTGAGGGTGCGGGCGTGTGCGAAGCGCCAGGCTGAGCCTTCGCACGGTGGGACCCTCCAGGATGCCACGTGCCCAGGCAGCGCGAGGACAGAGGCTCTGTCGGTTGGGGTCCTACTTCTACATAACGCCCCACAATGCCCTTCGCCTCCCGGAACGTGGCCCCCCACTCCGAGCGCAGTTTTTGGACCTGCGAAACCACCGAGTTAAGGAGGGCTCTGAGAAGGCGGGAGGAAACCTGTGGAATGCCCCGAAGCCATGAAGTGAAATAACGTCACGCCACCCCTCACCATTATTCTGAGCAGGGTTCGAAGGTCACACTTAGTGCCCGCAGCAGAAGGCCCCATTCAAGCTCTGAGAGGAGATGGAAAAGTGCAAGGGGACGAGCAGCAGAATGGCTGGCGCCACTTCAGGTTAGCGCACAGGCCGTCCCAATTCTCACACCGCTCACCTCAGCCCAGCCCACTCTTCCCACGTCCCGCAAGCAAGGAGCCCGGCCTCACCTCCCGCCTGAGGAGACTAGACCCCGGGGTGAAGCACCGGCCCGGGTGGGGCCTCCAGTGGCGGGCCTGACTCTGGCGAGAGGCTCCGCAGGCAACAAGGACCCGGTGGGGTAGTCGGGGACGAGGTCAGCACCCTGGGCTGCCGGCAAACACCTGGGGCAGAGCCTCGCTGTGTGAGGGGAGTTGCAGGAATCCAGCCCTCCAGCCCCGTTCCTTCCCCGCCCCCTCCCGGCCCCTCAGTTGCGCGACCCTACGACTCTATTTCCCATACTCCCTGGCCCAGAACGGGGTACTGCGCTTCCGCTTCCGGTGGTATCCCGCTGCTCCCCACCCCCGAGCGTCTTGTTCCTGGGCCTCGCGACGCCAGGGTCGTTCGTGGGTCATCCTGGGATTCGTAGTTCGCCTGTTCTTCGCTTCGCCAGTTTCTCTTTACCTGGGACTCCATTTCCCGGCGTTCACTGCGGCGCCCGACCCTTGGCGCTTGCGCGTTGCCCTCTCCCCACCCTCCCCAATTTCCACACACACCGCCCCCCGCCCCCCCCCCTCGCTACTTCGCCTGCCGCGGTCGGGTCCGCGGCCTGCGCTGTAGCCGTCGCGGTTCTTTGGAAGCAGCAACTCCCCTCCCCCACCCCGGTCCCGGTCCCGGTCCCCGCCCAGCCGGTGAGTCTGAGGTCGTTGCCGCATCGAGTCTTCCGTCCTTAGGCGCGGCACATGGGGTCTCCGCGCGTTGGTGTGGGGGTGGGGAAGGAAGTGACCCGGTCCGGCACCGGGGGAGGGAGGGTTGGCCTGAGAGGCGGGGTGTGGGGACTCCTGTGAGAGGGACCCAGGGCCACCTCCAGGTCGTGAGGGGAAAGGGTCCTGGCTTTTGCTTGGAAAGGATAAACTTCGGAACCCTTGGGAAAGGTGTCGGGGACATGCGGAGACCTGCGGGGTAGGGGTCTCGAGCCGAGAGCCCTGCGAGGGAGGGACTTGACGTAAAGAGGAGAGGGTGCTGGTTTTCGGGATTGTTAGGGGTGTGGGTAGGACGGGTGAGCCTAGACCTGTCGGTTCTTCAGAAGTGGTGGGACTCCAAAGAGCCTCTAGTGAATAAGAGGAATTGGAGGCAGGTGCGCCAGGGTCTAGGATCCTTTAAGAAAAGGGGGCTCCAAATTCTTCCATGGTCGGGGAGCAGAGTGTGGGGAGGAGGGAAGGTACCAGAGACAGGGTGGGGGAGCTTGGCCTTTGTTTACCCTCTTTTTTTTTTTTTTTCCCAGCTGACGTGAAGATGAGCAGCTCAGAGGAGGTGTCTTGGATATCCTGGTTCTGTGGGCTCCGTGGCAATGAATTCTTTTGTGAAGTGAGTTCTCAATCTCCCAGCTATGTCCGCACAAAGTTTGGCTGTATGTTTTTCCACATATTTAGCTTCTACTTCTCTTACAGGCTGTCATAGAAACTTTTTCCTGTCAAGGAAGAGTCCCTTCAGTAACTCCCCTCACTAATTTGTGAAGTGGCAAGACTTGCCCATCCCAAGCCTGTTACTGTCCAGTGGTGTAATATTGGAAAAGTCAACTTTATTACTACTACTACTACTACTGTTATTCTTATTATTATTGCTAGGCTTGTACTAGTAGTGCTTAATTTGGGAGCCTATTAGGATTAAAATGCCGTTTATCAAAATGTTTTGTAACAGGCAAAGTTTTGTGCTAATGATATAATGGATTATAACTGCCCACAGGACCCAAGCTGTTTAGTCGCTGCTTTTCTTAGAGTTCTAGCTGCCGGTAAGGAGAGGACAAAACTGGTCTGTAGAGATGGGATCAAGAATAGGAACAGGGATTTTAAAAGGAGTGTCTCGTTAAGGAAGAGATTGTTGTAGCTGCTTATCCTTAGGAAAGAAAAGCCAGAGTTTTTATGGGAAGGCAGTGTATGTGAACTGGGGAGAGAGACTCAAGGATTTCTGCTGAGTTGGTGTGGGGAATTAGGGAAAACAGAAGCAGTTGTGTTGGAAACAAGGCACCAATTAGAGCAATGTGCCCAGATCAAAGCTGAGGATTCTGCTATGGGTTTCTTCTTGACTTCCACATCCTGACAGGTGGATGAAGACTACATCCAGGATAAATTCAATCTCACTGGACTCAATGAGCAGGTGCCTCACTATCGACAAGCTCTAGACATGATCTTGGACCTGGAGCCTGGTGAGGCATCCTCGGGGTTATCTTTGTGTGTGTGTGTGTGTGTGTGGTTTTTCTTTTTTCTCCCAAATTCCTGTTGATCTGCTTCTTGAATTTCTAAATTTCCTTTTGGTTCTCTGATTGCCTTTGTCCTAAGTTCTGTACTTTATTTTGCTCTCTCATCTGACTTTTGCCTGGATTTGTGACAGCCTCATTCTACACTCTGATCCTGTAACTTGGCTCTCTCCCTTAATGTTAGTTTCCTCATGGATCTCATTTCCTGCTTACCTGTCTTGCCTTGCACCTTTCAGTCTAGAGTTCCAGCTTCTATGTTGATCTTTTTCATTTATGTGTTGAGAGAGTTAGGAGGGAGAGAAGAGAGTAAAGGCTGAAGAGGTATAGAGAGAAGGCAGAGCTGCCTTGGGTGGGTGGGTGGAAGGGCCAGAGGCCCAGGTTTCTGGGTCAAATGCCCAGGTGATGGGTGGCGCAAAGATGAGTAGCCAGCAGCCCCTGGAGGTGGATGGGGCACCTAAGAAAGCTGTAAGACAAGTGATTGCAATTGGCTGCGGCCATGTTTCAGATGAAGAGCTGGAAGACAACCCCAACCAGAGCGACCTGATTGAGCAGGCAGCCGAGATGCTTTATGGATTGATCCACGCCCGCTATATCCTCACCAACCGTGGCATCGCCCAGATGGTGAGGCCTCTCTGCTCCCACTTGACTCCTCTGAGGTAGTAAGGGAAACAGGTTCTTGCAGCAAGGAGTCACGTTTTCAAACTTGTCACAGATTATAGCTAAGAAGAGGGGAAGAGGGCGCCTGGGTGGCTCAGAGGCTGAGCGTCTGCCTTCGGCTCAGGTTGTGATCCTGGGGTCCTGGGATTGAGTCCCGCATTGGGCTCCCCGCAGGGAACCTGCCTCTTCTCTTGCCTGTGTCTGTCTCTCTTTCTGTCTCTCGTGAATAAATAAAATCTTTAAGAAAAAAAAAAGGAGGGGGAAGAACCCCAGAACCTGGGCCTGGGGATTAAATCCTAATTGGGGTTGTGCTGACTGAGGTATTTTCAGGGAGGGAGACGTGACCTTGGACAGGAATTTTTTGCAGTCTGCCTCTTCCTCAGGGAACAAACAGCAAATGGCTCTGATGGTCTGTAACTTGCCTACCTGGAGAAAAGGAAGCAGGGGAGTAGGAGGGCCCATCTGGCCAGCTTAAAATGGGCATCTGGACGGAAGGAGGCAGGAGTGGAGGACAGAGCAATGTGGGTTGGACTGAGGAGGGGATTGCCTCTTCTTTTCATACCTACCCACCGGCCCCTTTCATTTTATTCACCTCAGTTGGAAAAGTACCAGCAGGGAGACTTTGGCTACTGTCCCCGTGTGTACTGTGAGAACCAGCCAATGCTTCCCATCGGTGAGTGTTGGAGAAGGGAAAGGAGGCCTCATGAAATGGCCAGTCCTCTGGGAAGGAAATGGGGCTCAGCAAGTCTGAGCCTGAGTCTGGGAGGGTGGTGGGGCAGGCTCGGGGGTGCCTGGCCTGCTGAGTCTAGCTGTCTCCCAGGCCTTTCGGACATCCCAGGTGAGGCCATGGTGAAGCTCTACTGCCCCAAGTGCATGGACGTGTACACACCCAAGTCATCGAGGCACCATCACACGGATGGCGCCTACTTCGGCACCGGTTTCCCTCACATGCTCTTCATGGTGCACCCCGAGTACCGGCCCAAGCGGCCCGCGAACCAGTTTGTGCCCAGGTGGGGAGCAGGGATAGAGTTACCCAGGGTCAAAGGAAAGGTTTGGGATTCCCCAGAGAGAAGGGAGGACAGGGCATGGTCCTTTCTTGAGGTTTGCTTCTCCCAGAGCGAGTAACCTTGGGGAAGGTGTTTGCCTGCCTGTGCCTCAGTTCCCTTATCCATGAAATGGGGGTGATGACAGTACTTGACTGACAGGGCACATTTAAGTAGTGTGGTGCTTCGAATCATATTGGCACTTGAAGTCACCATTCAAATGATAACTGTTCTTGTCATCATCTTGGGTGCTCAACCTTTTGCCAGGAGAAAGTAGTTTAAAAGTGCAGTTTGGTATCATATTGAAACAAGTATGAATATGCGCACACACATAGATGCGATTACATGCATGTATGTATGTGTGTTTAAAGTAGGCTAGAATTTGAGTTTTAATGGTTGTTGAAGGTACATTTCCTAGTATTCTAGAGGGAAGATGTTTGGGAGCCACTGTCCTTAATCACTGAGCAGACTCATGGAGAAGCTGAGGTGGGGAGGTGGAAATACAGGCTGCTGACAAGGCCAGGGTAGGGCTCACCTTGCTGCCTCTCTGACCTCTACCCCTTCCCAGGCTCTACGGTTTCAAGATCCATCCAATGGCCTACCAGCTGCAGCTCCAAGCCGCCAGCAACTTCAAGAGCCCAGTCAAGACGATTCGCTGATTCCCCACCCTACCTGTCCCTCAGTCTTTGACATCTCCGATCCTTTGCTGCCACCCTTTCAGGAACCCTCTATGGTTTTTAGTTTAAATTAAAGGAGTCATTATTGTGGTGGGAATATGAAATAAAGTGGAAGAAAAGGCCATGAGCTGGTCTGCTGGTGCTTGGGGTTGGGGGACGGGAGGGTACTGCTGTGCTTCATTCCAGGGACCCTCATGGCCCAGCCCACCCTCAACGTGAAAACCAGCACAGATTCAGATTTGTGCCCACTGGATTTGGGTGATATTCTTAGCAGTAGAGCAGAATTTCTAGTATCAGATGTGGAGATGTGCAAGGCACAAGGAAA
This sequence comes from Canis aureus, assembly GCF_053574225.1. Lineage (NCBI taxonomy): Eukaryota > Metazoa > Chordata > Mammalia > Carnivora > Canidae > Canis > Canis aureus. Next base: position 71,502,378 of record NC_135617.1, on the reverse strand, counting down.
AGACCCAGGGGAAGATCAGATTTCAAAAACTAGAGACCTATTTGTTCTTTTTTGGCCACCTATGGCTGTATATTTGTACTGTAAGGAGTATAGTCAACAACAAAAATCTTCCAGTTTTTATTTTACAGGGCCCTGGTTCTGGCAAACAGAACTCTAAGGGGTGGAGAGAGAATGAGGTTCAGAATTGCTGCTGGGTGGTGTCTGTTCGCCCCCTGCTGGGGGAGCTAAGACATGCCCATCTCTGAAGAATGGAGATCCTAGGTACCTGGCCAGGTTTTCCCAGCACTGTAGGGACTGGTTTTATTGAATGGGGAGAACAGCAGGTGATACCAGAGGTAGAAGCTGATCCATGGACCCTTGAGGTGTGTGAATAGATATTTTCAGGACATGAGGGACAACAATAGCTGGATAAAGGCCCAAGTGTCCTTTGTCTGGGCCACTGTTCCCACGTTCAGGAACCCGACGCTTGTGGGTGAGGACGCACTGTCCTCCAGCCAAGTTAATAACTTCCTCCCCCAGTCAAGGAATATAGCTCTGCCCCTGCAGCAGCTCCTGCTCAAACTGTCTATCAAAACCACTCTGCAGCTCAGGATCAAGGAGCATGGTCACAGGAAGGTGGGGTTTCAGAATACCCCTCAGGGACTGCCCTTCTCCCCAGAATTCCATCATGAAAGCCCATATGCTTGTAGGTGTGCTGGTCATGGTGGGCTTCGCAGTGGGAAAAGGTAAGTGGGGGCCCAGGGGCAAGGAGAGAAGGGTGACAGTCCTGAGAGTCTGAGAGGGGTGGGGTTGTAGCCCTGGTTCACGGGTTGCCTGCAAGGCAGAGAACTTGGAATGAGCCAACACTCCCGTCCCTCCTGTCTTCTGCTGCTGCAGCTCCTGGTCCTGAAGTCCGGACCTGCCACCTCTGCCTCTTAGAAGACCCTTCTACAGGGTGCATTTCAGGGTCAGAGAAGTGTACCATCAGCAGCACGTCACCGTGCATGGTGATCACCATCTATTATGGTAAGTCAAGCCCCAGGAAGGGGCTGCTGGTGGGATAGCCCATGGCCCAGTCTCCTTTCCTCTCCTAAATGAGGGCTGCTTAGGGCCTGTGGTACAGGAATAGGACAGCAGGATCCCGGAAGGAGGAGTCTGGGGTTTTGGGGGTTCCACTAAGCCAGTTTTTCTGACCCCTTCTGAAGGAGTCTGGGATGGAAGTCAGGTCTTGGTGAGGGATTGGGAGAGTCTAGGGTGAGTATATCAGGTTTGGGGACTGTGGGAGACAGTGGGGGTTATTAGCTGTTCCCTCTTCTCCAGATACCAAGATTCGTTTCTTCATCCGAGGCTGTGGACAGTATAATTCCTACCGCTGCCAAGAAAAACGCAATACCTACTTCCCGGAGTACTGGTACCAGGCCCAGTGCTGCCAGTATGATTACTGCAACTCCTGGTCCAGCCCCCAGCTCCACAGCTCCCCTCTTGACCCCCCTGCTGGGACCTGGGGCCTGCCCCTCTCTGAGTCCCAGATCCAGTGGTTCTACCGGGCCCTGAACCTCTCGCTTCCCCTCCGCAGCTTCCATGCTGGGGGGGAGCCTGAATGCCTGGGTAACCTGGCCACCCTGCCCCTGAATCTGAGCTTATCCATTGCTGACCTGCGTCACATATATTTGTTTCTCAACAGTTCGGGACTTTTGGTTCTTCCCTGGACTAAGCCCTGATGCCTGAGCCTTGTGGATTTCACTCCATTACAGCATCTCTCCCCTAACACCACAGCTCCCTGTGCTGTCCTAGAACACCTACTTTCTCTGCTCTGTGATTTCTCTGGTCTCCATTCCCCTGTATTTTCAGTGTCTCTGGCTTTAGTGTCATTTTCTTCCTAGAAACTGGGATGCTGCACCTCCTAGAAAATAATGAGTTCAGAGTCTGCCCAGGCTGGCCTGGGGAAGGCACAGTGGCTTCCTGGTCCCCTTCTGGTCACCAGAGTCAGCCATGCCCCTCATCTTCCCAGTCCTCTGCCAATCTGGTCCCCTGCTGCCTCTGTTCAGATCTGTTTGTAGATCACATTCTACGCCTACCTTGAGACCCAGACTGAACTTGCAGTAAGAAGGGTAGACTAATGTGCACGTTTCCTTACTAGGCACTGTGGTGTCCCTGCCTCACTGTGTCTACTCCCACCTGCTTCTCTGGTCACCTTGCCCTGGTCACCTGCTTCTCTCCTCTCGTTGCAGTCCGTGGTCTCAGTCCCACTCCGCATCACTGAGTCCTGAAACCCGCTTCCATAGATGCCAGGGGAGAGGAGAGGGTCCCCCCTGCTCTGCTCCACATCTCCTGCTTGTTCTCCACAAACTCCACAATAAATGGACTGGGCTAAGTCTGTGTCACACTGTTTATGGGGTCAGGCTCAGGTATGGGCAAGTATAGACCAGTTCAAGTTGATTGGGCATGGGGATCAAACCGTCTACAGCCTGACCCACTCCACTTGGCCTTTGTGGCTTCCTCATGGCTTGCTCCCAAAGAGCCTATATCCATCCCACCTTCCACTTAGCTAGAGGTCTGTTCAGCTATGAGGATTATGACTTCTCTCAGCCTTTGACTTACCCCACAGGGCTGCCTGGCTGGTTCAGTCAATAGAACATGTGACTCTTGATTTTGGATGGGTTTTTTTTTGTTTTGTTTTGTTTTCCTTTTTTTTTTTTTTTTTTTTTAATTTTTTTTTTTAATTTTTATTTATTTATGATAGTCACACAGAGAGAGGGAGAGAGAGGCAGAGACACAGGCAGAGGGAGAAGCAGGCTCCATGCACCAGGAGCCCGATGTGGGGTTCGATCCTGGGTCTCCAGGATCGTGCCCTGGGCCAAAGGCAGGCGCCAAACCGCTGCGCCACCCAGGGATCCCTGTTTTGTTTTCTTTTAAAGATTTTATTTATTTATTCATGAGAGACACAGAGAGAGGCAGAGGGAGAAGCAGGCTCCAGGTAGGAAGCCCATGGGACTCGATCCTGGGTCTCCAGGATCACACCCTGGGCTGAAGGCGGGGCTAAACCGCTGATCCACCAGGGCTGCCGATCTTGGAGTTTTAAGTTCAAGCCCCACATTGGGTGTAGAGATTGCTTCAAAATAAAATCTTCAATCAAAAACGAAAACAAATTTGCCCTACAAAACCTAGAAAGTTAAACCCCTTAGATGGCTTTTCTATCTAAGAGAGGAGGAAAAATGCTTTTAAATCAGGAAAATTCAGGAGCAGAGCAAACAGCCCAGGTATCTGAGTTACCTGGTACTGAGGGACCTGGCTTCTTGCCTGCTGTTCTTTTTAGGATCCTGGCACCCAGAACCCCTCAGTAAGGAGTTAGGGTGGACGTTGTTCGGTGATACACAGATGGAGCTGCAGTGGTTAGATCTTTCATTTTAATATTTTATTTTTGGAAAAAGCACAAACGGGCAGCCCCGGTGGTGCAGCGGTTTAGCACCGCCTGCAGCTCAGGGCGTGATCCTGGAAACCCGGGATCGAGTCCCACGTCAGGCTTCCTGCATGGAGCCTGCTTCTCCCTCTGCATATGTCTCTGCCCCTCTCTCTCTCTCTCTCTCTCTCTCTCTCTCTCTCTCTGTCTCTACGAATAAATAAATAAGTAAATCTTAAAAAAAAAAGCACAAGCATACAGAAAGCAATAATGAATATTCATAAGTTTTTCCATACAGCTGGTAAACACACTGCTGTGGGCAGCCAGGTGCCTGCCATTCTGAATCTCTAACTCAGTGCTGGGGATGTGCTTTTTATGAAAAGTAATGCAGCTTTGTGGTTGGGAGGCCTAATCCCAGCTCCTCTGACACTTGGGCAAGTTGGTTTCTGCCTCACTTTGGTCACCTGTCAAGGAGGGATAGTACCTCAGGATTGAAAGAATGCATGTAGTGTGTGTACAAGTGAAAATTAGAGCCTCCAAAATAGATACGTGCCTTGGGGGAAAAGGTACATATGGATTGTGGCATTTGTATATGTACATATTTATTATTACTACTACTATTTTTTTTTATGATAGGCACACAGTGAGAGAGAGAGAGGGAGGCAGAGACACAGGCAGAGGGAGAAGCAGGCTCCATGCACTGGGAGCCCGACGTGGGATTCGATCCCGGGTCTCCAGGATCGCGCCCTGGGCCAAAGGCAGGCGCCAAACCGCTGCGCCACCCAGGGATCCCTACTTTTTAAAGTAATCTCTATCCCCAACATGGAGCTCAAACTCACGACCCCAAGATCAAGAGTGATGTGCTCTGCCAACTGAGCCAGGCAAGGTGACCCTGTGGCCGATCTTTAAACCTTTTTGGCAAAACGTACAGAAGCTTCCACATACTATAACTTGAGTTTTTGTAAACCACATAGCTGTGTTACCAGTCCTCGTCAGTATAAAGGCCTTTATCACCACCCAGAGCTTCCTTGTGCATCCTGTCTTCCCAGGCACTTCTCCCAATTCAGCCTGGTTGCTGTTGTCCTGAGTAATAGCTGCTTAGAGGAATTTGGTTGGCATTTGATACAAATGGCATCCTACAGCATACACTTACACAACATTCTGTACATATGTTAACAGAGCTTCATGGCTCCTTAATGGCCTGTGCTCTGGCAGGAAGTGCCAATATAATTTGAAAGGTCAGGAAGAAGTTGGAGGTACAAAAACCTGGGTGCACCTTTCCTCATCACCTCTGACCTCAGTGTAGAAAGAAGTCTGGGTTTACACAACTCTAGCAAGTCAAACTAGAGGACAGTCTCAGGCTGAGGAGCCCAAGGCCCAAAATTCTGCAGTAATTTCTCACACCGTTGAAGTGGGAAGCTGAGCCCAGGATCAGGCCTGGGCTCCACTAGACTTAGCGACTTCCACAGAATGCCTCCCCTACCCTCTGCCTGGGCCCATGCCTCTCAGCTCCGCTCCCACCAGCATCCCTGTTTTCCTCCTGTGGACCTCCCCTCCAATCCTCACACAGCTCTGGGTTTCACCCCACTGCCCTTTTTGCCTTTACTGCGGTGTGGAGCTTCCAGTTCCTTTTCACTGTTTTGTGCCTAGAACTGAATCCAAGATGTGGAGACCAGGCAGGAGCAGAGCTCAGCAGAGCAGGAGCCCTTTACCTGCTGCCACAGTGGGGCAGTCAGGCAGGACCTCAGCCTCCACCCCTACCAGAAGAGAGACAAGCCATAGAGTTTGTACACCAATTTATTTGGGAGGAACACCTGGGGACTTGAGGCGAGACTGGCTTGTGGTGGGAGATGGGGCAAAGCCGGGCAAAGAAGCAGCTGAGAGGTGGGAGAAGAGGACAAAAGCTGTCAGACCGTGAGGACTTGAAAACTCAGACTTCTGGAGAGGGAGCCTGGGGGAGGGGCAGAGTGGGAGTCGGGGAGCTTGAGGGGTGTCAACTAAGAGACAGGGCTGGGGGCCAGTAACTTGAGAGAGGCAGGGAGGGCTGGTAAAAAGGATTGGAAGTTGTCCTGGCTGTGCCAGCCAACTGGAAATCAAGAAGATGGATGGCAACTGGCAGGATTTTATTCCAAAAGTCTTTGCAGAAATTCTAAGGAATGTAGAAGACTCTGTTCTGAGGGTTATTGCAGAACTCCCGGAGGCAGCATCGAGAAAATATCCAGAAGCCAAACACTGGAGAAGAGCGGGTATATGAACAATCACTCATCTGCTCCTTGTGGCGGCAGTCACTCACCATGATGTCAGAACCGCTGCTGCCTGTGGGGAAGGATGGCAGCATCCAGTGATAACTGATGTCCCAGTTCCCGGGCACAGCCTCAAACCCCTCCTTCCCCTCACTCCACATGGACTTACCATCACTGCTCCCACACCCTTCCCTGGACCCCCAAAAGGCAGATTCCTGAAACTGGGAGGGGGCAGGGAATGCCCGGGAGTCACCAGCAATGGATTCCGTGGAAGGTCGGTGGGAAAGAGCCATTCAATGGTTGGATGGTTGGAGGGGGCTGAGCAGGGTTTTGCTGAGGGAGAACCAGCACTTCAGGACCATCTAAGTTGGGAGATGTATTTATCAGTGGTCAGATTGCAAAGAAATGGTGTTTGTCATCATTTTATGGATCAAAAGTAAGAGAAGGGGCAGCCTGGGTGACTCAGCGGTTTGGCGCCGCCTGCAGCCCAGAACGTGATCCTGGAGACCTGGGATCCAGTCCCATGTCAGGCTCCCTGCATGGAGCCAGCTTCTCCCTCTTCCTGTGTCTCTGCCTCTCTCTCTCTCTCTAATAAATAAATACATAAAATAAATACATAAAATCTTTTTTTAAAGTATAATAAAAAGATTTGAGTTTTGATTTGAAGGCAATTTCATGCAGTGAAAGAGAGCACCATCTCTGGGATCACCACACATTGTGACTCAGCTTTTAAGAGACTTGGCCAAGGTAACTGACCTTTTGTGCTTCCGTTTCCTCATCTGTAAAATGGGGATAATAACAATTCCTATCTCAGAGGGCTGTAAGTGCTTAGAACAGTGCTCGCATATAATACATGTTTTGTGGTTGTTAAAAAGGGTAAGGGAGGGGTGCCCAGCTGGCTCAGTCTTAGAGCATGTGACTTCTTGATCTAGAGGTTGGGAGTTAAGCTGCAGTTAGCGTTGAGCCAACTTAAAAAAAAAAAAAAATGAACAAAAGAAAAAAGGAGGGATTGTGTGGAAGAACAGGCATGGGGGGGCAGCCCAGGTGGCTCAGCAGTTTAGTGCCGCCTTCAGCCCAGGGTATGATCCTGGAGACCTGGGATCGAGTCCCATGTCGGGCTCCCTGCATGGAGCCTGCTTCTCCTTCTGCATGTGTCTCTGCCTCTTTCTCTCTGTGTGTGTGTCTTTCATGAATAAATAAATAAAATCATTAAAAAAAAAAAGAGCAGGCATGAGGAACAGGGAAATGTAGTAAATTTTCAGCAAGTTGAAAATGAAATGGGGGGGCGGGGGGGATCCCTGGGTGGCTCAGCAGTTTGGCACCTGCCTTTGGCCCAGGGCACAATCCTGGAGTCCCGGGATCAAGTCCCGCATCAGGCTCCCTGCATGGAGCCTGCTCCTCCCTCTGCCTGTGTCTCTGCCTCTCTCTCTCTGTCTATCATAAATAAATAAATCTTAAAAAAGAAAAAGAAAAAAATGAAATGGAGCTGTCCAGAGGCCATTCGACATGACAGTTTGGCCTAACATTCAAATTCAGGAGGAAGCAGAGCAAATCCTGTGGGGAGAGCGAGCAGCAAGATAGCTAAGGCCCAGACTCTGGCGAACATGAACCCTGAAGGGTCAAGGAGAATAAGGCGAGACCCAGTGAAAGAGATTGGGAAAAAGCCGTGGACGAGGCAGAGATGTCTGTAGCAACGGTGGCTGACAGGCAGGGAGAAGGCAGCCTGAGGACAGACTGGGGGACCTGGTGATCACAAGGGTCCCCCACCAAGGCTCCGTGCTGTCAGGAAGGCAGAAGCCAGTCGGTTGCAGGCTGAAGGAACAAGAGGTTGGAAGCAGAGACAGAGAGTGAGTGGCTCTGAAGGTAAGGAAAGAGAAACAATGATGGAACAGAGTCTAGGGGTTGCAGGACCCCCAAGGTGAGGTGCAGCCGAGATGCAATTTGGTAATGGACTGAGCCAAAGGCAAGCAGCTCACTGTTCTTTATGAGGAGAGTCATGCAGCTGCTGCCAGGCGGGGCGAGGCAGATGTCAGATCCCAGAAGGCATCCCAACTCCTTGGTCTCCAAGAGGCATCGATAGCAGCGCAGGTATTTGGGGAACTGAACTGGATGAGGGAATTCAGGATCAAAATTACCTAGAACACAGAGAAACACTGACTCCAAACCCACTTAGTTTCCAGGCTCATCGCCCCACTGTTCCCTCTATCTTCCCATCTCAGAAAACCATAAAACCACCAATTCTTTAAAAGTATCCAGCTTGGGATGCCAGGGTGGCTCAGCGTTGAATGTCTGCCTCTGGCTCAGGGCGTGATCCTGGAATCGAGTCCCACATCGGGCTCCCTGCATGGAGTCTGCTTCTCCCTCTGCCTGTGTCTCTGCCTCAGTGTCTGTGTGTCTCTTGTGAATAAATAAATCTTAAAAAAAAAAAATCTGGCTTAATCCTCTACCAGAGACTTTAGTCCTTGTTAAAATCTCCATTCTGGGCTAATAAAGAACTCAATAAAAAATTCATTCACTCATTCAATATATTTGAGGTACTAAAGTGTGCCCAGCACCCTGTAAGCTTTTACATTCACAGGTTAGGCAGGGGCAGCTCATTCCAGCTTTGGGAAGTTCTGTGAGGATTGGTTCTTCCTCTGGGACCCCCCACTCCTATGGACTTGCTTCTGAATATGCTTTCTTAATCTGTAATGTTCAGAAGTGAAAACAAGATCGCATCATCACAGGACAGGAGGAATCCATGCTTTGTGCCAACAGCAGACTTCAAGCAACCTACCGCCACATTCTTTCTTTGGTGGTCTTATCACTGGAAAGATTCCTATTAAACTTTGTCTACCAAGGCCCTCCCCAACCACATGTCTGTACACCTCCCTCTTCTCTGGTTCCAGGCCCAGACCACATGTTACTGAATCCCCAGGCCCAGCGGAGCACTTGGTGCGAGGCAGATAGAGAACAAACACTTTGAATCCTGTTTCTACATAAGTCCTGTTTTTCAGCCAAGTGAACAAGAGATTATCAGGCTCGATTGAGGCTTGTTCTACTCTGTGGATCCCATCCTGGTTCTGTCATTTAGCATGTTCCCGGAACCCTCCCTATTCTGCACTGCCCCACATTTGAATGGGGTTCCTTCAGTATCTCCAGGTCACTGCTATTGAGACAGCCCTGGAGTGATACCAAGAAATCTCCCTCAGAGTGAACATCAGCCCATCACCAGTCCCTAGGCATTATCCCACCAAGCCCATCCATCCCACCTCTCCTCCTGCCTGGGTTTACCTGACCATCCTGGGCAGATGTACCCAGACACCTGGTGTCTGTGGGTTTCTCTATCCAGCCGACCAGGAGGTCTTTACAGCCACTTACCAAACACCAAGCTCATCCTGACCAGCACTATTAAGAGGATCACGTACAGGGCTTGAGAGGTGCTGGGAAGGCACCCATACTCCGCGCCCATACTCCGGCTACCTTCAAGGCCTGCGGTAAAATGCATGACTGCCTAACAGCCTTCAGTTGGGGGCTTATATTAGTGGAAGAGAAATTGGTCAAGAGGAAGGAAACAGGTAACACCCATTTGGGGTGGAAATCAGTGCCAAAATAGCCAGAGGGACAGAGTGTCCTCACCCACGGCCACTCTAAGGCCTAACATCCTGGCTTGGGAACAGAACTCTGGCAAGAGGGGAATGGGAGGGAAACTTTCATATTCATCCTACAGAAGTGTATCGAATCACTGTATCAGGTGTTGGGATACAACATTGCACAAGATCCCTGCCCTCGCAGAGCAGTCTAGTGGGGAAGACAACAAAGAATAACGGGGGAAAGGGAGCTCCTGGGGCGTCCAACGCACTGACCAAAGGAGTGGCAAGATCATTGTTCTGTTGGTCCAAGACTGCGGAGGCCGGGGAAACCGGCTAGGAAGCTATTGCAGGGTCCAGTCACAAGACGGCAGCCTGGTCTGGCGGAAGGGAGGCAGGGCCCCCCCAGAAATGAAGGACTCCGGCATCCTTAGAAGGAAGACTGGACAGATTTGGAGTTAGACTGAAAATAGAAAGAGGGAAGGTCGGGGATAGGCTTGCACAAGGAGGTGATTGGTGGTACCATTTCCAAGATGGGGAGAACGTGGGACAGTCAGAAATCCCAAAGCGAGGCCACCCCGGTGCCCAGCGACCTCTTCCGTCCAGGGGCCTGTGGGCGCCGGGGAGCCCGCACCTCTCTCCTGCCCGCCCCACTCCGCTCCGCCGAAGCTCACTGCAGCTCAGTGGCTCTCATCTCCGCGCCCACAGGCCCGGCGCCGAGCGCTCGCCCTCCGAGCTTGACTGCACTCGGGGCCCCCGGGAGGATGCGGGGGCGGCCCCCAGGCCAAGCTGCGGTCCCCGCCGGGTGGCTGGGAAGAAACCCTGGGAAGCACCGGCCGGCGTCGGACCCAGGCGTGCACCCCCGACGGGCGCCCAGAACTCCGCGGCTCCCTCGGAAGGCGGCGCTGCGGCGCTACGGAGCCCGCCCGGCGGGAGCGAGCGCAGGCGGGGGCGCAGCCGGCCGGGCTCCTCCACCTGCCGGTTCACCGCCGGCCGCTCCAGGTCAGTGTCTCGGAGACTCGGGGTTTGCACGTTAAGGGGTGCAGAGCTCTGGGAAGAGCTGGGAGTACAGGAGCGAACCGCCTGCTCCCGTTGCCAGTCTGGGGCTTCGGGCTGCGGCCCTGCGGCCCTGCGGGAGGGAGCGCTGCCTCCTTACAGTCCCGGACCAGCCCAGAGCCCACCGGCCTCGGGGACCTGATGGGGACGATGGGAAGAGATGGACGGAGACTCGCGCCAAGGAAGACGCTCGGCAAAGAAGAAACACGGAAGGAAAGCACACCACTGCGCTTCCAGGAGCCTTGGGATGTACGAAGTGAGAAAATGGTATTGCTGGAAACTCAAGAGTAATGAAGACGGGGAGGAGCGCCTGGCAGCAGCCTAAATGCGGACTGAACGACTGGTAGAGGAGAATCCGCGCCGGCTCCTCTTGGAGCGAAGGGGCCCAGGGCAGCCAGGAGGGAGTTTCACAGAGTCCTCGGAACCCCTTTCTGGAACACAATCGCCGCTGAAGGTCCCAGCTCTCGGGAGTTAGGGATAAGTGAGCTGCGCGCCCACGGAGTCACCCTGAGGAGTTAGAGACCCGAGGCCGAGCGCGGAGCCGGAGGAACACGCGGCTGGTGTTCGGCGGCCGGGGGGGGGCCGGAGCCGTGTCCTCCGGCAGCGCGTGGCCTCAGGGCCGTCCGCGCCGCTCCGGCCTGTTCCGTGCTGTTCCCCCGGCTCCGCGCGCAGAGCCCCGTGTGTCGGTGGCCTCGGTGGCCTCGGTGGCCTCGTGACCCTTGCGGAGGCGGCTTCCCGGGGTGCGGAGGCGGGGCGCTGCTGTGGCCGCGTGGGGACGCCGGCGGGGCCCGAGGGGCCGAGCGAGGGAGGTGGGGCCTGAGGACCGAAGGCCGAGGTCGGGCCGCGGCGGGACAGCAGGGGCGGGAGCGGCTGGAGGAGCGATCTTTAGCCCGAACGCAAATGAATGAAAAAAGGACGGACTCGGTTCCCGAGGGAGTTGGGATGGCCCGTTGAGCGGGCGGACGGGGCAGAGGTGCCCGGCCTCCCTCGAGCCAGCCGGCGGGGGCGGGGGCGGGGGCGGGGGCGGGGGCGGAGCAAATCCTCGGCCCTGACGCCGAGTCCAGAGCCCGCTCCCGCAGCTCCCGGGGCGAGCCTGGGCCTGGGAGACGGGGAGGGATGGGGGACAGCCCAGCGCGGGGCCCACCATTTCCCAGGTTTCCCGCTAATTCTTCTTTGTCCCAGCCCCCCCCCCCCCCCCCTTCCAGTGTGCCCAGCTCCTCGGGGACGCCTGGCCGTCTGGGCCTTCCTTATCCCTCCCCTGTAAGGCAAGGTCCAAAGCCCCAGCAGATGTGCGGTCTGCATCTCAGCTGTTCTTTTCCGAAATCTGTATAGGGTGAGGAGTGGACAGGCAGCTGGTCCCACTCTGATGGGTGTTCTGAAAACAAACACCCGATGTGAGATTTATCAGGTGGGGCGTAATTTAAGGAGGTAGACTGAGGCCCATGGGTGGAGGGGGGTCCAGGATTCAAATGTTAAACCTCCCCTCTCCTCACCAACTTCCAATATCCAAGGGTTCCTCATGCTATCCACTGTTCTTTATAGTATGTGCAGGAAGAAGGGGGGTGGGGGGAGTGGTGGTAGAGGCAGGTCAACAGAGTCCAGAGTCCCTAGTAGCCTGGTCAGGGAGAGTCCTTTGTCTCCAGGGTGTGGAAGGTGGGTCCGGGTGCCCCCTATTTGCATTCAAGGAGGTGGTTAACTGAACAGACTTGTTTTCCAAGGGAATAACTAAGTGTTCTGGTGGATCAGGGAGGGTGAGGTTCAGAACCATGCAGCTGGTCCTACAGCTTCATGCTCCACACTTTGCACCCTGTTCACACCAAGGACAGGGACAGAGGAATGCAGTGCCAGTATCAACTCTCCAGTATTTGCTAAAGGTAGAGCATTCTGGAGCTGTGGCCACCTCCTCTTTTAACCCCAAGTACCAGGTATCGTATCACCTGACAAGTCTCCGATCACTCTTCCAGTGAAGACTTGGAATGCCCCTGCCTAAGGAGCTGCTGAGCTGGTGTGGGCAGACAGCCTCTGCCCCAGAGACTGCAGAGAAGCCTCATGCCCTGGGGTTCCAGGAGACACTCAAGTTAGCCAGAGGCCATCTAGGACATCAGAGCATTATTAGTGGCCCATGTTAAGCCTGTTCAAACCCTGGTAGACCAAGGGGCACATATGTGGGGGAGTTTCATCTAGAAAAGGGGTTTTCAAAGGGGAAGGTGGCCAGGCAACATACAGATGGGTGGAAGTGGGGCCCATTCTGTTCCATGAAATCCAAGGATTGGAAATAGGACAGAATTAGGGGAAACCGATTTCCTCAGGTTCAACCTAAGGATTTTCTTCTGACAGCTGTCCAGAAAGGTGAAGGGTGGCTCTGAAAGAACATAAGCCCAAAAAAAAAAAAAAAAAGAACATAAGCCCTTGGTGCCCAGGCAGGTGGGGCACCAGGCAGGGGGTGCCAGGTCCCTGGCAGGGCCTGTTGTTAGACTGCAACCGATGTGTGAAGAGAGGTTTGATGACACTGAGGTGTGCAGGGTTTGCTTGCATGAGACGTGGGGAGTGGGCTGATCTTCACCACCCCCCCACGCCCCAGGGAATAGCAAGAGCTGAGCAAGGAACCCTGCGGACACTGATGGTGAAGCCATGTGGGGTTGAATCTGGAAATCTGTAGAAGATTCTCAAGTAGGGGAAACCAGGTACTAGAAGACACTGTGTAAGTGACAAACCCATGGAGTTGTAAGCAAAGGGGTGGCAGCAGGGTTACACAGGAAGGACTGTGTTGCAGCCTGGGGAGGCTGTACGTGGTGATACTACTAGACACACCAGCAAACGGGGAGGCCTGGGGACCCACCACGTGCAGACAGATCGGCTTGGGGGCTGCAGGCCTAGGGGAACAGTGAGGATGAGGAGGGTTACATTGGCTGGTTGGGGTTGGGTTGCCCAAAGCACGGCCTTCTGTGGCTTCAGCTGTCCCCACTCCCAGCTCCAGGCTCCTGTGGACATCTGGGAAGTCAAACAATTAACCAGCCTGTAGAAAAAATACCTTTTTATTAATTATTAGGAATAATCCATTCATTGAATGCAGGATGTGTATTGGGGAAGGTTAGGTACTGCCAGATGGCTGAGGGGAAACGTGCAAGAGGGCAGTGAGAAGGGGGACAGTCCCCACCTTTCCACAAACTATAAACAGCAACACGAACACAGAGAATCACAAATACGAGGATCCTTCCTCACATCTCCCTCCATCCCACTCTTTCAAAACAAGTGCCAGTGTGGTCGCTAGAGGTGCCAGGGCATCTGGAAGTTCTGGGCCGGGAGCGGGGTGCAATGTGTGGCCTCGAAGTTGTGCAGATGCTTCTGAGCCTGAAGAAAGAGCGCAGGATGGGGACGGGGGAGGGTGCGTAGAACATGCAGTGAGCAGCAGCCACCAATCGCCCCCGTGAAACCACCACATGTTCTCTACGAGCTGCCACTTCCAACGCTGTCCTCAAGCCCCACAGGTGCCCCCTGGCCATCCCAGCACCCCCTTCCTGCTCACCAGAAACAAGGCCAGCTGCTGTCGTCCATCTGCGTTCATGTCTTCCCCTGCAGAGGGGGGTGCTCACACATGGGCTGCACATCTGGGTATTGGGCCCCCCCGGCCCCTCCCCAAAACCCTATCCTGCCCCAGGCCCTCCTTACCCACACTCCAGGGAAAGTCAGGCCCACGCTCTGCCTGGTAGGAGCGGAGGACGGACAGGCACCAGTCCTCCTCCACCTCCCAACGGCTGAAAATCGAGGCTGCTGGGGGAGTGGGGGCAGGGAGGGAAGAGGCACTTGTCAGCCACCTGGCCTTGCCAGGGCCCCACCCAAAGGCCTCACCGCATCCTACTCGCACCTTCCTCCAGCTGTGAGGAGGCCTCCAGCCACTGCCTCACCACTCGAAGACCCTCCTCTGCCATCACACAGGGATACCTACAGGGGGAGCACCGGGGCGGGAGGTCAGGACCCCGTTCTCTTCAGTTCTCTTCACTCCTCATCCCTAACCCTCTAACTCCCCACCCCCTGCCGCAAGGCGGTGCTGGTGTCAGCACACATATGTACACACACACCCTGGCTCACCGATACTGCAGGAGCTTCAGCAGGAGGTCGTTGCCTCGGTTGGACATGATGTCCTCCGGAACCCTGGGGGTGGGAGGAATATGCACTGGAAGGGCTGGAGGTTGGGGAGGAAGGGTTTGGATACCTGGGTTTCTGGCGGGCAGAGGTGGGTGGGGCAACTTCCTAGCTCTGTCTGGGATCCAGGAGGGCAGAGGCTCCTAGGCACTCACGTGGTAGTGATGATCTCATCCTTGGTTCTTCGGATCAGCAGCACAGGGCCCTGGTACCTTCAGAGGACAGCGTGGTGGGAGGGAGTGCTCAGAGGGGGACAGGTGACAAGTGGCCACCCCGCCTGTCTTGTCCCTGCCTTCCCAGCCCCTACTAAGCAGGGGCCCAGGAGCTAGCCCATCACTCAGGGGAGAGAAAATATTGAAGAATAGGCACTGCCCAAACTCTGATCTTACTGGATCTTCTGGAACACCCGGCAGAGCCTGTACAGTGGGGAGGCGGGAAAGGGTGTTTCATGCTAGAGGCAGGCCTGCCCTCACCTGCACAGCTGTTCTGCGTTGTTTAGATTGAGATGCTGCCTCACAGTCCTGGTCACCAGGCCCCCTGCAGCGAGATAAAAGTGAAGGGATAACAAAGACAAAGCCCTTGCCCAACATAATGGTCCCCACTGTCCACAGAAAGAGAAAACTAAGGCTCCAGACACGGGAGCCCTCCTGCTTCTCAACAACGGTGTGACCCACTCCCCATCCATCTCCAGTCAAGATAGCTCCCAGTTCCAGCCCCCGCCTCCCCTTCCCTGGAAGGCAGGCCTGGGAGCTTCACTCACTCCAGCTATCTGGCATGACCTTCAAGGCCAAGGGCACCAGGTCATCGAAGGAGGCATCCAGGATCACGGCACTAATGTCTGGGTAGGACATGGCTGCCCACGTGGCTGGGATCAAGACAGGGAAGAAGGGTGACATCCTTGGCCTCCTGTCCACTGCCCCACCCTCATCCCACTGACCCTGCAGGCTGACGCCATGCTCCTGACTAGGTGAGCCCCTGGTCTCCCTCAACCTCTCACTTCACTTGGCCAGGGCTCTATCTGGAGAGGATGTGCATGGGAGACAATGTGCAGGGGAAAGACTCACTTCCCTGATCCCCCTCCAGGACCCTGGTTTACTTCTTTTAATAATGGGCATAGGAGGGGCCCCTGGGTGGCTCAGTCAGGCATCCGACTCTTGGTTTTAGCTTGGGTCATGATCTTGGGAGGGGCGGGGGTGAGATCAAGCCCTGTGTCAGGCTCTGCACTCAGTAGGGAGTCTGCCTGGGACTCTCTCCCCTTCTCCTTTGCTCTCTCTCTCAAAGTAAAATCTTAAAAAATAATAATAATAATAATAATGGGCATAAGAGTGGAAGGAAATGCAAATATGCACAAACAGGATACCATCTTCTAGACCCACATAGATAACCCACCTCTATCATCTCTTCCCTTAAGCCTTGACCCCACTATCAGGCCCCTAGTACATTTCCCTACCTCACCTGGGGGTGGGGTGGGGGTGGCGCAAATTGTGGGGGTGGTTAGGAGGTAGGCTAATACCAGTGAAGCCGCCAATGGACCAGGCATAGATGATGATGTCCTGGGGCTGGAAGCCCAGGCGGTAGATGGCAAACTGCACCACCACATCCATGGCATTGGCCTCATTCTGAGGAAATGGCACCCCCTGCAGGAGGAAGGGCAAAGGCAGGAGTGGTTCAGCACAAAGGGGGCGAGGGCCAGACACCCCCCCCCCCACCTCCACCCCCCTCTTGCAAGCCTGTTGCTTGCTTGCTGTGGTGTGGACTCTTAGCTCCCCTGCAACAGCCAGGGAGTGCAGAAGAAAAGCATGGTGGGAGGGGCTGCACTCTCCAGAAAGCAGCCTGCCTGCAACTCCCCACTGCCAGAGGAGGGAACCTGGGTCCCTGTCCTTGGCGCCCAGGTGACAGGTGAGTGGGAGACCCCCAGAAATATATACCCCTTTCTCTAACTCCAGTGACTGACCAGGGAGGAGACACACCATAATTCAGGAAAAGAAAGGGATTTCAGAGGGTCTCACCGTGCTTCCAGCAAAGCCTGGATGGTTCCAGCCCAGGACTGAATATCCAGCTGCAACAGTGGGGGAGGAGCTAGGACCTCATGACCCACACCTCCCCTACTCCAGCCCAGGGGGAAAGAGCAACAGAACACTGGAGCTCTAAACAACCCAAACTCAGAGGCGAATAACCCCAAGCCTTCCCAGAATGAGGCGAGGACACCAGAGGTTCTGAGGCAGCAGAAGGGAGAGATACGTGACTGTGTAGTGGGGACAGAATGAAGGCCAACATGTTAGGGACACAGCCCAAGGGGAGGGATGTAAGGTTAGCAAAGCAAATGGGGAGTACACTCTCCCCCAAATGTGAGGTTTAAACTTCACACAGACAAGGCGATCAGGCCCAGGGAGGTTATGTCAGTGTGGGAAGGTAGAGGCTTTCCATTCCAAAGGGCAGGACAAGAGAGCTGAGCCCAGGCCTACCTTCCAGAGGCGTAGAAATGCAGCCCACCTCATAGAAGCCCGCGTTCCCCTCACAGCAGATCACCTATGGAGGGAGGCAGGAGGAGGGCTGGGGAGGAGCCAAGCTGGGCCAGAAAATCCCCCATGTGGCTAGAGGTAGGAGCTTTGTAGGGTAGAGGAATGGGCCTGTTCTCTTTAAGGAGAATGGAAATTTCTCTTTTCACAAGGTTCATCAGAGAGAAGCAAAGTGGATGCAAATGCTTAGCAAACTGAGCCCTCAGAGGAGGGGGAAGTTGGTCGACCACCCAGCACAGTGTCCACTTCTCCTTGGAAGACCAGTGGGGGCTCGCTTTCAGAAATGGGGTTAGGGATACTTTTTTCCTTTCTAGTTTTTGGCTCTATCTTTGCCCATGAGTGTTTCTTCTGTGTGGTACGCCAACTGCTTTCCATCTCTGGGCTCCAGACTTATACAGTCAGATAAACACTAATTCTATGGTACCCCAAGCCCAGAGATAGGGTGGCTTGCATGGACTCTCACAGCAGTTGGGTAGAGCCAAGACCAGAAGCCAGCTCCCTAGACTGCTGGCTCAGTGCTCCTTCCAGGGCTGCTTCCTGGAGGCAGGCTGCTTTGGAGACCAGGCTGCCCAGGTTCAAATCCCAGCTCTCATTTACTGTGTCATCTGGGAAAACGATTCTGGGCCTCAGTTTTAATATCTGTAAAATGGGCTGACATAAAAATAGTACCTATTCTACAGGGTTGTGGTGAGGATTAAATATATGCCTTCTATGTGATAAATGCTACGTGGTGACTGTCACAAGATTGTTTTTTGGTCCTTGTATGTTACCTCTTGCTTCCTCCATTTTGCTATGGCAGGGTTTTCTGACACCAAGAGGTCTTGAGGGTGGGGCCAGGAGATGGGCTTTTCTCCAGCTGTCCTTCTTTGGGGTTGCTGGAGGACTGGGATCCCCAGAGCCTCCACTGCTTCCCTCTCCCCGACCTGTGAATTCCTGGCTCCCACTCACCAGCTTCTGTCCCTGGGGCTCTGATGTCTCCCGCCGGTCCACAAACATGGTGTCAATCTCGTTGCCATCGCAGGCCAGCAGCTTCGCCCGGCGCCCATTACACTAAGTGAGGGAGATGTGAGGAGTGGGAAGTCACATCCCTGGTGGGGGGAGGAGCATCGGGGCGCAAGGGCAGGGGCGCCTCACCTCTTCCACCAGCCGGGCCTGGCCCTGCAGCAGCACAGGCATGAGGGCCTTCTGGAGCAGGTACACTGAGCCGGGATACAGCATCCGGCGCCCCAAGGTGTGTGCCACCAAGTAGCTGTGGGGAACTCAAGGTTAACAAACCCTTGACCTCAGGGGGGCCCAGGGACCACCCCAGCCCTTGCACCCAGAGGTTCTGGGGCCTGATGCACCCTTGACCTTCACATTTTTGTTTTCTTTTTAGAAGACTTAACAAAATGCTGTATGGACCAGACTGGTGTTTTCCCAACTTTTTTTTTTTACTACAGCCTTTCTAAGATGCACATTTTATACTGTGGCCCAGTACACGCATTTGTACATATAATACTGAAAATTTCAGGAAATAATATTTTCTACGTAAAAGTAAAAGCAAAGTTATTAACTATGATTCTCTTAATGTATAAATACAACTTAGGGACACCTCGGGAGCACAGTCAGTTAAGCGTCTGAACTGTTGGTTTCAGCTCCAGTCCTGGGATCCCTGCATGGGGCTGCAGGCTCAGCATGGAGTCTGCTTAAGATTCTCTCTCCTCAGGATGCCTGGGTGGCTCAGAGGTTAAGCATCTGCCTTCGGCTCAAGGTGTGATCCTGGGGTCCGGGGATTGAGTTCCACGTGGGGCTCCCCGCAGGGAGCCTGCTTCTCCTTCTCCCTCTGCCTGGGTCTCTGCCTTTCTCTTTCTGTGTCTCTCATGAATAAATAAAATCTTAAAAAAAAAAAAAAAAAGATTCTCTCTCCTCCCTGTTCCTCCCCCAGACCTTTCCCTGGTGTACCCGCATGAGCACCTGCTCATTCACTCTCTCTCTCAAATAAATAAATAAATCTTTTTCTTTCAAATAAATAAATAAATCTTAAACAAATGCAACTTATTAAAAGTCCCCAAGTAAATAATACTTAAATAAACAACAGCTATAATTTATTCAATTGATTTCAAGATTCATGAGTGGGTCAAGATCCATAATTTGCTTTCTGTTTTGAGATTTGAGAGAGGGAAAGTGGAGGGGAGGAGAGAGAGAGCAAGAGGGGGAGGAAGGGGGGCAGAGAGATTGAGAGAGAGAGAGAATGTGTGTGTGTGCATGAACTGGGGAAGAGACAGAGGCATAGTGAAGCAGACTCCTCGTGAGCACAGACCCCAAGGTGGGGCCCATCCCATGACCCTGAGATCGTGACCTGAGCCGAGGTCAAGAGTTGGACACTTGGGGATCCCTGGGTGGCTCAGCGGTTCAGCACCTGCCTTTGGCCCAGGGCGTGATCCTGGAGACCCGGGATCGAGTCCGACTTTGGGCCTGCTTCTCCATCTGCCTGTGTTTCTGCCTCTCTCTCTATCATGAATAAATAAATAAAATCTTAAAAAAAAAAAAAGAGTTGGACACTCAACCAACTGAGCCACCCAGGTGCCCCAAGATCCACAGTTTGAAAGACACCAAACTAGATTGCACACTCCACCAAGCAGAGACCTGGCTGTTCTGTTCACTGCAATATGCCTTTTATCTGCCATGTAGCTGGTGGCTAGAGCCTAATGCAGAGTAGGGGCTTAATAAATATTTACTGAACCAATGCACTAATCTAGACAGATAAGCTGTGGTAGGTGCTGTTCCTGAAAGACCATTTCCAGTTAATCTTGAAGTAGGATTTGTTCACAGAAAAACACTGTACTACCCCATTCAGCATCCTCTCAAAACTGCAAATCTGGCTTGCCCCTCTGACCAATCAGCATACTGTAGACACCGACCACTAAGCCCTCCCCTTTCTTCGGTATTCCAGAAACTGCGTCCCAGGCCACAGCAACAGAAAATTCCCACGACATCTGCACCACGGTAAGATATGGATGATTGGGGATCCCTGGGTGGCGCAGTGGTTTGGCGCCTGCCTTTGGCCCAGGGCGCGATCCTGGAGACCCGGGATCGAATCCCACATCGGGCTTCCGGTGCATGGAGCCTGCTTCTCCCTCTGCCTATGTCTCTGCCTCTCTCTTTCTCTCTCTGTGACTATCATAAATAAATAAAAATTAAAAAAAAAAGATTAAAAAAAAAATAAAAAAAAAAAGATATGGATGATTACTGCTGCTACTTCCAACACCATCCGTGTCCACAACTATGATTTACTTGGGCTTTGCCATATGCTCTCAGGCACCCAGGCAAGGTAGAAGGCTTTGTGAAGATGTTACTACACTTAATCTCGCCAATCCTATGAAGTGGGTTAATCATGGACACAGAGATTGCAGGTCGCTAAGGTAGGATAGCCTAGGAGCAGAGGGGCCAAGACAGGGATAGCTGCCACCAGACCCTGCTCCAGCTAAGGCTATGTGTCTCCACCACACCTCCAACCTCATTCTTCCCTCCCAGCCTGGTTAACAGAGCTTCTGTGGGGACCTGGCTGGCCCAGTTTGTAGAAGATGTGACTCCTGCTCTTGGGGCCGTGAGCTCAAGGCCTATGTTTCGTGCAGAGCTTGCTTAATAAATAAATTAAAAAAAACAAAAACAAAAAGAGTAGTAACATGAAAGAACTTTTGTGTCAGATAGAATTGTGTGAACATCCCAGTCTTTCATTCACTGTCTATGAGACTCTGGAGCTCTCTGGGCCTCTTTTCTTCACCTATAAATCTAGATTAAAAACAACCACAAATATGAGCACCTGGGTAGCTCAGTGGTTGAGCATCTGCCTTTGGCTCAGGTCGTGATCCTGGGGTCCTGGGTTCAAGTGTCCATATCAGGCTCCCTACAGGGAGCCTACTCCTCCCTCTGCCTCTATGTCTCTCATGAATAAATAAATAAAATCTTTGGAAAGAAAAAAAAACTACCACAAATAATACAAACTACGCAGCACAAGGCCCTATCTTGCAAGGGAGCACCCTGTCCTGGAATCCTCACTCCGAATCACCTCCATCCCAGCTGGCCTCTCTTCCCTGTTGCTTCCCACCTGGTGATCTGACAAGGCAGCTTCTTGACCCGGTTGAGGAGGGTGTCTGCTGTCCCCCGGTGCAGGGGCTCTGAGCGGAGCAGGGCCACACCTTGGTAAGAAGGGCCCCCTCGAGACTCCTTCCTGAGGATGGAAAGATGCAGGGGAGGACAGTCAGGAGCAGCAAGCTGAACAGCAGAGGTCTGCAGGAGAGGGGGGAGGATGCTGTCTAGGAACAAGGAGATGGTGCTGGAGAGCAGCCCCTGGGGCCCAAGATGGGGACAGGACAGAGCAGGGATGGAATGAGAGAACTGGGACCTCACCGGCTGCTGGGCTCTTTCCAGTGGAAGTCGACCGGCCAGCTCTTAAAGTCAAAGTTGTAGTTGGCGAGCTGCCTCTGTGGTGGGCAAGGAGAGGTAAAGAGGAACTGAAAAGTTGGGGCAGGCCACCTACCCACCCTAATCAGCCATGGGACTGGCCCCCACACGTCATGGGGAGACAAGGAGAGGTCAACACCCCCATACTCCCTTCTCAGAGTGAAGAAAAAAATCAGCCAAGAGAGGATGCCTTTATCAGCTATCCAGCTGCTTCCAGAACACTCCTTGCTTTCCCAAAATATAAAACTGACCCACTCCCAAAAGGGATGGCTGTAGGTACTGGTGCTTCTGAGGGAGGAAGTGGGGGTCTGTTGGCTGTTCATGCCCCCCTCCCCTACTGGGTCCCTGATACAATGCTGTCCTGGAGGGCTGAGTGAGATGGATGGAGGGAAGTCATGCCTACAGTGGCTCCTTCGCATTGGGCCCACCTCTTGAATGAGGCCCTCTCTCACTGTTCCATCCTTATGGCCACCTTCCTTCCCTCAACTTCTGCAGCCAGACCATCTATGCCTCCAGTCACCCCACCGAGCCCATCCACATGCTTTGTGAGGGTGGCGGGAGCTGTGTCTTCTCTGCTGTACTCCCTCCCTCACCCTCGAAGCACCTGGCACTCTATCTTGAGAACTGTTTTTTATTTTCCGTCACAGAAATTTTTTGACATTTTCAAAAATAACTTGACTAAGAGAGAACAATAGAAACACTGTACAAAAATGTAAATGGCAAAACAAGACAAAATGAAGAAAAGCACATTTCAGGCAGCTTCTGCTCAGACCCTGACTCAGATCCAGACCCAGCCACTTCCTTTGCTCTGTTCCTCACTTAATCTTCCTTTGTCTGTTTCCTCAGAGGTACAATAATACCACCTCATGCAATTGTTGTGAAGACTGGGAAGGGCATATGCAAAATGCCTCAGAGGGGGGGTCCCTGGGGGGCTCAGTGGTTGAGCGGCTGCGGCTGCCTTCGGTAGGATACCCCTGCCCTGCCCGGTAGGGGACTTAGTCCCTCATGAGGCTCCCTGCAGGGAGCCTGCTTCTCCCTCTGCGGGTGTCTCTGCCTCTCTCTGTGTGTCTCAGGAATAAATAAAATCTTAAAAAAAATATGCCTCAGATGGTGGTAGAGCATCATCGCATAGCTCTGCAAATGCGGCCAGAGCAGCCAGTAACATGATGATGGCGGTCACAGATCTCTGATCCCAGGAACCCCTTTGTTAACAGGAAAGAGCTATATAGGGCCCTAAAGCCCCTTCTTTTTTTCTTAAGGATTTTATTTATTCATGAGAGACACAGAGAGAGACAGAGAGAGAGAGAGAGGCAGAGACACGGGCAGAGGGAGAAGCAGGCTCCGCACGGGAGCCCAACTGGGCCTAAAGCCCCTTCTGAAAGACAATCACAGTCCAGCACCAGCTGAGCTGGCACAACTCCAAGGACACTGTGCCCTGGCTTTTCTCCCTCTTGGCACCACATTGTGCTTCCAGGCACAAGAGTGGACATACCTGTCCATCTTGTCCCATCCCTGAACAAAACTAGCATGGTGTGCAATGCACACGGCCAAAATAAACAACATTTACAGAACTGAGCTGCTCGGAGAGAAGACCCCCTTCTAAAACACTGTGAAATATTCTGTTAGAAGTGGTGGGGAGGAAGATTCCTTGGGTAGATGGTTTCCTCACACAGAGGAGGAGGGACATAGCAATATGCAAGCAAAAAGCCAGGGTGTTGGATGGCAAAACACACTGCCTCCCCCAGGGCAGAAGCTGGTGCCCGGTGCTCTGGGGAGGCAGCTGAGGAAGCTGCTACCAGGGTACCTGTCTGGCACCTTTCCTGGAAACGCTCACCTTGTTTTCTGCAGACTGGTTCCTATGTGTTGCCTCCAAGATAGTGATGAACTGCCGGTACTGGGGGTTGGTCCAGCGGCCAATACCTGGTAGAAAGAGGACAGGAAACAGTGTTAGGAAAAGTGGGAAGAGCAAGCTGAGTGGGTTTCAGGAAGAGGGTTGGAGATGGGCAAGGAAAAGGCCCTGGAAAGAGAAGCAGGAGGAAAAGGAACAGATGGCCCAGGATCTGGGGAAACAGGAGAGTCGGGCTGACCCCCTTCCTCCATATCTAGCAACTGGCTTCATACTTCTCCTATCCAGCTTCTTCAGTTGTTTTTTTTTTTTTTTTTAAGATTTATTTATTTATTCATGAGAGACAGACTGAAAGAGGCAGAGACATAGGGAGAGGGAGAAGCAGGCTTCCCATAGGGACCCCGATGTGGGGACTGGATCCCAGATCCAGGGATCATGACCCGAGGGGAAGGCAGGTGCCCAACCACTGAGGCACCCAGGCATCCCTCTTCAGTTGGTTTCTTGATAGGCGATTGACTTCCCACCCTCCAGAATGTTCACTTTCCAGGTCTTACTACAAGCGTCATGCAACCTTACTATTCACCCTGGTGAACATGGGTTTCCCTGCCAGCATTCTCTGCTGCTCGCTTCCCAGCTCTTTTCTGTATGGTCTAACTCCCGGCCATCTGGCTCCCTGGCTCCCCCTCTTGCCCCAGAATCACTTCCTCACTGACACTGAGCCCCTTCCTCCATCCCCACTCTTCCTACGGTGCCTCTCAGCACTCTTCCTCTCCCTCCAGACTCCATCCTCCTCTGCTTCCTGGGTCCATCTTTGCCACCTTCCGAGTCCCAGACTTCTCCCCCCCACCCCCCCAACCTCCCTTTTACTTCTCGGAGAGCTACCCTTCCGGAAATCACATCTGCTCCCTCTTCACTGCAAAGGAGTCTCAAGCCCTGACTTCTCTGCTTCCACTGATCTGATAGGTATCACTCACATGCCAGGCACCATTCTGACACGAAGACAGTAGGAAATGAGACACACAGGCTCCAGCCCTGAGAGCTGGTACTTTGGCCCGGGGTGGGGTGGGGCTGGAGAAAGAGAAGAAGCAAGTACACAAGAACTTTTCAGGGAGGGGTAAGTGCTATAAAGAAAATAAAACCAGAATGAACTAGAAGGCTAGTATCTATCATCAGGAGTAGAGACCCCAGACAGTACTGCGAACAAAGCAACGAGCAAAATGAATTGTGTGGAATGATGCCGTTTGTGCCAAAAATGTAAAACTCACAAAGAAAAGGTGATATATTATTTATACTTCCCATACTTCATAGATTCTAAAATGTCTATTTTATTTACATTTGAAAACTGAAATCGGAATGCATTTTACAATTCATAACAGCTTAGATTTGGTAAGATGAGGCATATCTTTCATAAGAGTATACAAATATGGAACCAGGAAAGAAACTACGCCAAGTGGCACTGGTTAGTTCTGGGAAAAGAGGAACACGGGACTGGGGAAGATTCCAATGGGAATGTCAACTCTGAATGCAATGCTTCAGTATTTTATTGATAAAAGGTATTTGAAGCAATATCACAGAACACAAGCATTTCAGTTCTTTATGATACTGTATTTAATTTCTGTACCCAAACTAAAAATAAATAAAATTTAAAAGTAAGGCAAAACTGGGACGCCTGAGTGGCTTAGTGGTTGAGCATCTGCTTTTGGCTCAGGCTATGATCCCTCAGTTCTGGGATAGAGTCCTACATCAGGCTCTTTGCGTGCAGCCTGCTTCTCCCTCTGCCTGTGTCTCTGCCTCTCTCTCTCTGTATGAATAAATAAGTAAAAATCTTAAACAAAAAAAAAAGTAAGGCAAAACTGAGGAGTGGGAGCTACTTTTAGACCGGGCACTCAGGGAAGGCCTCGCTGAGGGGGGAGCCCAGAGCATGGGGGATCAGGAGGCAGAACACCGCAGGCAGAAGGTCCGCACCCCTGACCACTGCCACCACCCACCCACCCGCCCACCCTCTAGACAGGCATCCCCTCGCCCAGTTTTTGTCACGTGCACTCGCCAAGGGGCAATGATTTGAACCATCTCTTCATTTTTAAATCATGAGCTATAACATACACACCTGCAACACAGTTTAAAAGATACAAAGCAAACATTCATGTGACCATCACGCAAGTCAAGGAAGCGAACATGGTCACGTCCCCCCACACAGCCCCGACCGTCCCTCTCCCAGGTTATCACTCCCCTGACTTTCAAGATAGTCACGCCTGTATTCTGCTACCGACATATGCATCCCTTGTGAACTTTACGTGAGTGGGAACAAACCACATACGGTTTCTGGAAGTCTGCTCCTTGCATTCAACCTTACAGTTGTGAGACCCGCTCTTGCTGCTGAGTGTAGTTTAAATTCGCTCACTTGCATGCTGTGTTGTGTTGTGTTGCACAACTAGACCTCTAACATATCCATCCTATTTGTGGCCATGGACTTGTTTCCAGTTTCAGATTATGACAAACATCTACATGGACATGTATGGAATTATTGTAGGGTATATGCATCTTCTTCAGATAACAGCAGTTTTCTGCCAATGAGTGTTTTTTTCATACTTACAACCAAGCCCTTTAAGGAAAAGATCACGTCTTCACCATTCCCAATTATTCCCTTTCAGGGCCCAAACCATATATTTGCAAAATTACTTAATAAATATTTACCCCGGGAAATATAGATCCAAGCCAGGCTCCCTCTGGACCTACCTCGGAGACAGGCCACGCCTGCCAAGAGTAGTAGCAATGTCCCCGCATAGTGAGAAAATGGCACCACTTTGGACAAGCTCAAGTAACCTGGGAGGGGAGAGGCATTATGTGAGAAATTTCCCCACTGCCCCTTGGCATCTCTTCCCAGGTCAGGCCCAATTTCCGCCCCATATTCTCTCTTTGGGACATCCATGCCCTTGGAGGAAGAAGACGCCTGATGGAAGAGGAAAGCCAAGCCATGTCCGTAGGTCCCCTTTCCTCTTTGGAGAGGTTGGCTCATCTGCCAACAACCTGCCCACCACCTTTGAAGCCACACTGACCTTTCCTGTATAAGTAGAAGAAGGCGAAGGGAGAGGAGTAATAAGAGATGGACCAGAAGACTGAAGCCTGCAGCAGAGAGACAGGGACAAGCAATCAGTACACATGCACACACATGCACATATGTGCACACATGTATACACACGCACCCACACACAAGTCTGCCATTTCCAGGCCTAGGCTCTGAGCAAAGTGGAGGACCTGAGGGAGATCAATCACATCAAGTACCTATTCTGTGGATGACACAGTAGGTGCTTAATATCTGTTGAAAGGCAATGTATCAGAGCAGAAAGGAGGCTGGGGAAATTAGGTACAGGTTCTGTTTTCTTCCTCTTATCTCCAGACATAATCTCATCGCTTTTAAAGGCCAGTTTCTTTTTCTACTCAAGTCAATCAAACCTTTCCAATCAGCCCTGCTCAGCACAGCGCCTGGCCTGGTCTCCAAGAGATGCACAAACGTCACCATAGGAACCCTGCCAGAGAAAACAGCTGTCTTTGCAGCCAAGGAGGTTAGTTGCCTGTAGCCAGGGAGGACAGGTCACTGGGGACCACAGGACTCAGCACTTGCAGATGGTCCCAAGGGGAAACGCATTCTCCTCAGGGCTCAGGCTGCCCCAGAGAAAGCAGTGCACACACCAAGGTGGAGTGCCAAGTATGGGTGCTTGAGAGTGGGTCCATGTGGTTGGAGAGGTTGGCAGCAGAGGCTGGAGCATTCCCCACCCCAGGGGCGCTGCCTTCTCCCATGCTAGGGAGGAGAAAGTTCCGAGGGCAACTGGGTGGGAAAAGAC
Source organism: Canis aureus (assembly GCF_053574225.1). Taxonomy (NCBI): domain Eukaryota; kingdom Metazoa; phylum Chordata; class Mammalia; order Carnivora; family Canidae; genus Canis; species Canis aureus. Next base: position 71,475,338 of record NC_135617.1, on the reverse strand, counting down.
ACAGTAGTCCCAGATGCGAGGGCAGACATACCAGTGCCAGGATGCTGTCAGCATGCTTCTCCAAGGCACGGGGTTGATAGTACGTATCCTGCCAAAACAGATGGCGGAGTCAAGGACCATGTCCACTGACCAGTCCTTCGCCTTCCCTTTTGAAAGCCCTGACGTTGTGTCCTCTGGTTCTAGCCTCTGAAGCTGTCCCTCCTGCGACATTCCTGGCTCCCAAAGAAATCCCTCTTACTAACCCCTCCTCCAAGCCTGATTTCCTACCCCAGACCATGAAAACATAGGAGGCCGGACTTGGGAGCAAAATTGAAAGCCTCACCGAAGGATTTGTGTTCCTTTTTCACAACCCAGTTTCAAATGGGCCGTGGGCAGGTGCAAACGGGGAGAGGAGTGAGAGAAGAAAGGAAAGACACAATGACAACTTTAAGAGGGAAATAAGATCAGAAATAACAGGGTGATTAAGGAAGAGAATGTGGCAGAGGGCGGGCCGTCCCGGGGCGCAATAAACAGCTTGAGACTACCCGTGAAAAGGCAGAGCGCCTACAGGGACACAGCCGCCCACCACCCCAGCTTTCCCTAATGTGACCACCCTGGGGTCTCCAAGGCTGGCTGGGCGGCGGGGTGGGAGGCCGCGCGTACGTGACTTGTCGAAGCCATCTAACTTCACGGACAGTGTGGAAGGCAGATAAAACGGAACTGGGGAAGGCACCGAGTCAGAAGAAATCACCCAGCTCTGGAATTGGCGCAGGGTCCCTTCCGGGGCTCAGGCAATTGGGAGTAGCACGAACCACGACAGACGGGGTGGGGGCCGCGAGAGGGAAAGGCGAGGAGCGCTAGTGGGAACCGGAAAGCGGTGGCGAAGAGCGACAGAGGAGGCCGGCGATCCGCGGGCGTGACTTTAACCCAGGAGGCGCAGGGAGCGCTCCGCAGACACCTGGCTCGACAAGCAGGCTCCCCCGATTTCCAATAATGGGCGCTTCCGGGGAGCAGAGGCCGCGAAGGGGACTGGGCCGTACCATGTTTCCGACCCGGGGAGAACTCGACTCACCCAGGAGCTGGAAGGGGGGGCAGTGACTGAAGTTGGAGTCTCGGGGACGCCGGACGGGGCCCTTTCCGAGTCCCTCTCCCGGTAGATTTTGTAGAGCCGGGGGCCTAGGACGCAGCTCAGCAGCTTCGCCATGGCCCCCGCTCCCGCCGCTGCTCTCCCAGCAGCAAGTCCCCCTTCCGACCCCGCCCTTCCCCGGCCTCGAAGGTATTGCGTGCCCTTGACGTCAGCACGTACCGGCTCCGCCTCGAGCCCTGTAGAGACATTTTCCGCGCTGCTTGAGACGGATTTCGCGCAGTTGGACCTACGGGTAGAGCCGTGGTCAGAAATTAGTTGGAGGCGTTTGGAACGCGCCGAGGTAGGGGATTATCAGGATTAAGTCACTTTTTCCCATCCCTTAATATTGGCAGGCTCTTGAACGACAATGGGAACGAGGGATAAGATGCAACACAAAGAAAAGGTGTCTAGGAACACATCTAACCAAAGAAATGCACGATTTTATGAAGAAAATTACAGAAGTTTTTGAAAGAGGTGACCAAAGGCTTGAATAAATATAGAGCTACATCGCAGTCATGGATAGGAGGACTACGTATTATCAGGGTGTGTAAAATACCGGTTAAAAAAAAAGAAAAAAAAAGGAGGAATTCTTGCTCCTAAGCGTAGACAAATCTCAAATGTATTGTTTAGTGGGAAAAATAAAGCCACAGATTGATTACACGCAACCATCACGATACATATGCATCTGTATAACATTTGAAAAGAAAATTTAATGATCAAGTGAAAGTTGAAGAGCAAATTTAGAATAGTGTAACACAGCATAGAGGATCTTTGAAATGGTAATACTTTTTAAAAGATTTTATTTATTTATTCATGAAAGACACAGAGAGAGAGAGGCAGAGACACAGGCAGAGGGAGAAGCAGGCTCCATGCAGGGCCCGACGTGGGACTCAATGCTGGGACTCCAGGATCATGCCCTGGGCCAAAGGCAGATGCTCAACCACTGAGCCATCAAGGATCCCAGTAACACATTTAATAGATATTCAGGTTTGGTTTATTTTCCTTTGTACCTTACACCTACATGATATATAAATTCTTTCGCTTCTTATTGCAGTAAACACATATACAGAAAAGTGCACCTTTTGAATATATCCATGTAATCAGCATCCAGATCAAGAATACATTATACCACATCTACAAGACCCTCCCCAAATCACTACCTCCCCCGCCAAGGGGTAACCACTATCTTAGTTTCTAACCTCATAGATTAGATTTGACTAATTTTGTACTTTATGTAAATAGAATCATGCAAATGATGCCCTTTGTTTCTTGCTTCTTTTACTCATTATGTTACATTCGATACAGTCCTTGGTATGCATGGAATATTTCATCAAAAACCATTTAGAGGGCTGCCCAGGTGGCTTGGCGGTTTAGCGTCGTGTCAGCCCAGGGCCTGATCCTGGAGACCTGGGATGGAGTCCCATGTCGGGCTCCCTGCATGGAGCCTGCTTCTCCCTCAGCCTGTGACTCTGCCTCTCTCTCTCTCTGTCTGTCTCTCATGAATAAATAAATAAAATCTTTTAAAAAAACTTTTAGAATTTTTAAAAAACACGAATTCAAAGAGATACATGCACCCCTCTAAAGCAGCATTATTTACAATAGCCAAGATATGGAAGTGGCCCACGTGTCCATTGATTGATGACTGGAGAAAGAAAATGATATATGGGGCACCTGGGTGGCTCAGTCCATTAAGCATCTGCCTTTGGCTCATGTTATGATCCCAGGGTCTGCGGATTGAGTATCTCATTCGGTTCCCTGCCCCATGGGGAGCCTGCTTCTCCCTCTCCCGCTGCCCGCTGCTACCCCTGCTTGTGGGTAAAATCTTAAAAAAAAAAAAAAAGATGTGGGGGCAGCCCGGGCGGCTCAGCAGTTTAGCACCTGCCTTCAGTCCAGGGCGTGATCCTGGAGACCCAGGATCGAGTCCCACATCAGGCTCCCTGCGTGGAACCTGCTTCTCCCTCTGCCTTGTGTGTGCCTCTCTCTCTCTCTCTGTGTCTCTCACGAATAAATACATAAAATATTTTTTAAAAGATGTTATATATACGTATATACATAATGAAATATTATGCAGCCATTAAAAAGAATGAGATCTTGCCACTTGCAATGACATGGATGGAGCTAGAGAGTATAATGCTAAGCAAAATAAGTCAGCCAGAAAAAGACAAATACCAGATGATCTCACTCATATATGGAATTTAAGAAACAAATGAGCAAAGGGAAAAAGAGAGAGAGAAATCAAGAAACAGACTCTTAATTACAGAGAACAAACTGATGGTTACCAGAGTAGGGGGGGCATGGATGAAAAAGGTGATGAGAATTAAGGAGGGCACTTGTTATGATGAGCCCTGGGTGATGTACAGAAGTGCTGAATCAGGACACCTTAGTGGCTCAGCGGTTGAGCACCTGCCTTTGGCTCAGGGCATGATCCTGGATTCCCAGGTTTGAGTCCCTCTGCCTGTGTCTCTGCCTCTCTCTCTCTCTCTCTCTCTCTCTCTCTCTCTCTCGTCTCTCATTGATAAATAAATAAAATCTTTAAAAAATAACCTTTAAAAATAAATAGCACATTAAAAACTATCACAGCTCTATAAAGATCTGCTTTGAGAATCCTGCCTGGAGTAAAGGGATTTGGTGAGTTCTTCAGGCCTCTTTTATCCTTTTCCTTTAGTAGCAACACACTCACCAGGGGCTCAGAAGAGGTTTGGTGGGCCAGGCAGCCACAGGAAAAGTCATTCTAAATTATTTATGGAGTATTGACAAAGCGTGCAGTCTTGTGCTGGGTTCTGTGGAGACCAACATGAAGACTCAGCTTCTTCACTTGTTAGCATCTCTTGTAGGGTGGAGGAGAGAGCACAGAATATACTTCCAGACTGCATATAGGTGGATAGCTGTGCCCTCTTCTGAGCAAGCTTTTTTTTTTTTTTTAAGATTTTATTTATTTATTCATGAGAGACACACACAGAGAGAGAGAGAGACAGAGACAGACAGACAGACAGAGGCAGAGACACAGGCAGAGGGAGAAGCAGGCTCCATGCAGGGAGCCTGACGTGGGACTCGATCCTGGGTCTCCAGGATCAGGCCCTGGGCTGAAGGCGGTGCTAAACCACTGAGCCACCCGGGCTGCCTGAGCAGGCTTTTTATCATGAAGTCTTTGCTCTGTGTCCTTCAGCTGATATAGAGTCAGAATTGTGAAGAGATAATCTTCAGAACAACCTGGACTGGGTCTTTTCTCCCGTGGGACTGCAAGGTGCTGGTCACTTTTTCCCTAGTAGACATGAAGCTGGGCTTTATCTCTCCAGCATTTCCATCCCCTCAGAGGCCCATGTCACTCTAGACCAGGGAGCATGGAACTTTATCTGGCTTCTATTTCTTCCGTGGGGCACCAGGCTCTGGGGAGGAGAACTTAGCAGGCTCTCCCCATGGCAGTCTTATTCTTCCTCCTTCTGTTCCCATGTGGGCCCCTCTGGGCTGCTGCAGGTAAGAAACAGGAGGTGGGGGAGTCTTCAATGATTTTAAAATTGTAAGGAACTACTAATGTTTCTCCTTAGGGGCCTGGGGAAGGCATCTGACTCAAGAAAATAGATTTACCCCAGTTGACTCCCCGCCCTCAGACTCTAATTCTGGGGAAGACCCAGAGACCATGAGGGTCCAGGTCATGTACAGTTTCTTTTTTGTTTGTTTGTTTTATATTTAATTTGTTTTGTGTTGTTTTGTAGAGTCTATTTTTTTCCTTTGGTTATATAGTTTTCTTTAGAAAATAAGAATAGATGAGAAAATGTGTCCAGAAAAGGAGAAATGAGAGAGAAGGGGCCTTTGCCAACCATTCCAACCTTTTTTGTCCTCTTGTCTTCATATTCCCTCACCCACTGGAGGAGAGAGAGGAATACCCTACTGTCTCCTCCCCTCCTCACTTTTTGTAGCTGTCACTTGAGAAATGTGCTCATAGCCAGACCCATGCTGGGAGACCCCAGAAGAGGCAGAAACGGGGGGGGGGGGGTTAGAGGTCAACTGGGAGCTGTTGATCTGATGGAGGTTTCTGGCCTCATACAACTCTCTCCCCACAGACAACATCCAAGCCATCTATGTAGCCTTGGGAGAGGCAGTGGAGGTCCCGTGTCCCTTACCACCCCGCCTGAGTGGAGATGAACTCCTGTCCTGGTTCCACAGCCCCGCAGCAGGCTCCTCCACCACCCTGGTAGTTCAAGTCCAAGTGGCCAGGCCAGCCCCAGACCCCGGGAAGCCCATAAGGGCATCCAGGCTGAAACTGCTGGGGAACTATTCGCTGTGGCTGGAAGGATCCAAGGAGGGAGATGCCGGTCGGTACTGGTGTGCCGTGCTGGGTCAGCACTACAACTACCAGAACTGGAGGGTATATGATGTCTCCATACTCAGAGGTGAGCAAAGGCGTGCAGCTCAGGGGCCGGGGGGCGGGGGGCAGGAAGTCCAGCAAAGAACTAAGGTCCCTCTCTCCCCACAGGATCCCAGCTATCCGCAAGGGCTGCAGATGGATCCCCCTGCTCTGTCCTCTTATGCTCTGTGGTCCCTGCCAGACGCCTAGACTCTGTGACCTGGCTAGAGGGAAGTGGTCCTGTGAGGGGCCATGTACAATCATTTTGGGGTGATGGGGCAACCCTGCTCTTGGTGTGTCCTGGGGAGGGGCTCTCTGAGTCCAGGGAACACAGACCAAGAATCATTCGCTGTCTCATGCCTCATAACAAAGGGGTCAGCTTTAGCCTGGCAGGTAAACTGAGGGAGAATAAGGGAGAAGATATGGCCTCTGGCACATTCTGGGCCTGCTGGCTAGGGGAAAAGGATGTGACTTTGTAATCAGTCAGATTTGGGTCAGGGATGATTTCTGGTGGAGCAGACCGTCACCTGTAGGAAAAGGGCTTTTGTCCTCATTGACTAACTCCCCTAACATAGAGGGGTCGCATAAGCCAATTCTCTGGTGGAATAGACCATTGGCCAAGAGGAATGGGAAGGCTTCTGGTGGAATATACCATAGCTTAGAAATAGGGCAATCTATGGCTTTTGTGGAATATCTCATAGCAGAGAGGAAGAAAAGAATTATTGACGGTCGAATTAACTGTCTTTTGAAGAAAAGATATATGCGGTGTTGTTATAATGGCCTACTGAGAGTGAAAATAGAAGGAGAAAAAATATATAATTGTTTTACAACTAGAAATCTGTCATACACAGAAAGAATGCTATTGGATGTTGAATAACTCATTGATAAGGCATGAGGGAGGGGCAAGTGGCCATTATTTTGGTAACCAAAGGCCAATTAATGGGCAGTGACTGGGTCTTATTTCCTTCTATACCTACAGCACCTAAGATGGTGCTTGGCCTTTGGCGGGCACTCAGGGAATGCTTATGGAGTAGATGAGTGAAAGAATGAATGAATGGAAGACACTTTAGTTTTTCCTGAAAGTTTGGGTGACAAGGATATGAGGAAAGATTACAGTTATGGCTGACTGTCTCCTCTGGAGTTAGCTGTCCAAATGTGGGTGGGGGTAGATTGCTATTCCCTGCCAATGGTGGTTGATGGGGTCAGCATGAGCGGCTTAAAAATGAGCAACGTGGGTTGGTGGAAATTGGGGACAAAGAAGCTTATGAAATCTTCTGGTGGGAAGAGCCCACCTGACTATGTGGGGAAGCCTCTCTTTGGGGAACAGGAATAGACTCCTTACCACTTCCCTCCTTATCCCTATTCTAGCCTCCACGGATGCCTCTCCTGCCCTCTGTGCCCTTTCCACGGGCTGGGATGTGTCCTGGATCCTGATGCTGTTGCTCGTGGCAGGTCAGGGATTCACCATCCTGGCCCTCAGCATCATGCTCTGCAGACAGAGGGCCCAGGGTGCTCAGTGCAAAGGTAAGTCCCTCTCTGCCAGAGGGAAGAAGAGAACATGTGGGTATGAGGCAGAGGTTTGGGCTCACATCTTGCCTCTATGCCCTATCTTCTCTCGGGGAGGAGGTTAGTGTAAGGACTATAGCTCTGAGTTATCTGGTGATTTCTCTGAGTTATCTGGTGATTTCTCTGCTGCACCCCATATGGCTCCTTCTTCCCAGATGCTTCGATTCCTCAGTTCAAACCTGAAATCCAGGTCTATGAGAATATCCATTTGGCCCAACTCAGGTGAGGAACTCAAGGGGGTAAAGATTTAAATCCCAGAGGAAACTGGGGCCAGGGTGGGTATGGGGTCTGGGTTCCTGAGGAGGTGGAGAATGGAAGTACGCTTAGTCTGTCGTTGTGCTTCACAAACCCCACAGCCCACCTGCCCCCAAGATCAGATGATCTCCATGACATCTGCCGGAAGTGTGACCTGCTGTCTCTCCCACCATCTGGCACCTGAAGGATTCGCCTGAAAACCTTGGCAAAAGGGGAAGGGCTGAGAGTGCTACTTCACAGTGCAGCTCGGTCTCCAGCAGTCAAGCTTGGGGGGGGGGGGTGCGAGCACACATGTGCGCATTGCGGGGGAGGGTGCACTGAAGGAAAGTAGAAGCATTATTCTCTGATATTACCTGCAAGAAGGTGTGGTCTCCTGTTCCATAGCAGCCTGAGAGAGGCGGCTCTGAGCAACCATGGGATTTGGGGGGATGGAGGGGGTGGATGGCAGGGAGGGAAGAGGAGTAGGAGTGGGCAAAGAGGAGACAGAAGAACCCAGAGACTTGAGCAATTGTGGAGACTCAGTCTTGGAGACACCAAAGGACAAACCAATGGGAAGGGACCCGAAGTAGAGAAAGAGATGGGCAGAGCTAGACAACAGAAGCACTGCTGGATGCTGGATGGCTGAGAATGGAGAGAAGACTCGGGTGTCTCTAAATTAAGCCCAACCCCCCACCCTTGCCCCCCCCCATCCCCACATCCCTCCCTGCCTAGTCTCATTCCCACAGAGAAGAAATTGAGGGAGAACAAGCACCTTTAATCAGACCTCAGACTTCCTCTCATGGACAGGGAGGGCACTGAGTCAGGATGGGGGTGGCTGTGCTCAGTCCTCACCCTTGAGCCAGCATCCTTATCCTAACACTTCGGGTGGTATCCGGAGCAGCGAGAGGCTTATCAACATCCTGACATCCTGGGAGCCCCAAGAATCACATGCTATCTCCCTGGGTAGAGGGAGTGTCCACAGGGTGGGTGGATTCCCCCCTGGGGTGTGTGCTAGGCTGTCTTAGAACCATGGACAAGTCTGGGCTGGTCAAGCAGGGGAGGGCACTGATGCTCCTAACTGCTCCATTCCCTGGTCTCAGGCAGGAAGGAGCTGGCTTCCCCACCACACCCTAACAAGCAACTCCACCAGACACCTTTTGTGTGTCTGCTCAAGCTTGGGCCTCACTGGAGAAAAGCTTTCTCTGAAGTGTCACCAAAAGCCTTCATGCTACAGTGGCTTAAACTAAGCTATTAGCAAGAAGGAGGACTCGATGACACAGACAGAGGATGAGGTGGGCCAGCAGCCCAACCCAACCCACCAAACAGCTCTAGTCTGCTTTTAGAGAACACACACACACATACACACACAGTGCAGTGTCCTGGACTCCTAGATATCACCTTTTTACTGTTCATAGTTTATTGTTCACAGTTCCCCCAAGAACCTCCTTCCCAAGTTCCTGATCTGCCAAATCAATCTTTCCTAGTAAGACTGTCCTCCATACCATATCTGGTGCCCCATCAATCCCCTTGCCTGAAACCCCAGCTCCATCAACACACCCGCCTTGCCCAAGACCTGGAGCTGAGATAGGGCATCAGCAGTGGGCATCTAGAAAAGATAAAAGACCTAGAACAGCTGTTCTTTATGAGGCAGAACTCTGGGCAGGTGCTTACAGGGGCTTAGAGCAATGCCCGCAGGAACCAGGCCTCCGGAGGGTGTCTGGGAAGGTGTTAGGCCAGGGATCTGTAGAGGTCTCTACAGAATCAGATTCTTGGTTCTCAAATGCAAGTGTCTCCATGGGTGGTGATGATGGGGCCAGAGTTCTCCGTTGAAGGCTGCAGTTAGGCTTGAAGCTAGTGGAGGAGGCGGCCTCCCCAGGTGAAGCTGGTGGCGAGGAGGAGGAGCAGGGTAGTGAGGAGGGTTTTGGGGAGCCGCTGCAGCGTGGTGGCTGTGTTGCACAGGTCCTGCTCACAGCAGTGGTGTCGCAGAGTGTAGGAGCGTGACCAGTAGGTAGCGTGGCCTTGCAGAGGGCACTGGGCCCTTGGGAGGCAGCCTTTCCGTTCGATGATCTCATTCTGCTCTGTGGGACAAAGAGAATGCTAAGGCCTGGGCAGGAAGGAGGCAAGGGCTGTGGGGCAGCAGGAAAAACAGAATAAATGGATGGAGATGGGCCTGGAGAAGGGCCATTGGACCAGAGTCCTACCTGAGGTGCCAATACTGATGCCACAAGCTTCATCTTCCTGACACTCGGTGGGAACAGGGAAGCAGGGTTTGGCAAAGCTGCAGGTGTAACAGCGGAGCCCACCCCGGGTAGGGGGCGGGGGTGTGGTGAGACCTGTGGGGTCAGCAGAGATCAGGTGAGGCAAATGGGCTGCTGCGCTGAGAGGCTCCAGCCCTGATCCAGGATGGGGAGTCATGCAGAGAAGTGACACACAAAGTGGGGAGAAGGAAGTGGAAAGAAAGGAAGGGAAAGGGGCAAACAGAAGTAGAAAAAGAGACGCAGGGAACGGAGGGGAAACAATGCAGGAAAAGAAAAAGACCCAGAGGCAAAGGGATCCAGAGGTTGTGAGAAATGCACAGATGGGACAGAAGCCATAAGAGTCAGAGTGACACAGAAAGTCAGACAGGGGAAGGCAGGGTGGCAGTGAGGAAATTAAGCAGATGGTGCCACAGACAGAAGAGCAAATAAGAATTGACACTGACCACGGGGACCCCGGAGAAGCAAGATGTGAGACAGGGGCAATAGAGGACAGAGGCCTGTCATGATGCTACCAAGAAGAGAGAGAGTTATTCTCAAATGCCTTTGAAAAGAAACTTCTGGGGGTGCCCAGGTGGCTCAGTCCTTGAAGCGTCCACCTTCAGCTCAGGTCACGATCTCTGGGTGCAGCCCCAGTCCCTGCTCAGTGGGGAGCCTGCTGCTCCTGCTCCTCCCCACTCGTGCTCTCTGTTGCTATCTCTGGCTCTCTCTCTCTCTCTCTCTCTCAGATAAATAAATAAATAAAATTTAAAAAGAAAAGAAAAAAAGGAAAAGAAAAAGAAAAGAAAAAGAAAAAGAAAAGTAACTTCTGATTCCACTTTCTCCTGGCCTGAGGCCATTCCCAGGAGCTCTCTTCTCAAAAGCCCAACTCTCCTCTCTGCATCTTCCCCACCTCTGCACACCGGCCCACCCTTACCCAGCGCCCCACAGAGGAAGAGGAGGCCCAGGAAGATGCTGGCGGTGCCCATGGCTGGCCCCAGGACTCAGGCGTCTGGAAGAATGGGATCTGCACCCGAGATCGAGAGCTGGAGCATCTGAGCGAGGCAGGGAGGGACGAGTAAACAAACACACCTAGGGAGTTAATCTGGGGGGTGGAACCAGGACCAGATCCACCAGCCTGACGCAGCAGGGGCCCAGGGCCACCGCTCCTGCGCCCCACATCTCTCACACCCTCCCGCCCCCTGCTTGAGTCGACTTGAGCCTCGGGTCTTCTCTGTTCTGTGCTTGTCACTTGCAGCTGTGTCTGCCGCTCTGGGTTCTGTCTGTCACCTTCCCCCGCACTCCTCTGCACCTCCCCTTGTCTCAAGCTGTTCTCTGCTCTGGCAGCTCAGCATCCTGTCTTTGTTTGCTCCATCTTTCTCCTCTCTGTGCTTTGGAGTCTCTCAAGGTCACCCTCCTAGAACTGGTCCAGCGCAGCATTTGAACATGGAATCAACAATCCCCTCTCCCACCCGCCCCTCCACCCAAAGCTCAGCTGCGTGAGCGGGACCCCACCCAGCTTCACATCCCTTTGATCCCTCCAAGCCTCAACTTTTGTACCCCATAATTATCTCTCCCAGATTTACTATTGTGGAGGAAGGAATTAACCACGGGTGGGGCCAGAGGGACAGATGCGTTTCCACTTGGGTGGGTGGGGGCGGTCAGAAAGACTAGGAAGGAATGCAGGGAAAAGATTTAGGAAGTGATAGAGATTCTGGAAAATTGGGGTTTAAGACATTGAGGAGGAGAGCCTGATCTGGGGAATCAGAGCAGGGGTGTACCAGGGGTTAAATAGAAGAGAGAGGAGACAGATATCCCTTTTTTTTTTTTTTTTTTTTTTTTTTTTTTTAAATCTCAGGACCTCTTTACACTCATAGAAGACCGGGATCCCTGGGTGGCGCAGCGGTTTGGCGCCTGCCTTTGGCCCAGGGCGCGATCCTGGAGACCCGGGACCGGTGCATGGAGCCTGCTTCTCCCTCTGCCTATGTCTCTGCCTCTCTCTCTCACTGTGTGCCTATCATAAATAAAAAAAGAAAAAGAAAAAATCATTGAAGACCCAGAAGAGTTTTTCTTTGTGTGAGTTAATATAGGCATTTACTATAGTATTTACTAGATTTGAAATCCAAACAGAGGATTTTAAATTGGTTTATTTAAAAACAAAAATAATAAACCTATTACGTGTTAACAAAATATGGTTTGTGAAGTCATTTCTCTCCCCACAACACAGAAAAGGAGTATCGCTCTACACTTGGGGAATTACATAAAAGTCAGGCTTAATAGAAGATGACTGGACTTTCACATCTGCTTCTCGGCTCAGTCTCTTGGGATATGTTGTTTTGGTTGAAGTACACGGAGAAAATCAACCACGTATAGATATGTAGTTGGAAAAGGAAGACCAGGGAGGACCCTCTGAAAGGGTCTAGGGCCAGGAATTCTGGGGCGACAGCTCTATAGCTGCTGCTGGCTGCTGCGGACTTCAGAGGACACTGAAGGCTCTTAATCTCACAGGCCCCTCCCTGTCCCCACTGGGGCCCAAGTGCCTGCTGGGGGAGATTCTTTCCTCCCTTTTTATTGCCCTATAAAGCCCAAGGCAAGGGGATATAAAGCTGGCAGTCAGGGCCAGGGGAGGGGGGCAGGAGAGAGAGATGATACTAAAGCAGGCAGACACAATGAACTCCCTACTCATGGGGGTCCTGCTCAGCACTCTGTTGGGGTCTACCCTGGGTAAGGAGGCAGCCAAGGCCTGTTGCCCTCTGCCAACTGGCTCCCTATCAGTCCAGGTCAAGCACCTCTTCTCTCCTGCCAGGAAACCACATGCGGTGCTATGAATGCAGAGGAGACCCCAGCAGCTCCTGCAAAGAGACAGTGGCCACCTGCGGGGAGGGGAAACGCTGTGGCTTCCTGGAGCGCAAACCCCAACCAGGCCTGGGACAGAGCAAGCTGTCTAGAAACCGTGAGTCCTCAGTTTCTCTGTCTTCTCTTAGCCCTTTCCTGCCTCCAGCTTCTACTTCCATCTTTCTGGTGTCCAGAACGTTCCAGTCCCAGTCTGGCTCTGGACAGATGGTCCCACAGCAGAGTAAAGAATTCTGAGGCCTCTTCTGGCTCTGGCACTCTTAGCAGCCCATGGTCCTTATACTCCCACCTCCTCTGCTTCACTTTCCAGGGTCTCATAGGGCCATTCACTCATAAGGGGTTGAAAAAGTTCTGTCCCTTGAAGGCAGAGACCAAAATATATTTTTAAAAAGATTTTATTTATTTATTTATGAAAGACACAGAAAGAGAGAGGCAGAGACACAGGCAGAGGGAGAAGCAGGCTCCATGCAGGGAGCCCAATGTAGGACTCAATCCTGGATCTCCGGGATCACGCCCTGAGCCCAAGGCAGAGGCTCAACTGCTGAGCCACCCGGGGGACCTGGGACCAAAATATTAAACCAAACTTGCAGACATTAGCTAAGAACCAGTGTGTTGTGTGTGTGTGTATGTGTGTGTATGCATGCGTGATTCTGAAATAATTTCTGACTGACAGAAAAGTTGCAAAAATATTAGAATTCCTGTATATCTTTCACCTCCCTTCCTCTAGCATTAACATGTAATATAACCATAGTATGATCAGCAGAATCAGAAAATAACACTGGTACAATACTACTAACAAGGGGTGCCTGGGTGGCTCAGTCGGTTAAGCATCCAACTCTTGATTTCGGCTCAGGTCATGACCTCAGGGTTGTGAGAGCAAACTCTAAATGGAGTTCCGTGCTCAGCAGGGAGACTGCTTGAGGATTCTCTCCCTCTCCTTCTGCCCCTCCTCCTGCTCTCTCTTTCTTTCTTTCTCTCTCTCTCAAATATATAAATAAATATTTTAAAAAATACTACTAACTAATCTACAGACCTTATTCAGTTTAGCTAGCTGTTCTAATTATGTCTTTTTGTCTAGTCCTGTATCCAAACCAAATGAGAGTTCATCCACCCAATGTGCATAAGCCAATAAAAACCAACATCGGGCTTTTTTTTTTTTAAGATTTTATTTATTTATTCATGACAGATAGAGAGAGAGGCAGAGACACAGGCAGAGGAAGAAGCAGGCTCCATGCAGGGAGCCCGATGTGGGACTCGATCCCGGGTCTCCAGGATCACGTCCTGGGCCGAAGGCGGTGCTAAACCACTGAGCCACCTGGGCTGCCCAACATCAGGCTTTTGCAGTAAAGAAAAGCTATTTCTTGGTGTGGTACCAACAAGGAAATAGGGAGCTAGTGCTCAAAAGTCCCACCCCCACCACCTGACAGCTTGCAAGTGAGAGTTTTTGAGGGCAAAATTGGGGATAGTGGTCTTCTGAGCAGGTGGACACTATCGATTGGAGGCCCATGAGGTCATGCTAGCAGGTGTTCTGGTGCCACTGCGTCTGGTCCCCCAGAGGTCTTTTCCATCTCCAGAGACTTGGAATCTAAAGAAATGTCTTCATTCTTCATGTTAGAGATCTCATTAGGTACATCTTTTTTTTTTTTTTTTTATGATAGTCACACACACAGAAAGAGAGACAGAGAGAGAGGCAGAGACACAGGCAGAGGGAGAAGCAGGCTCCATGCACCGGGAGCCCGACATGGGATTCGATCCCGGGTCTCCAGGATCGTGCCCTGGGCCAAAGGCAGGCGCCAAACCGCTGCGCCACCCAGGGATCCCTCATTGGGTACATCTTATGATTATCTCTTTAGGATAGTGCTGATTAATTACGTGTCCTACAGGTTCCTTTGAGTGATAAGCAAGCATCCCTATCCGTTGAGCCTAGGCCTATGTGTCCTTTGGCCCACCCGGCTGCACCTGTGCCTGCAGGTGATGGGACCTGTAGTGTTCCTTTTTCCACCTGAACTGACAAGAGGGACATCGGCTTCGGTCCAGGACCTAAACCAGGATCCCACAATTGCGTTTATTTTGTTTTATTTTTTATTTTTTATTTTTTTTTAATTTTTATTTATTTATGATTGTCACAGAGAGAGAGAGGCAGAGACACAGGCAGAGGGAGAAGCAGGCTCCATGCACCGGGAGCCTGATGTGGGATTCGACCCCGGGTCTCCAGGATCGCGCCCTGGGCCAAAGGCAGGCGCCAAACCGCTGCGCCACCCAGGGATCCCTATTTTGTTTTATTTTTAAAATATTTTATTTATTTATTCATGAGAGACACAGAGAGAAGGCAGAGACATAGGCAGAGGGAGAAGCAGTCTCCCTGTGAGGAACCCGATACAGGACTCGATCCCAGGACCCCGGCCGGGATCATGACCTGAGCCAAAGGCAGATGCTCAACCACTGAGCCACCCAGGTGTCCCCTGCAATTGCATTTAGGTCTCATGTCTTCTTAGTCTCCTCCAATCTGGGACAGTCCTGCATCTTTGTCTTCCATGACCTTGACATTTTTCAAGAGTCCCCTTAAGTTATTTTAGAGACCATCCCTCAATTTAGGTTTATCTAATATTTTCTCATAATTATATTACAGTCATGGAATTTTTTTTTTAACCAGAACACCACAAAAGGAGAGGTTGGTTCTTTTCAGTGCATTGAATCAGAGGGCTCACTTTTTTTTTTAATTTTTTTTAATTTTTTTTTTTTTTTAAATTTTTTTTTTATTTATTTATGATAGTCACAGAGAGAGAGAGAGAGGCAGAGACATAGGCAGAGGGAGAAGCAGGCTCCATGCACCGGGAGCCCGACGTGGGATTCGATCCCGGGTCTCCAGGATCGCGCCCTGGGCCAAAGGCAGGCGCCAAACCGCTGCGCCACCCAGGGATCCCTTTTTTTAATTTTTTTTTATTGGTGTTCAATTTACCAACATACAGAATAACCCCCAGTGCCCGTCACCCAATCACTCCCACCCCCCCCCTCCCCTTCTACCACCCCTAGTTCGTTTCCCAGAGTTAGCAGTCTTTACGTTCTGTCTCCCTTTCTGATATTTCCCACACATTTCTTCTCCCTTCCCTTATATTCCCTTTCACTATTATTTATATTCCCCACATGAATGAGAACATATAATGTTTGTCCTTCTCCGACTGACTTACTTCACTCAGTGGCTCACATTTTTTAAGTTAATCTTGGTCACTTGGTTTCATGGAGGTGGTTTTCTGGGGGGTGCAGAGAATCCATGTGGGCTCCTTGAAGTACATCTGCTCTGTCCTAGAAGGCAAGTCCTCCAGCCAAGAATCCAACACCCCAGTCTTGTTTTCTCTCTTAGCCTCGATAACCTTGATTCATCACTATCCAGCCTGCATGGCAGCCCATCATTGCAATCAAGTGGAAACCGAGTTGGTGGGAGACGTGACTTACACAACCCACAGGGACCGCTGCGTCGGAGATCTGTGCAACAATGCCATGGCAAGAATGGTGGCCCCACCACGATTTGTGGCTGCAGCAGCCACTGCCCTGGCCTGGCTCCTGCCAGCACTGTGGAGAGGCTAGAAGGCTGTGGGGAGGGCGGGCGGGAGGAGTAAGGGAACAAAGGAGATCTGAGGTGAGAAGACAAACACCCCTCTGTGAGCCATTAAAATCTGTCTGCCACTTTAGCACTGACTGGAAAGTGCCATCTCTCTTTCGTTGATGGGAGAATTGCAGGAGAATTATGGGGACGCCCATGCTCTACTTACCAAGTATCCATGGACTTTGTTCCAATAGTGTTCTCCTTGACCAATGAAACCCCAAAGAACAATGGAGAATCTGCCCCAAGTGACTCCTGGATCCTACTGCTAGGGAGAATCTTCCTTAGCAGTGAAGACTACTGAGGGGAGTAGGCTCTGGGCTTAGTGAGGGTCACCAGGAATCAAAGAACCTTGTTGGATCTGTTCCTCCTACTCCCATTTGCAATTCGGTTCCTGAAGTGACCCTATAGGATTGGGAAAGGAAAGGAAAGCACTGAGATAGGCGGGTTGCTTGGTGCCCTGTTTACCAACCTGGCCAAGAGAGGCCCTTGTCTCAAACATGAAGGACTGGGACTCAGCCCAAGCATATCCTTTTTGGGGGGCACCCTCAAGCCAGGCTGCACCTCCTTCTTGGCAGTACATCAGAGGTGTGGCCTAAATTTGGGATAAGGATTGTTGCTCCAAACACTGGGACCTGTGTGCCATCCCCAGACTCCCCAGACTCAGGAAGGAAGGATGGAGGCCTGAAAAACCCGTTTCTCCATTTGCCCCAACCCAGCCTCCCAGGGAAACTCCCTGGAGGATTCTTGGGGGTGGGCAGGAACTGAGAGTATTATTTCCTGAGAGGGAGCTTCTGACAACAGGTCTTTTGACAATAAACACACAATTAATCAGACACAGACATTTATTACTCAAAATGGAAAGAGGTGAGCATGAGGATGAGGTATGTACGGGGACCAGGGTTTAGGGAATCAACCCCATACAGTGAGGTCATCGGGTCCTTCCTGGGAGCCTTTGTGGGGGACAGGACAGAAGCCCCATTTCAGGCCCAGATCCCCATCCCTCCCCTAGTCGGCATGGTGGAGTGTAGGAGGCAAAGCAAGGAGCTCTTCTGGCGACGAGTGGGAGATTTGGAATGGTCTGGAGGGATATGGGAAGGGATTCAGGAAAAGGTGAGTGGAGTATGGAAGGTGGAAGGATGGGTGAGGAGCCCACTGCTTAATTAAAGAAATGTGAAGAGCCTGGAGAAATGCTTTTCTGAGCAAAGGGAGTTAAGGAGAGACGAGTATGGGGAACCCGGGGACAGGGAGACTCGGCTAAGCTCAAGGTAGCCAAGGAGGGGCAGCCAGGGAGTGAGTCTTAGTGAAGCAGCCAGAGGCCAAGGCCAGCCAAAGAGGTGAGGAGGACAAGGGTCAGGGCCGGGGTGGGCCGAGGGGCTGGGCTATTGCAGTTGTCCTTGCTGCAACAGGTGGTATTATAGATCAGACCCAGCTTGTGGTTGGTTTGGTTGAAGGTCTCCCGACAAGGCTCTTCTGGTGTGCCACATCGAAGGTTGGAGAAAACCCACATCTTACCTGAGGGCAGGAGGGGGCCGTGGGGTCAGCTGGGACGGGTGCCCGGTGTGCCTGTGTCCACCTCCCCTCCTCAGGCACCCATCCAGGCTTCCTTTCCGACTTTGCCAGGGCCCTCCCCTCTTTATCTCTTCTCAGTAAGTCTGACTGTCTGCCTGCACTTCCTTCTCCACCCGCTCGCCCCAGTCTTGGTCCTAGGACTCGCTGGCTGTGAGGCCTTGGACTTGTTACTGTCTCTTTCTGAGGCTGTATCCTCAGTATAATAAAAGCACGCACATTCACAGGGTTCTCGTGAGCATGAAGTGAAGCAATCCACATAAAGTCATAGAAAGGTGCCTGATACGTAAGAATCCTTGGCCAAATGTCATCATTGCTGTGACTGTCATCATTGCAGTGACCATCTCAGTCTGAGCCACAGTTGGGCCCCAGCCCTCGCCATAGTCTCCCACCAGCCCCCTCTCCCCACTACAGAGGAAGATGTTACCGAGGTACACATTTGTTGTCAGGCACTGTTGTCCCGGTTCCAGGCGACAGGACTGCCGGTCCACGCAGCCCAGCACAGGGACTTTGTAGCAGGAGTGACAGCGAATGTCAGCTGGGAAGACACAAGTCAGGCTGAGGTGATGGGGAATCTGACTCACCTGGAGACCAGCCAAGCTGGGGGGTAGGTGGACAAGAGCCAATCAAGTAGGTGTTCTGACCTGGTTGCTTTGCTGGTGACAGAGCAGGTGAGTGCAGCAGAAAAAGTGGAAGTAGGTGAGGGTGGAGTCATTACTCTGTGAATACCTACACCCTAAATATCATCTTTTACCCCACCCCATTTGGGGATGAGTCAAGAGGGGCAGAGATACCAACAAAAACATGGGGCTAGGGATAGATGGAATGTGGGGATACTGTGGGCAAGGAAGGAGGTGTGGGAAAAGATAAAGAATTCAGAAAATGTCACAGATGGAAACTTCAAATTAGAAGAAATACTACAAATAGAAATCATGGTTGTTGGGGTTCCTGGGTGGCTCAGTCTGATAAGCGTCTGCCTTTGGCTCAGGTCATGACCGCAGGGTCCTCAGGTCCCATTGAGCCCTATGTCGAGCCCCACATCAAGGAATGGATGTGCTCACTTGTGCTCTCTCAGATAAATAAAATATAAAAATATTTAATTTATTTATTCATGAGAGACACACAGAGAGAGGCAGAGACACAGGCAGAGGGAGAAGCAGGCTCCATGCAGGGAGCCTGATGTGGGACTTGATCCCAGGACCCCGGGATGACACCCGGGATGACACCTCATGAAGGTAGATGTTCAACCGCTGAGCCACCCAGGAGTCCCTAAGTAAATAAAATCTTTTTTTTTTTTTTATAGAACTGCCATATATATTTTTATTTTATTTATTTTTTTAATTTTTATTTATTTATGATAGTCACACACAGAGAGAAAGAGAGGCAGAGACACAGGCAGAGGGAGAAGCAGGCTCCATGCACCGGGAGCCCAATGTGGGATTCGATCCCGGGTCTCCAGGATTGCGCCCTGGGCCAAAGGCAGGCGCCAAACCGTTGCGCCACCCAGGGATCCCTAAATAAATAAAATCTTTAAAAAATAATAAATAAAATAAAAATCATTGTTGCAACATTGCATGAATGGCTTGGAACTTGAGGCTGGCAAGAAAGCCACCTGTAGCAGGCTTTAGCAATTTACTCTCATCACCTGGAACCACCATGGTGTGGGAAGAGGAACCAGACCTGAGTGAGTGGGATCCTCTCACTCTGGCAGCTCTCAGACAGAAAGGAATAACATCGGGGAAGCAGATCATCAGATGCTGTGTGAGCACCTCACCAGAATGGAGACAGTGGATGCAGAAAGTGTTACCCTCCAAGTTCCCACCTCAGCTTATTCCAGGTTTGAGTGAGCAAAGTTTGTTGAAGGAGGGGTTCAGTCCAAGGGTAGAGCAACCTGGTGACTGCACCTCTGTGAAACAAATCCACTTCATCCTGGGGGCGGGCAGCCCTGGCATTCCCTCCCTAGAAGGCTGGGATATCTCCCTAGTTCCCCAGGAGGTTCTAGGAGATCACTGGGAACCTCTAGAAAGCTTGTGTCCCTGCAGATACCTGGGGAAGAGCAGGGGTGAACTAGTAAAGGCCACTGCTTGAAGGGCTGAGAATAGAATACGGAAGAGTAGATGGGGAGGGTGGGGCGCACAAGAAGCTCCAGGCTGGATGCCTAGGTTTCTGAGAGAGCTCTGCTGAGCGCAGGTGGTGAGAGGAGAAAGCAGTAAGCTGGGCCCCAAAGAGTTTGGTAGTGGAGTGGGGGACAGGGGATCTGGAGCCCTGGCAGGTTAGAAGAGTGGATCTTGGAGGTGGGCAGAAGTGTGAGATATGAGTCCTCGAGAAATGGAGCCAGGACCCTGTCACAAGGAGGTCTGGTTCTGGAGGCACAGGAGAGCTGCCGCATTTGGGGCTAGGGGTGCTTGGGATCCTGAGCAGTAGGCAATGGAGGGCAGTGGAGGGGGCAAGGTGCAGCAGTCCCTGGGGCCCCCCAGTGCTCACCTGAGACCCGGCAGAGCAGAGCAGACAGGGTGAGCAGCAGAAGACCTTTCATGATGAGGGTCCCGAGAATGGTAGTGAGGGCAGCAGCGGACAGAGGTTTTCGGGCACCCAGCTCCCGCTCCCAGGCGGGCGTTGTGAGGCCTTTTTAGAATTTATAATCCCAACGGTCCCTCCCTTCCCTGCCCCTGGTGGCCCCTCCTTCCCCATTTACACACAGATGACCAGGGATGGGGAGGGACTAAACTGAACTGGGTGAGGGAGTAGGGATAGGAGATAGGAGAGAGAGAGAGTGGAGGGTAGGTACACTCGCGGCCAACTCCATCTTGGTTCTTGGTTTCAGGCCAAGACACCCCTCCCAGTTCCCAGCTGACATCCCTGCTGGCCCAGTCCTCTGAAAAGGCATCACCAAGGCCCCTGTGATGTTACACTGGCTGTGGGCACAAGGCCTGCTGGACCCTGGGAAATGGACAATGGGGTG
Source organism: Canis aureus (assembly GCF_053574225.1). Lineage (NCBI taxonomy): Eukaryota > Metazoa > Chordata > Mammalia > Carnivora > Canidae > Canis > Canis aureus. Next base: position 71,454,869 of record NC_135617.1, on the reverse strand, counting down.
AAGCCCACACTAACTGCTAAGTTTGGGTTTCCTGGGGGGCATTGGTAGGGGCTCCTGAGCAGAAACTTAGGATAGAAGAGGCCAACTTAATCTGTATTCAGCCCTGACATGGTCTTCCCAACTACTGCTCAGCCACAGGATGAAGGACGAAGGGTTTGTGATGTCACCAAGGGCTCCTGTGATATCACAACAGCAGAGGCATAGGCTGGAGCTGCCCACTGAGGTGCTGTCTCAGGCCCTTAGAAGGTTCTTAGAACTTGTCCTGGCTAAACTAAGGCCTGGCCTGGCCTGCTTTAGTTCAGTGAGGGCCAATGAAGTCCAGGGTGGGGCATATGCACCTGCTCCAGGGCGCTTCCCAAATCAAACCCTGCCAGTCTGGGTGGGGACACCATTGGCCAGGAGGGACAGCATGGGCATAGAGAGATGAAGTAGAAGCTAAAATAAGAATAGAAATTGTAATGATCATAATAGTGATGAGCACTGAGTGAGTGCTCCTGTGTGTCAGCCATTGTTCTAGGCATTTTAGGTGTATTCCTTTTTTAAAAAAATTTCTCAATACTCTGTGACATAGGTGCTTTTATCCCTGTTTTATAGATGAACCAACAGGCCCAGAGAAGTTAAGCAACTTGTCAACATCACTGGCTAGTAGATGGTGAAGGCAGGTCTTTTTTTTTTTTTTTTTTTTAAGATATTATCTATTTAATCACGAGAGAGAGAGAGAGAGAGAGAGAGAGAGAGAGAGAGGCAGAGACACAGGCAGAGGGAGAAGCAGGCTCCACGGAGGGAGCTCAACATGGGATTCCATCCCGGGACCCCAGGATCACACCCTCGGCCAAAGGCAGGCAGTAAACCGCTGAGTCACCAAGGGATCCCCTGAAGGCAGGTTTTGAATTCAGACCTCCAGGATGTTCTAGGCCACTGCTACTCTGCCTGCGGGGTGGGGTGGGGGGGGTGGGCAGGAGTGGGGGGGTAAAGTATTCGAAAGTGCTTCTGTAACCAGTCTGAGCACCACTTTCAACTGAGTATGGTTTGAGGGCTGTGAGCGATCCTGCAAGGACTCCCAGAAGGATCCTGGCAGCTGGGAGCCCCGCCCTGCTGTTATCAGAGCCCCCAGACCCGCAGGCCTCCCCACAACTCCCCCTAGTTTCCCTCCGGTCTCCTCCTCCACTGATCCACTCACCTTCTCTCACCACCACACCCAGGCCATGGCCTTGGTTCTGCAGCTGCTGCTGTTGCTCCTGTTGAGGGTCCAGGGGGACCCCGGGGGTAAGCCATCCCGCCCCAGGAAAGTTGGGATGGGCTCGAGGGAAGACTGGGGGGGGAGGGGCGGTGATGAGTGTGGTTAGATCCCGGCTGGCAGAAGTGCAGAGAGGAGATGAGAGAGAGAGAGAGGACGTGGGAGTGGGCTTTGTCCGCCCTGCAGACTCGCCCTAACTCCTGCCCCCTCCAACTCCAGCCTCACTGGACGGCCGCCCTGGAGACCGAGTGAATTTCTCCTGCGTAGGCGTCTCGCATCCCATCCGCTGGGTCTGGGCGCCCAGCTTCCCTGCCTGCAAGGGCCTGTCCAAGGGACGCCGCCCAATCCTGTGGGCCTCATCGAGCGGGATCCCCACTGTGTCTCCCGTCCAGCCATTTGCTGGTCGCCTACGTGCCCTGGACCCTGGTATCCGGTGGCTAGAGCTGCTCCTGAGCGCGGGGGACTCAGGCACCTTTTTCTGCAGGGGCCGCCACGAGGAAGAGAGCCGCACGGTGCTTCACGTGCTAGGGGACCGGGCAGATTGCAAGGCTCCAGACCACGGTAGGTCCAGGGCTCCGCGCTCCGGACTTAACTCGGACACACACCCTCGTGGGCAGAGGCCTTGGCTGGACAGCTAGTTGTCTGTCCTCGCACCCCCGACCTCGGCATCCACCACCACCCCTTCCTCCGTTCCCCCAGGGTCCGTGTATCCCCAACTCCTGATCCCCCTGCTGGGCGCTGGGCTGGTGCTGGGACTCGGGGCGCTGGGCGTGGTCTGGTGGTGGCGCAGGTGAGCACCACGGGCGGGCCTGGTTACCCGGGCCGGGTCCGCGGGAGGGGCAGGACCAGGGCCTCCGTGGGCCGCAGCTGGACCGAGAGCCCTGCCGTGCGGCCTAGAGGGGAATGGGCGAGGTCCGCGCTTGGGCGGAGGCCGGGGGTGGGTAGGTGGAGCCGCGGCTAGGGAGGCGCAGCTGGAGCCGGAGCCGGAGCCCCAGCCGGGTCAGAGCGTGGGCGGAACTGTCTGTGGGGGTGGAGCCTAAACTGTGCGGATCGGAGCCTTGGAGTTGCTGGGTTGCTGCTGGAGGACGAGACAAAACTGGTGGCCCTCAGAGACTTGTACATCCGTTACAGACGATCACCTCCGCATCCGCCTCGACCACTCCCCAGATTTGGTGAGACTAACTCCACCCCATTTTCCTTCTTCCACACCTCCCACCTCCCAATTCATGGAGTCTGAGCCCTTGCTGGGAGCAGTGTTGGTCACTTTCTCTCAATTCTTCAGCTCTGTCTCCCCCATATAGAGCCACTAGTGAAAGTCGACTCCCAGAGGCCAGTAAAGGAGGAGGAGCCTAAGATGGCAGGGGACCTGGACCAGGAGCCGGTAAGGGCCTGGGGATTGGAAGGGGGCCGGCCAGAATCCCCAAGAGCAGTGGACCAAGAAGGACAGAGTCCTGTATCTCCCAGCGAGTCGGACTTCTGAGACCCCCTGCCTCCCTCTCCACCTTTCAGAGCCTGCTCTACGCAGACCTGGACCATTCGGCCCTCAGAAGGCCACTACGGTTGTCGCCAGTGGTTCCTGCTGATGCCTCCACCATCTATGCAGTTGTAGTTTGAAGGGAAGCCCTTATTGTAAACCTCACAAGCTGGAGGTTCTCCACAACTCCCGGCCCCTTCCTGGTCCCTCACCTGGAAAAGGAATGCACCGCGAGATAGAACTGAGCACTAGCTTGAGTCAGGAACCCTGAGTTCCAGGCTATCTCTCTGCCACTGATCTTGCTCCTTCAGTTACCTCATCTCTCCTATAACCTTCACGTCCCCTTCACCACCAGTGCCCTCTCTAAACCTGATCAAACCCTGTCTCCCCATAAGATATCAATCAACAAGTTCTAGATGTCCTGTTTCTTCCCTTCCCTCCAGTCCAGCTCTTTGAGCCAGGAGCCTACACCTTTTCTTCCCCGTCACTCCACTCCCCCTGAGGTTGCCAGTCAGGTCCTAATGGTCACACCCAGTAGATTTATGGGCTTGGTCTTCGATTATTTTCTTCTTTAAGCTGTTTTTCTTTAAGGCTGGTGTCTTCCTTTTGGAAAAACTCTTCTTCCTCGCTCCCTACTGCCTTGCTATTCTCCACCATTCTAGGATTGTCCTTTCCTTTATCTGACTTCCTCTCTCCTGGAAACCTGTCATCCACAGCCAGTCCTCAGCCCTTACCTCTGCAAACAACCCTCTGAATTCTCTCCAGCTCAGATCTCGAGTAATGGGATTTCCTATCTATCCCTGGGACATCCCTGCCTAGTCAGCAGTAGGCATTTTGCACACAGCATTGTCACTCACTTAATCCTCCTCTGCATTCTCCCTTAATCAACCAGTTGCCTAAGCCAGAAGCTGGGAGTCATGTAGACCTCCTTCTGCTCACTCCCACACAATGAACCAAGTCCTGAAATCCATACCCTTCTTCACACCAATTCAGCTGGCTGCCACTTGAATATACTCTCCTCATTTCTTCCCTGGGTTACTCATTGCCTCACCTCATCTTCTTGTCCGTGCCCTCCTCCCTGAAGCCAGAGAGATCCTCCCCAAATGTTAACCTTCTCACAGCCTGTATTCCAGAGCTGTGGTATTTCTTCAGTTCGGGACCCATGGGCCTTGGCTTTGGGTACAAGGTGCTGGCAGCACTCTCCCTACTCTCCAGGCTTGCTTTGTCACTCCACATTCACACAACATGCCAACCTTGGAGTGATTCTCCCCAGCCTCCAAATATGCCTTTGACACAGTGCAAGTCCTTCTTCCTGGATCACCCTTTTTCCTCCTCCCCACTACCGTCCTGGCCAATTCTTTATCCCCAGGACTCAGTTGAAATATAGCCGTTTCTGGGAAGGCATTCCTGATCCTCTTTGCCTACCCCTGCATATATTTTGATGCTGTAGGAAGTCTCCTTATTCATCTCATAGCAACACCCTGTGAATTGTTCTATCACAACCTGTATTTCAATTTCAATGTACTGTTGAGTTCCCTGATATCAAGAGACTGACTCTTTTTTTATATTACTGCTAAGCCTCAGTAAACGAGTGAATGAAAATTCACGAGTCCTGGAAGCAACACTTCTTCCTCTGTATCCACTAGGGGTGGGTCGGTAATCTCGCAGCCTCTGAAACATCTGACATTTAGATAAATTGAGTGATCTGCCCATAATCTCTTTACCTTGTATATGCTCCCCACAATAGAAATTCTATCCTGCCCATCTTGTGCCCAAACACCTGATAGGGCTGGCCAATGAGTCAGGAAGTACTTAATAAGGGTTTGATGAATGAAAGAGACCTCTTTCCCAAACACTAACCTCAACCTCCGATTTCAGCCTTGCCCCTATCCCTCTGCTCCAATAAGACACCAGCCACATCCCAGTCTAAAAGGTCAGTTGTTTTATTAGTTCTGAGGAAGAGGACTCACCCAGTGGACTCTATTCCTTTTTCCCACACTAAGCCCTCCCTCCCCCAATCCTGGGGCCCTCTCCCCACTACTACCTAGTCCCTGTCCTCTATCTAAGCTTCCTTCCCCTTCTACTCCCTCTGCTGCCCTACCCATGGCCAGCCAGGACCCTGAGGCCAGGCCCTCAGCTGTGGGGGCGTGTGCTGAGCACCAGGCAAAGGGAGCTAAGACCGGCGCCTGCCTTCTCCAGTTCTGAGCAGGACACAGGTACCAGGGTGACGTCAGAGAGCTTCTGCAGTGCCTGCAGGGAGGACACGAAGTGAGAAGAGGGGAGTAAGGACCTGAGGCCACAGCCAGGCCCTTTTTCTAGCCAGCTGGGAGTGGCACCACCCAAGCTTCTAGAGAAGGTACCCCTTCTTCCTCCCACTAGGAAGGCCTAAGACTTCTTTCTCTGATTGTTGTTGTTGGTGGAGCTCCTGCCTTCCCTCACCTCTTGGCTATTGGGCAGGTCCCCACCTCCACGGTGCAGCAGGAAAGGGGGCACACCGGGCAGTCCTGGACGTAGAAAGAGACAGTCAGCAGCCGCGTCATCTGGGAGGGTCAGGGACGCATAGGGGTGGTCTGTCAACACTGCCATCGCCTGAGGGAGAGGAAGGAGGAAGCAGTCAAGTCTAACAGCCTTTCCACAACCAAGTCTGGTGGCCCTACCACCATTAAGGGCTGGGGACACATTTACATTTGTTGTATAATAATGAGCTCAAGCACTTGCCCTCAGTTTGTGTCAGGCACTGCTCTTAGTGACAAAGGTCTTAGTAACCTTTGTTAAGTTCCGACCTGGACTCACATGCAGTTCTTTCTACCCTCTTGTCCCCTTCTCCAGCCCACATGGGTCAATCTCATCTATCCTTTGTCATAGCTTAGACGCCCCCTTTGGGAAGTTTCTTGAAACTTGGGAAGATGATGGTAATCGACTGTACTCCCTGTCTCTGTCCTTAGTAGCGTCTTGCTTTCTGATGCGTTTTCACACTAGATGGACGGCTCCGTGAGGGCAAGGGTTGAAGTTAATTCCCCAAACCTCCCAGCTCTCCGCATCCCCCAACCCCCAGAAGCCAAGCCTACTTGTTGGCCGCGCGCACCCAGCCCCGCCCCTCCTCACCCTGACAGCCTTTTGGGCTGCGTCGCTGCTACCGGCCACCACAGTGCGGGGCCCCCCCATGCCGCAGAGGCTGCGGAGGTGGCAGGGGCTCGAGACCGGCACAGTGGAGACAGCGAAGTCCTAGGGGCAACAAAAGAAAGTATTCGGGGACGCGGGAGAGGTGAGGGGATTCCCGCGTTTGCTCGGGGCTTCTCCCTCTTCGGCGCTGCCCCCCCTCCCCACCCCTCCAGCCCCCCCACCCCCGCTTCCCCAGCGCGAAGCCTGTCCCGCTCCTCACCCGGAACGTGTCTGCCACGATCTCAGCTCCTCGGTGGTTGGTCCACTTGGAGAGGCCTACGAAGAACTCCCGGCCTGAGCCCAGGGAGGCCGTGGAGGTTTGAGAACCACAGTGAGTTGAACAAGGCCCCACCTGGCTCAGACTCCCCAACTCTGCTTCCCAGCGCCAAGCCCAGGGATGCAGGCACCTAAGCCTCACCGGTAAAGAGAACATCAGTGCCATCCAGAGTCGCGTTCTCATCCCCCATCTCCACAATCCGGAGCCCAAGGTCCTGAAGGGCTTTGCGGACTCCATCGACCTTAGGGCAGGAAAGAGGGCGCGGGGCACAGACATTCCCACCCACAATTCGTAAAGCCCCGCAAGTCCAGCTCCTCCTTTCCCTTTATCCCGCCCCCCCTCACCTCCGGCCTGCGGGCGGGGCTCCAGGGCCGCGTGATTAGGGCCGTGTCCCCTTGGATCACGGCGGTGTCACCAAGCAGCGGTCCCAGCGGCAGCGACTCTTCAGGAGGCAGTTCTAGCAGCTGCAGCCCCAATCGCTGCCTCAGTTTACCCCCCAGCACCCCGTGCTCCCTCTGAGCTTTAGCCAGGTCCAGAGCCGGGAGGCCAGCCCCCGCACCTTCCCCCGAAGCCAGGCTCTCCGGGACCCCCCGGATCAGGGCATGGGAGCAGCGGCCCAGCCCCTCCCCTGGCGTCCCCATCCCATCCACACCGTCTCCCCCTCCGGCCACGCTGATTTCTTTAGTTTTCTCTTTTACTTCACCTGTCTGGGAGAAAAGACAGAAAGGGGAGGAGGCAGAGAAAGAGACATGCACAGAAGGGCATCGGGGGATGGTTAAGAGCGCCTGGGTCTTCTTCTGCCACCTCCGGGCGCCCCTCCCACTTTACCCCACCCCCTCCAGACCTTCCTTTCCTGCCGACCCCATTCCACCCCGCACCCTTCTGGGTCGGCTTCTTTGGATGTAGTCTGAGGAACAAGATCGGGACCCCTAATCTTCAAAACACCTGTTGCCCCCTGTTCGGGGGCTTCGCGAGGTCCCTGCTAGGCGCCCCTCTTGGCAGCCGCTAGGATGCGCTCACTCCCCAAAAATGCAACGGCCCCGCCCCCTTAACCCTTAGCTGCTCGCTGCTGTAGGGACCTGAAGTGTGGCGAGGGACCCGAAGGGGTTATGGGCCAGGAGGAGACAGCTGCGGAGAGGGTCGGGGTCTGGAAGATGGAAGTCCTGAACGCCCGAACCGGAGAGGCAGAGAGGGGCAACGAGGAATTAGAATCTAAGGAGTTAAATATCCTCTCTCCACCCCGGCCGGCCGTGCTGCCTCTAGCGCGACCCAGTATAAACCAGACCGAGTCCCGGAGGACCGGGAGAGGTCTAAAACGAAATCCAAGGGGCGGGGAAACCGGGGGCGTGGTCCCAGGGAGCGGGCGCCACTCCCGGCTCCGGGACCCGGTCTCCTGGTTCATCTTCCCCAAAGTCTACCCCGCTCAGCTCCGCATCCAAATTTTGGCCTCCTGCACTCTTGTCCACTGCGGGCACGGGCTCGGCACCCTCAAACTCCAGCCCTCCACACGGTCCAGGGGACATCTCCAATCCCTAGACTTACCTCCCGCGGCTACCGGGACTCCTGCGCTCTGTGATCTCGGCTGGGCCCCACCCCCCTGAGGACAGAGTTGGTTGGAGAAGGGAGTCCTAGTCTTCAAGCCTCGGGGACAGGACCTCTCGGCTTTTGAGGGGTCTCCGGCTAGGCGAGCTCAAGAGCTGCGGTGGGGCGGGGGCGCGACGGTCTGGCGGCTCCCGGGCATTGTCTAAGCGGGACGGGGCGGGGCCCCCGAGACCACGCCCACTCCGCCCCGCTAGGCCTCGCCGGCTCCGCCCGGACTGCGCTCCCCGCCTCCGAACTCGGCCCCGCCCCAAGTGCTGTCCAGGCCCATCCAGATCTGGCTGGCTCTGAGGGCTGAGCTGCAAATGCGACACGGACACGAGACGGCCTTACGGTGGACCGGCGCGAAAAATGGAAGTCGGACCACCAATACTCCGCTTCGAAATTCCTGGCTTCTGCCCTGAGCTCAAGGTCACCGACCCACTTCTCATTCCGTGTTACCCACTACTCAAGCCCCCTTTGTCTAAAACGACACTGTATTTCCAATCTGTATTTTATTACTGAAATACACTGCCCTACCCGCACCACCCCACAATAAAAATCTTACCTAGATTCCCCATCATCCCCTCCAGCCCCCCAGCCAGCCCTGTAGAAGCGCTTCAGGATTCTCTGCCCACTGGCCATTTTGAAGTGTGTCCTTTGGGTAGCCACGTGAAAACCAGCTGGTGTCTTTGTGGAGAAAATGGAGAGGAGAGACGGAGCCTCAGGAGGGACTTATTTGAGGGCCTTGGCCACTTGCTCATAAGCCAGCTCGATCTCCTCATCATCTGGACAGGTGGAGGCAAACTCTTCCCGAGCATAGGCATTACGCAAGTACCGATGCACTCCGCGGAACACCTCTGGGATGGAGAATCCCCTGTATTTCTTACACACCACCTGGGTGTGGGGAGAGAAGAAGGACCAACATGTTATGTTAGCCTCGAGGAAGCCACACTAGCTGCTAGGCTCTTGGTCTTTCCCTTCTCCCAAGACTTATGGGATAAAATCTAGCCTTCCTGTCCAGGCATTCAAGAACCTCCACTATCTAACTTCTTTTCCTGTGATTCTTATCTCCCATATGAATCATCTTCTCCAAAGGGATTTCTTTTTTTTAAAGATTTATTTATTTATTTATTTATTTATTTATTTATTTATTTATTTATGATAGACATAGAGAGGGAGAGAGAGAGGCAGAGACACAGGAGGAGGGAGAAGCAGGCTCCATGCCGGGAGCCCGACGTGGGACTCGATCCCGGGACTCCAGGATTGCACCCTGGGCCAAAGGCAGGCGCCAAACCGCTAAGCCACCCAAGGATCCCCTCCAAAGGGCTTTCTTAACTCCTCACTATCTTCTCCGGTGTTTGCCCTTCCTTTCCACTTACTTAAATCCTGGCCATTTATAACCAGCTCCTTTTCAGACCACCTGTTCCATGGTGCCATTTCTCTCTTCTTGATTTTATTGAAATATAATTCATAAATCATAAAATTCTCCACTTGAATTTCCAGTGACTTTTGTCCCTATTTTTCATTTGGCTTTTAGTCATGCATTATTACTTAACTTTTGTGTGACTGTTTTATCTTCCCAGCTAGATTTCAAATCCTTTGAGGACAAGGGCCAATCGTGATACATCTCTGTATCTTTCAGTGCCTAGTACACAGATGTTCAGTACAGAGGTCTGTGGCCAACTGACATTAGGCCAAGGTTTTATAAAGTAAACCATAGTTTTGAGGCTAAGACAAAAACATGGGAACCAGTAGTTTTCATTTTTCATCACGAGACAAAGTAAAGATGGATGCTCGAAAAAGAGTTAAGGCTCTGATTTTAGGAAAAGGCTGCTTTGTCTGATCTGGGGATTTGGCAGTGATAGAGACAGGAAGCACACTCTTGACAGCAATGCAGGGGTATGTTACTCCTGGCCAGTCTGTTTGCACCCACAGCCTATATATCACAGAATGTAATTCTCTCAAACACTGGTCTGGTTCAATTCTCTCAAGCAATGACTGGTGAGAAGGAATGGGATGTCTGCTATTGGTAGCAATCCCTAGAAACCATCCTAAGAAAGAAACCACCTTTGGAGTGGTTGTCATGGGAAACCAGTGTGGGAGCTTCTGAAGGAGCCATTCCAGTGGCCACTCTCTGCTCCTACAATGACCACCCACCTGTACTATGTGGAGTTTTGGCAAGAGGTTGCAGTCAGCCAGAGTGAGCTCATTGCCATCCAGAAACTTCCTCTGTGAGATGCCCTCATCCTCAGCACTGGTCTCATCCACTTCTTCTGGGAGGGGGGATGTCAAGTAATTGTCTAAAACTTTCAGGGCTTTCAGGAGCCCCTTCTCCAGATCTGTGCAAGAAAGGGGAATTTGTAAGAACATTAGGGGAGTGACATAGTCCAGGAGGGCCTGGGGAGTGTGTGTGTGTGGGGGGGTGGTGGTGAATGAATACCAATGGTGAGCCAAATGAATACTAATGAATACTAATACCAAACTAATAACATCTGACAAAAACACAGTTAGTTTTCCATGAGTTATTCTAAGCACTTCCCATACAGAAACTCACTGAATCAACCCATGAAATAAACAGGCATTGTTATCCTCATTTTATAGATCTAGAAATGGATTTATAGAGAGATTAAATGAACTGCCCAAAGTTACATAGCTTGTAGTGTTTGTACTCAGGTCGTCTGGATCAAGAGTTACTATTCTTAAGCATGAAAACAGGCCATCAACCAACCTAACTAATGTCCTAGTGGGGGAGGAGAGGCTAGGTGACAAACGAGAGAAGCTTAAGTCACAGCCAATGAAAATGCAAGGAAATATGGGGTTAAAGCAAAAATAAGGGGGCTGGGGTGGGAGGCAGGGAGAGTGTGCCAATAGCTGCTCCATCTCCCTGATATTGGGATTTCCAGATCCAATCCTTGGATCTTCTCCATTCCTCCTAGGACCCTGGCCTCCAACCCTTAAGACTCACTATCATTGAGTGCCGGGTTTGAATTCTTGATGTAAGCAGAAAATTTGGCAAATATGTCCAGCCCAGCCGTGTTGGATTCAGGGTTCAGAGCTGCCAGCTTGGGGTACCTGAAAGCCAGTGGGAGAAACAGGATAAGATATCTTTTGCTGAGAACCTCAGCTCCCCTGCTCCACCCCACCACCATTTCTGTTTTCCAGTTCTACAACCTCTCTCTTTCCTACAGTCTCCCAGCTACCCACCACTTCCTTTCAAGTGCCCTTGTACCTGGGAGGGCACAGCACTGCCTCCAGAAACTCCTCAATCTTGTTGGTGTCTGTGTGTACTTCAGTGCCATACAGAAGGAATGGGAGCTGCCCTCCTGGGCACAGCTTCTGTACTGTCTCGGTCCGCCTGGAGAAGAGGTCAGGCATCAGGACAGGAAAAGGGGGTCAGGGAGAAGCAGAGAGGGGAAATGGAGGGATGTGGAAAGAAAAAGGAGCTCTGGATGGAGGGAGGGCAAAACAGTGCAGGATGAAAGGACGAGGAGGATGGGTGAGCGTGTGTGTGCATATGTGTGTACATGAGGGGTGTTCAGAGGAACAGAAATTGGCCCACCTCTTGGTGTCAACAGTGGTTACGTTGAAGGTTACTCCTTTGAGCCAGAGTACCATGAACAGTCTCTGGGAGAAGGGGCAGTTCCCAATCTTGGCCCCATCACTGCCGGCCTGAAAAGCAACCCCCATCCCAAGGTTAGGCCTGGTACACCCAACCTACCCCAGGCCATTCTCTACACCGCCTACTCCCAGATCTAGCGTTCTCTGCCTAGTCAGGACAAGCAGCTCACTACTAAAAGCTCCCCACCCCCCAGACATGGGCTCTCCACTCTGGAGGTGGAGCAAACCTAGGGCAGAGGTCAGCTTCTGGCTCCCCAGAGAGTTCAGGACAGGTGGGAAGTAGGCAGAGGGACTGGGTTGGGGAGAACTTGGGAGGATCTGGACCCTAGAGAGAGCAGACAAATAGTAATGTAGTTTTACATGCTATTCTAAGCACTTTACCCACAAAAATTTAATCCTAAAGTCTGTAGAGAGACTTTGGTGAGGCCAGGGTTGTAGGCTAGAGAGAGGCCTGGATTCCTGAATCGAATAGAGCCTGTGAATGGGCAAGGTATGACCGCTTTGGAAGCCAGAGTTCTGGTTCTCTACACCTCCACTCAAGCTGTTTTTGGCAGCTGGGTGGGGAGTCAAGGGGCCCAGAGCCTCACCCTAAAGATGTAGTGGGCTTTGCAGAGGGGGGCTGCCTTCTAATTGGCAGGTGGTGACCTCATCCCCCAAGGGACCTCCCCCTAGGCTGAGGGTGATTCATCTCAGGCTGTCTCGCAGTCTCTGGCCTCAGCAGCTTCCTTCCTGGCAAGGAGTGGGGGCAGGGACCAGGGAGGCTGAGAGGCCTGGGCAACGGAGGGCCACCTTCCTCTTCCCCACGCACTACTTGTGGGGTCTCCCAGCACACAGCCCCCAGCTCCAGATAACTCTCCTCACACTGGACCCAAGGCCAGAATCTGTAGCGCAGCCCCACCCAGGAATAAAAACAGCCCTTGAGGCTGAGTGTGAGTGAGGTGGGGACCACACCTAAGGGGGGGTGGGTGGACCCAGGCGCCAGGCAAGGCTGGGCCCGGGAAAGGCTTCCCTAGAAGCCCCAAGCAGAAAGGAGGGAGAAAGTGGCAGGACCGCACAAAGGAGGACAAACAAAGGGGGGTAAGTGGAAAGAAAGGCGGCAGGAAAGTAAAGGGTGGGGAGAATGTGCAAACCAGGAGGCCTACACAGAGAGGGAGGTACAGAGATGAGATCCAGGCTTGGGGAAGAACGCCCCTGCAGCAGGGAGGGGAGCGGAGCAGAAAGAGTGAAGTCCGCTGTCTGCGCTTTCATCTCCAAGGGCCAAAGGACCACTGTTCCTCATCCACACCCAGAGAGAGAGGACAGAGTTGGGGTGGCTCTCTTTTTCCTGTTTCTAAAACCCCAAGCCCTCAACAACCTAGCCCAGATCTCCTCCTGATCCCTCCCCCACCTACCCTCATGGTAGCCCCAGCTAAACTCCCAGCTTGCCACCTCCCAGTCTCTCGCTTCCCAGTCCCGGGGACCCTTCCCCACCCACCCCCTCTCCAGCCCCGCTGCTAGAACTCCACTCTCATTCTCCCATCTCCTTCCACCTCACCAGTCCACCCCCGAGGATTTCCTCTCGGCCTCTCTCACCACACCCTCTTCCTTGAAACCAGCCCTGCCAAACACACGCGCGTGCACACACACACTCACATTTCTCCAAGTCTCCCCCAAGACACACAATCTGGTCTTCTCCCAGGACCACCTGTCCCAATGTTTCCTTCCCTCTGACCCTCCCAAATCCTGTTGGGTTTCAGTGCCCCCTTCTCTCCGTCTTCCCATCAGCTGGTTCCCACCCACCTCCTCCACAATATTCTCAACTGTTGGGAACCCTCCCTTCTCCCTACCTTCCGGCCCTTTAGGCTGCTGGAAACTTGCACTCGTACAAACTTTTCAGGGTTGTGCACAGAATTCTCATCACCCGCTGGCACAATCGCCTTCCCGGCCCGACCACCCCCGCGATAAAGGCACACCCAAGATTGCACCTGAGGCTGGGCAGGGGGTCTAGGTGGGAAGGGACTGGGGAGTTAAAGCTGGAACTGGGGAGAGGTGAGAGGTGCCTTCCAGGGATCGGGACACTGGCCTAGGAGGGAGACAGTGTTCCTACCTTCACGAACAGTTCAACCTGAGGTTGTTCTTCAGCCATGGTTGCGACGGGGACCAGGAAGCGGCGGCGCTGGGGGAACTGGGAGGGGCCCGGGCCAAGGAAGGCGGGTCTCACAAGCAGGGAGTCTGTCCCCCAGACCTAGGGCAGTCCCTTCAGCGCCACACGAGCCCGATGAGACCCGCTCACACACCCACGGCCTCCCCAACGGCCCAGCGCACCCCACACCCAGCCCCTCCGGCTCTATCCCCTCCCAGGGTAGATCAGGGAGCCGCTGACTCACCGACCGGCTCCGCCCTGAACCTGGGGAGGGGACAGGAGGGGGGCGGGACTCAACGATCTAGGGAGTGGGTCGAGAGGGAGAGCCTCTGGGTCTCCTAGAGAGTAAGAGATGGGGGTGCTAAGGAGAGGGAATCCTGGAACCTCCGTGTTTCTCCACCAGTCTCCTTGAACACAGGACTTTTTTTTTACTGCCTCAGTTTCCCTGCTGCGTTAATCAGGAGACACTCCCACTCCACCCTCACCCAAGAAACCACACCAACAGCTTGGTCAAGCCCGTGAGGGCCCAGGGAGGGAATTTTAGAATATGAAGATGATTGTTTATTCCTTTTTCCATGGTCCTTCCAGACTCCAGCAGGACAGGGACTTGGAAGTGGAGACTGAGATTGGGAGAAGAGAGTATTGAAAGGTTAGGGCAGGGGATGGGAAGAGAGACCACCAGTCCTTCTGCTAGGGAAACAAGCCAAAGGGCCTCATCGCTGGGGGAGGTCTGCTCCTCCTCACTGGCCTCCTTAGCTTGAACACTTCCACGCTTGCCCCCATTCCAGGCCCCTTCCTGTGACCCTTGCCCTTTTCTCACTGATAGGTTGAAGATAGAATGGGGGGGGCGGGGGGAAACAGGGATATTGTAGCCCTAGAATAGGAGCTGCACTGATCCTGGATGGGAATGGTAGCTAGTCCTTTCATGAAAGAAAAAAAGCAAAGATCAAACGGAATAATGTAAGTGGAGTCCCCGGAGGCACAGACACAGAAGTAGGGAGGTAGAGGAAGAGTAGCTTGATTTTGGAGGTTCTGGCAACTCCTGATGATCTGCTGAAAATGGCTTAATGATATGTCCTCCAAACTGGACATATTCCAGCCTCCATATCTTGAATCTCTCTTCTACCCTACCATACCTTCTCTTCCTTCCTCACCACTGCTGTCTAACAAGAGATCTACAGCTCCAGAAAAAACATGGTGGAGTGCAAGGACGGAGAGGAGCAAAACAGGCTTTGACACGTAAAGGAAGGGAGACCTGGGGCAGGACTTGGGTGGAGTGAGAGACGTGCTGCTGGAAGCCAGCAGTTAGTGGTTTCCTTTCCTACTTCCTCTTCTGTGGGTTTTCTTCTCCCTGGGAGAAGGCCTATCTCTCTCCTCCCCAGAGAAGAGATATATTGTATTTGTTCCCTTGAATAGTAAAGTCCTATAAGGTTGTAGAATGATTCCTTGAGTGTGTGTATGCATGGCGGGGGGGGTTCTCCTCCATGGGTGACCCTCATTTTCTGCACACAGGACCCCTTGTCTGAGGAAAGGAGGCCAAAGCAGCCCTATTCTTAGGGTCCTTTTCTGCTCTAGTTGATCGATGTCCATCAGAGAATCTGCCCCACATAGATCTCCCTTCTGGGAGATGCCTCAGACAAATGGGGCCAGCCCTGAGCTCAAACAGGTTTTGGCAGCTTTTTCTCTGCCGCTTTTCCTCTCCTACAGCTTTATGGCTAGAGCTGGCTTGATCATCAATATTGACTTTGGCTGGCTGGCATGGCTACCCACAAGGTATTTTGCCTTAATTTCCCAGATGACAGATAATGCTGCCCTCTCTTGGTACTATCCAGCAGTGCCTCCTGGGCTGCACCCCCAAATCCTGCCTCAGAGAATTTTCTCTCTGGTCTCATCTCCTTATCCCTGCTTTTCTCCTATCTCAGTATCTACCCTTTCCTTCGAAGGATGGCTTCTTTTTTCACTCTCTCCCCTTCCTTGTCTTGGTAAACCAGTCCCTAATCTCTTTTCACCCCAGATTGGAAGGTGTGTCCCTCCCTGACACGCCTTAGAGTTGTGATGGTCTCTTCCAGGTTTCCATAGCTTCATTGCTCAACAGTTTGCCAGGGGTAACCATTAACCTAGCCCTTAACTCCCTCCCCTACTTTTCTTGCTAGAGGGGATTTTCCAATCATTGTTTAGAAGAGCCAGGTTACCCCACCATCTTCTCTAACCTCTTGGATGGGATCTACCCATCTCAGGGTACCTAAGGCAAAGCTAGAGAGGAAGATGCATTTTAAGGGATTTTTTTTTTTTTTTTTTTAGTATATATTGATTTCTGTCCCCCTGACAATCTCCTTGCTTCTCCGCTCCTTACACACACTAAAAAATAAGCTTCATGAAGTCCATAATTAAATGTTCAGTACTTAGATTCTGCCACCTGGCCCAGAGTAGGCACTAAATAGTTGCTGGGTGAATGAATGACACCCCTGTCTTTAGGGGTGTGTGTGTGTATGTGTGCACCTGTGGAGAAGAGGTATAGACATGTCTCAGTGGGGGTGTAGGTGTTCTTATCAGGTCTACTTCTCTCCATTGAATGCTTCTACCTCCTCTGGGGAGACCAAAATCAAAATTAGGCCCAGTTGGGATGCCTGGGTGGCTCAGCAGTTGAGTGCCTGCCTTCAACCCAGGGCATGATCCTGGAGTCCGGGAATCGAGTCCCACATCAGGCTCCCTGCATGGAGCCTGCCTCTGTGTGTCTCTAATGAATACGTAAAATCTTAAAAAAAAAAAAAAAAAAAAAAAAGGCCCAGTAGTGCCCTTGCGGGGGTGGTAATACTCTGCACCAAGGAAATAGGCAAAGGAGGACTAAGATGGGAGTCTCACTTATTTCTGCTTATTTATTTGAAACACGTAGTAGCTCTTACCAGTTTACCAGGTACTGTCCTAAGCTGTTCAACAAATATTAACTTAGTGGGTGCAAATATTAATTTAGAGCTGTTGGCACAGGTTTAATTGATGTAACTTATCTCCACTCTCCAGAAAAAAACGCAACTCCCCTCTGCCGCTTTGGCCCGCCCCACACAACACCCCTACACCAGTTCCCTGTGCTCAAGCTCCGCTTCGGACTTTCTAGGGGGCTCTACGTCGTGTCAATCAAAGGCCAGAGGGGATTAACCCCAAAGATTCAGATGCAATGAAACGCCAGGACACCTGCACCCCGATGTCTATAGCAGCAATGTCCACAATAGCCAAACTGTGGAAGGAGCCCCGGTGTCCATTGAAAGATGAATGGAGGGATCCCTGAGTGGCGCATCGGTTTGGCGCCTGCCTTTGGCCCAGGGCGCGATCCTGGAGACCCGGGATGGAATCCCACGTCGGGCTCCCGGTGCATGGAGCCTGCTTCTCCCTCTACCTGTGTCTCTGCCTCTCTCTCTCTCTCTCTCTGTGACTATCATAAAATAAAAATAAAAATTAAAAAAAATTGAAAAAAAGAAAGATGAATGGATAAAGAAGATGTGGTTTATGTATACAATGGAATATTACTCAACCATTAGAAACTACAAATACCCACCATTTGCTTCGACGTGGATGGAACTGGAGGGTATGATGCTGAGTGAAGTAAGTCAGTCGGAGAAGGAGAAACATATGTTCTCATTCATTTGGGGAATATAAATAATAGTGAAAGGGAATAGAAGGGAAGGGAGAAGAAATGGGTAGGAAATATCAGGGAGGGAGACAGAACATGAGAGACTCCTAACTCTGGGAAATGAACTAGGGGTGGTGGAAGGGAGGAGGGCGGGGGTGGGGGGGAGTGGGTGACGGGCACTGGGGGGGGGCACTGGACGGGATGAGCACTGGGTGTTATGCTATATGTTGGCAAATTGAACACCAATAAAAAATAAATTTATTTAAAAAAAAATCTGGTAAAATGCTCAACCTACAGCCTGGTAAACTATATGTACTAAATAAATGTCAGTCACTGAGAAAGAAAGAAAAAAAAAAATCAAAGGCCAGAACCGGGGAAGGCCAGCGGCACCGGCGGCGGGAAGTTTGAACGTTCTGGCACCGCCCCATATGCGAACGGGCCAATCAGCGTCCCGCCACCCCAGCAACCGCCGCTCTGCCCCGGTTCCATCTCCAGGCAGAATCCGGATCCCTCGGGCCAATAGCGGCTTAGAGGGGCGGGGCGTGTGCGTGCGCACGCGCACCCCGCCCCCACGCGGAGACGCCCCTCTAGGCCGCGTAAGGCTGTGGTGACGAACTCTCGCTCCCGTAGCGACCCAGGTGACTGAAAACGCGGGAAAACGCCGCTAGTCGGCCACGGCCGGGGTGGGAACGCCACTTGGTGAGGGCTGCGATCGTGGGTGTGTGTGGTTGGCAATGGCGGAGAGAGGAGCCGTGCAGGCCCCGCCCCGTCCTCCAGCCAGAAGCAACCACCCCCACGTGGCGGACGGGAGGCGGGGCGAGTGGATTCAGTGATGTAGCTCGGAAGTCCCGGGTCAAAACCACCCGGCGTGTTAAAAACAAGCCGGCCCGGCCCTCGCAGCCGTGCGCCTCAGCCCAGAAGTTCTGGGCTCTGCCCGCGCCCAGAAGTCCTGAGTGGATTTGCGTCCCTGCGCACCCCGGCCTCGGCCTCCCCGCCCCTGAACTGACTTCGTCTTCTGCACCCACAGAGCCTCCGAGGCCATGGCCTCCGTCCGAGCGACCCCAGGCAGGACGCCGCAGGGCCCGCGGCCCCAGGCAGCCTTGGCCACCTGTTCCAGCCCAGCCCCCGTGCAGGGCCACGGGGAGGCCGAGGAGGAGGAGGAGGAGGAGGAGCAGGAGCCAGCGGAGGTCTCAGGGCGGCCATGCGGGAGCTTGGATCCCAAGAGCGGGGCGCCGGTTTGACCGTCGGGATGCTGGAATAAATGGGCTGGAAAGGGCTAGCTAGTCGCTGCCTCTGCTCAGTTACACACTGACTGAATGGGGGGTGATGATGCCTATCTCAGGGATTAGATAAAATGATTAAAATTAAGCAGGACGTGACATAACCCTGCACTTACCGGCAGTTCAAGCCTGTTCCCCCCCCCCCCCCCCCCCGGGACAGATCCATCTGTGCATCCTGTGGAATTCAGGATACTTAGGCATTGCCTATTATGACACCAGTGACTCCACCATCCACTTCATGCCAGATGCTCCGGACAACGAGAGTCTCAAGCTTCTCCAGAGAGGTGGGGGCAGAGGCCTGAGTTCCTCTACTTTGGGACTGAATGTATATTTCATTCCCGTATCTTCACTTGACTCCATCTATTTTAGCAATTCACTCCTAGAGGCTCTCTGTGTCATTTATAGAAATGCATTTCATTATTCAACGAACGTTTATTACATGTTTACAGTGTATCAGGTGCTGGAGATACAGTCCCAGGCAAACCAGTCATGTCTGTCCTTCAGAGGTTTATAGTTTAGTGACATCTCCAGGCCACTTCTCTTCCCTCCTGCCACCCTGCCCATCTTACTACTCTTTTCCAAAACTTCATGCCTGCTCCTACCTATGCTGCCAATGTGCAGAGCACTCCTTACTTTTAGAGAGAAGAAGTGAGGGTGTTTTGTTTGTTTGTTTGTTTTGAGGAGGGGCTTGGAAGAGAGAGATAATAAGGGGAGGGCTATGGGCTCCCCTCTTAGAGGATAAGGATCCTTTAACTCATTTGGTCTCCTTTCTCCTCCTAAGTATTGGATGAAATCAATCCCCGGTCTATTGTTACGACTGCCAAACAAGATGAGAATATGACTCGGTTTCTAGGGAAGCTTGGTAAGGACTGGGTGAGGGGGAAAAATGAAAATGGGGAAAGACTAATCTGTGGAATATTCCAGGAGGCTAAAGGGTCTTGGAGGGATCTACAGCCAGGAGGCTAGAATTGGGTGAGCGCAGAGTGGGACAGAAGCAGGGGACTGAGATGTCCAGACTGATGGCCCTTTCTTTGCTTCCCCTACAGCATCCCAGGAGCACAGCAAGCCTAAGAGACCTGAAATCATATTTCTGCCAAGTGTGGATTTTGGTACTTCTTTGCTTTGCCCAGCTCCCCATCCCAGCTTCCCTACCCTTTCTCCTTACTCCAGCCCCATCATCAGAAGTCTCCCCCAGCCTTATCTCATCCCAACCCTTTGTGTTCTCCAAGCCCCATAACCAGTGTCTTTAAGATCTCTCCTGCTCTCTACCCTTTAATAACCTGAATCCTAGTGAAATTTCCACATAGACACGTCTAGGGATGAGGGCCTTCCATGAGAAAGAGTGGTGACATTTTGTGGATAGCTTGGATTGTTGGAATTTTCACTTTTAAGACAAAGCCCCTTGTCCCTTAAAAAAAGAAAGAAAAGAGGGATCCCTGGGTGGCGCAGCGGTTTGGCGCTTGCCTTTGGCTCAGGGCGCGATCCTGGAGACCTGGGATCGAATCCCACGTCGGGCTCCCGGTGCATGGAGCCTGCTTCTCTCTCTGCCTGTGTCTCTGCCTCTCTCTCTCTCTCTGTGTGTGACTATCATAAATAAATAAAAAAAAAAACTTTAAAAAAAAAAAAAAGAAAGAAAAATGAAAAAAAAAAAGAAAGAAGAAAGAAAGAAGAAAGAAAGGAAGGAAGGAAGGAAAGAAGGAAGGAAGAAAAAGGCTGACTCTGATGATCCCTAAGGCACTAACATAAGCTTCCCAGGCTTGCAGAAAGAATAGGGAATGTTCTTTCCTAATTAGATGTTAAGACAATAGTTAATATGATCTTTTTGACTCCAAATCTCAAATTCCAAATAGATATCCTACCTTCCTGAGTCACTTATTTTTCTCAGGTTGTGCTCTGAGCCAAAGATCTTTATATTAAATGTAAAAATAAAGAGATTTAGATGGAGTCTGAAGATTTGGTTCTTGTTTCAGCTTTCCATTAGCTGCCTGTGGCAGCTTGGTCACATCATCTCTCTTGCTTCTATTGTCTTGTTCTTAAAATGGGGTGGAAAATTGGGGCTACATGACCTTTCCCTCCTATGCCTCCCCCCAAATAGGCCTGGAGATAAGCAAACAGCGCCTCCTTTCAGGAAACTACACCTTCATTCCCTACTCCATGACTACCACTGAGAAAATCCTCTTCCTTTCCTCCATTATTCCCTTTGACTGCCTCCTCACGGTGAGAAAGGTCCTGGGAGATGAGGGTTGGGATGCAGCAGGATGGAGAAATCCATTCCTAGGGTTGAGTCCTGGGAGATACTCGTCCAGTCCTGGAAAATAATAGCTTCCCCTGGCATTATCCACCCTCGAGGACATTGGAATTGACCTCAACTCCATTCCCGATCCCCTCCCAGGTTCGGGCACTTGGAGGGCTGCTCAAGTTCCTGGGTCGAAGAAGAATTGGGGTTGAACTGGAAGACTATAACATCAGCGTCCCCATCCTGGGCTTTAAGAAATTTGTATTGTAGGTGATTTACTCTAACCTCAAGCAAAGTTAGGTGGGATTGGGAGGCCTGAATAGTATGACAGGGTTAGGGGTGGGGGAGTGGGTAGTGACCCATCAGGTAAAGTGCTCTAGGACACACAAGAGCACCTGAAGGGGGTGGAGCTCTGGGGAGAATACTGAGAGGAGTGGAATCTAGCAGTGAATTCACACTGCCCCTACGCCATCCACCTTCCCTTCTGCTTGTTTTCTGTCCTCAGGACCCATCTGGTGAGCATAGATCAAGACACATACAGGTAAGGGGAAGCAGGCTGTTGTCTCGTGGGAGGGAGAAGGATTAAGTTTAATGCTCTAATAATCCTAATGAGGCTCCAGTTTCTTTAATCCTGGGGTTATTAAAGTCTGTCTCCTTGAAGTAAAGGAAGAGAGAGTGAGGATAAAGGAAGAAAATCACAAAGGTGCCAAATAGGTATCCTACCTTCCCGAGTCATTTATCCTGAAGAGAAAAATGGAAGCAGAGAGGAGTGTGGGACAGACCTTACAACAACCCTTGATCTCGGAGTGCGTTCCCCACCTCCATTCCATTTTCTCAATTCCCTTTAAAAACCCAAGGTACCAGGACACCTGGGTGGCTCAGTGGCTGAGCATCTGCCTTTGGCTCAGGGCATGATCCAGGCGTCCTAGGATCAAGTCCCACATAGGGCTCCCTTCAGGGAGCCTGCTTCTCCCTCTGCCTATGTCTCTGCCTCTCTGTGTCTCTCATGAATAAATAAATAAAATCTTAAAAAAAAAAAAAAAAAAAAAAACAAGGTACCCCATTTCTCCCTGACAGTGTTCTGCAGATATTTAAGAGTGAGCCCCATCCCTCGGTGTACAAAGTGGCCAGCGGGCTGAAGGAGGGGCTCAGCCTCTTTGGTAGGTATGTCCCTTCCTTCATCCCACACTACAAAGCCTGCCAGAAAAGCGGCTGCCTCCAAATATGTGTCCCAGCCCCTCTCTTTCCACTTCACTCCCACTGCCAGATGTCTCTTCCATTCCAGTCCAGCTGTCTTATCATCTTTGTACCCTCCCTGAGCTTGGGCATCTCCCCTCACCCACCATTGTCCAGTGTCATTTGCATATCATCACTGACTTTGCCAATTCTATGTTTGTTCCTTGGGCTTGTATGGATGTTTCTGCCAGTCGTGCACCTGTCCAAGCCCTGTGTATAGAGGAGAGTTACATAACTGCATAACTGCATGTTTTATTGGCACTGAGTCTTTATCAATTGTCTCTGGCTTTAGGGTATAGTAGGGACATCGCCCCAAGTTTCCACATGGTTTTACTGTGCATATCTCAGTGGATTGTGTCTAATGTTTACATATATGTGTTGAGCTCTTTGTTGAATCCAACTACAACCACTCTGTGTATTTTTTTGGCTGACTGCTCCTGTGAGTACCCATTCCTCCCCTAAGCCCATGTAAGGTAATCCTGGCTCAGACTTGTGGCCAGGCGCTGGCTTTAGCTGCCTTTGTGTCCTGTATCTGGGGAACGCCCCCAGGTCAGCCTGCCCAACACCTGAAACCTCTGGCCCAGATGCCTTGGTTTATACACATCCACACATTCCTTTCCCTGCCCCTGCCTTGTAACAAACTTGCTCCCTGCCCTTGCTTTTCCCCACAGGAATCCTCAACAGATGCCGCTGTAAGTGGGGAGAGAAGCTGCTCAGGTGAGTCTCACCTGCCATAGGCTCATGCATGCAGTCTACGAGCTCACCACACACCACTCCATCTAGTAGTAATAAAAACAACTGCTATTTCTCAAATGCTAGCTAAATGCATTTAATCCTTACAACAACCCCATGTGGTAGCTAGTATTATCCTCATTTGATGTTGTCAGCACAGATACACATATGCCCATTGGTCATACAGACTTGCATACACAGGCAACAGAAACAGCCACAGAATACTAATGCATACGTGGTGGTATCTTTTTTTTATTGAAGTGTAGTTGATAAACACTAGTTTCAGGTATACAACATAGTGATTCAACATTTATACACATTATGAAGTGATCACAATAAATCTAGCTGCCATCTGTCACATGCAAAGTTGCTACAATATTGTTAACTATTTCTTAGGCTGTATATTGTCTTTTTTTTTTAATAACTAGAAGTTTCTACCTCATATGGTAGGGCTGTATATTTTTAAAGATTTAAAAATTTTAAGTACAGTATACCCCTCATTGTGGGGCTTGAACTCACAACCCCAAGATCAAGTCACCTGTTATACCAACTGAGCCAGCCAGGCACCCCATATGGTACTATCTTTATTTTTTATTTTTTTAAAAGATTTTATTTATTTATTCATGAGAGAGAGACACACACACACAGAGGCAGAGACACAGGCAGAGGGAGAAGCAGGCTCCATGCAGGGAGCTCGATGTGGGACTCGATCCCGGGACTCCAGGATTGCACCCTGGGCTGAAGGCAGGCGCTAAATCGCTGAGCCACCCGGGGATCCCTTATGGTACTATCTTTAATTATAAAAACCATACTTCAAATTTGAGCTATTCTTAAAAAAATTTTTTTTGAGCTATTCTCTAATGACTTTCAAAATTGTGTCTCTAGCTCTGACCTCCATATGTGGAATGCTCACTGCATATCATCACCACTTGTAATTTCCATAGGCAGTTCAAACTCAAAGCATCTAAACTGATGCCCACTGGGCCTGTTCCCCTTCCTGCATCCTTTTTGTCTGGCTAATGGCATTGCTTGCAGTACTGTTTCTCAAGCACTGAATCTTGGATTGATTCTTCTCCATCATCCTTCATATTCAATTATTCACTAAGGCCTATTGATTCCACCCTGAAATGTCTTTCAGCCATCTCTCTCCACTGCTAATTCTGGCTCTAATCATTTCCAATCTGGAGCATTGCAGTCACCTTTGAATTGGTCTCTCTGCCTCTAATCTCTTCTTTTTCTAATCTGCCCTTCATTCCAAAATACTTGTCATTCTAAAATGGATCTCTATTTTGGAGATGCACTCCACTTTTTTCTTAAACCTTAAGTAGAAACAAAATAACAAACCTCAGGAGGCTTCCCCATTCCCTGTCAGATGAGCATCAGCATCTTTAGCCATATGATGTTCAGGGCCCCTCCCATTCACCTCAACTTAAATTTCCAGGATTATCTTCCCAGCCCTGCCTAAATCCCTCCTCACTGGACCCACCTTATATTCTGGTCGTTTGGGCCATTTTCTACCATGGAAATACACCATGCCTGTGTTTATGCAGTTCCTTCTATGAAAGATTTTTCCCTTGTTCTTCACTTGTCAGAATCTGTCCTCCTCTTCAAGGTGGCAAGCCCTCTGTCACCTGTTCGGGGAAACTTTCACAGGCACCTGGAAGCAGACTGACCTGCACCTTCCTGCGTGCTTAGTGCCTGTTTATGTTTCCTGGCTGCACTGTTCCATTAGGTTGGAGTCAGCGGTCAGTGAACCTGCTCACTCATAGCTGTGAGCTCCATACAGTGGTCATGTCTGTTAATGTCGGTGTCTAGCACATGGCCTTGGATGTAGTAGCACCCAGCGAGTGAGCATGGTACACAGATGCAAGCACATTGGTCCCATTGTCTCTACAAGCTCAGAGCTGAAGGCTTTGCTAGCCCACAGATGCACAATTCTTTCTTCACCTCATGTGCCCTGCACTTTGTGTCTTTTGGCAGTTAATTTAGGATAATGTCTGAGGTTGTCTCCAGGTAATTGGGATGAGTTAATTACCCTCGCATTCTACAGGTGCAGATCTCTCATCTCAGCCAGTGATGAGAGCAAAAGAATTCTTAGAGAAGAACAGAGTTAAATGCAGAAAGGAATGCCAATCCCCCAGGTAGGATCCAGTAGGGCATGGACTCATAACCTGAATTATGAACTAGGGGTCCAATTGGCCTACAGCAGGACGGGGCACCAGGAAGGTGACTGGATGTCACAGTGTGCTCTGAAAAGCACTGCCCTAGTAGTCTGGAGACCTGAGTTGGAGACCCAGCTATACTTCTTACTAGCACAATAACTTTGGACAAGCTGCTTATTCTCTAAGGGCTTCATTTTCTCGGCTGTAAAATTAGGAGATTTAGCTTGATTACGATATCTGGCACTAGCAGTACATGAGTCAGAAATATCTCAGGATTTTACAAGATAGATGGCTTGGTGAAGGTTGTGCTTTCCAGAATGGGGACAGGTATTCACAGTCTGGCCTACATTGCTGCAGGTGGAGCTGTCTGTGGCTGAGGAGCAGAGGTGCCTAAAACCCACCCTTGAATCCCACCCAGCCCTCTGCTTCACTCCCTGCTGTGTTCTAACCCAGGGTAACTGGCCTTAGGCTATAGTGTGAGATACATATCCTCAGGCCCCAGTGTCTCCTCAGGTTGCTTCTTATATAAAATAGCATGGCTAAATGTCCTGCTCTAATGCAGAAAAGAATTCACTGTCTCACAGGTCCTTGCAGAGTCACACTCTTCATAGCCATAGAGAGACAAGGACACTCAGACAAACCCAGATGAGAGATTTATTACCGTATACTAATTTAATTTAGTAGAAAATACCTCAGACACACAATAGTAGAAGTAATGATGATGATGATGATGATATAAACCTCTATGTTTGCACCTGCATATTTAAGAATATAACAATGTTACTAAAGGGGTGCCCTGCTGCTGGCTCAGTTGATAGAGCACGTGACTCTTGATCTTGGGGTTGTGAGTTCAAGCCCCACGATGGGCATAGAGCTTACTTAAAAAGGTTGGGGAGGGGGTCGCTGGGTGGCTCAATTGGTTGTCTGACTTTGACTCAGGTCATGATCTCAGGTCCTGGGATGGAGCCCTGCATCAGGCTCTTCACTTTGCAGGAAGGCTGTTTTTCCCCCTACCACTCCCCTTGTTCATGTGCGCACTCTCTCAGATAAATCAATAAATAAAAGTTTTAAAGAGTCTTAAAAAAAAAAGACAATGTTATTGACACCTCTTAAGTGTCCCTTCCCAACCCTTTCTTCTCTGCAGAAGTGACCATTATCATGAATTGAGGACTTATCATTCCCCATGGAATGGTTATATACTTTTACAGAACAGGAAAAGATGTCTGTACTGTCACACCCAGAGACACTTACAGCCAAATGCAGATAAACTCATGCTGACTCACCCTCTTCTTACTCAGCCGCAGAGAGAGCTAGAATGTTGGCACACAAATACCTCAATATGCTGCTCTCCGTCTAAATATTGACAAGCTCTGTCGCATATCCACATGGAGTGACACATGGTCACATCCATCAAAACCACGATAAACAGAGTCATGCTCACATGCAGAGATTTTTAGTGAATATGTGTAAACATACCCATGTGGATAGGACACTGTACTTGCCAGTACAGATACATTTCACCCCAATCCCCAGGGACTTCCAAACACACATTTTTCACAAATTGAAATCAAGACAATGATGAGAACAGATGTAACTTCTGGTCCCTCCCTACTTCATCCCTCACTTCCAGGCTGTGGTTCACACGTCCAACTCAGGATCTGGAAGAGCTAAATTCTCGGCTGGATGTCATTCAGTTTTTCCTCCTACCTCAGAATCTGGACATGGCTCAAATGCTGCATCGGCTTCTGGGTCATATCAAGAATGTGCCTGTGAGCCCAGGCCAGGGCAGGGAGGTAGGGAAGGAGCACTGGGATTCTTGGGGGCATTAGAATGGAGGAGAGAAGACAGCGGCCATCCCCTTGTCTGACTGTAGCTGATTCTGAAACGCATGAAGCTGTCCCACACCAAGACCAGTGATTGGCAGGTTCTGTACAAGGTAAGGCTCCCCTTCAAAACCCAGAGTTCCAAGTTAAGCCCCTCAGCAGGCGATCCAGGCCCTTTGCACTTTACTCACCAGGTCCGATTTTATCTCAACACTTGAACAACAACAACTTTGTATCATAGAAATTATAAAAAATATTTAGAATAATATAACAAACCCCTACATGCCCACCATGCAGCCTGAACACTTTGACTCATACCAATCTTGTTTCATGTACATCTTCTCCCTCTTTCCCCTCTCTGGATTATTTTGAAGCAATTCCAGCCATCATATCATTTCACCCATAACTATTTCAGTATAATTTCTAAAAGAAAATTACTTTTTTCTTTTAAAGATTTTATTTATTAATTCATGAGAGACAGACACACACACAGAGGCAGAGACACAGGCAGATAGAGAAGCAGGCTCCATGCAAGGAGCCTGATGCGAGATGTGATCCCGGTAATCCGGGATCAGGCCCTGAGCTGAAGGCAGGTGCTCAACTGCTGAGCCACCCAGGTGTCCCAAGAAAATTACTTTTGGGGCAGCCCGGTGGCGCAGTGTTTTAGCGCCACCTTCGGCCCAGGGCCTGATCCTGGGGCCAGGGATCCGGTCCCATGTTGGGCTCCCTGCATGGAGCCTGCTTCTCCCTCTGCCTGTCTCTGCCTATCTGTGTGTGTGTGTGTCTCGTGAATAAATAAATGAAATCTTTAAAAAAAAAAAAAAAGAAAGAAAATTACTTTTTTTTTTGAAAATTACTTTTAAAAAAGAACAATACCATGATCTTACTAACAGCACAGCTCTTGAATATCATCAATTATCTGATGTTCACATTTCTAATCCTCTTAAATGTCATCATTTTTTAAAAATTACTTTTTGTTTAATTAGAGTGCAAATGTGTTCAACATATGGTGATGGGATGATGTCTCTTGAAGCCTCCTCTGTGGGTTCCTTTTCATTTCACTGTTCTCTCTCCATCTCTACCTGCATCTTTAGCTCTCTTTCTTCCCTTGCAAGTTATGTGGTGAAGAAGCTGGATTGTTTCTCCAGTAGAGTTTTCCTTAACCTGGATTTTGAAGATTACATTTCTATAAATTAACAGTTGAATCTAGAAGATTGAGCAAATCCAAGTTTGATTTTTTCAATACTGTTTTATAAGTGGAAGAATATAATGCCTTATATGTCTGTCTCTCCTTTTGCGATGTTAGCAGCTTTTGATATTTGATACTGAAGTTCCTTAGGGATTGCAAGGTCATGTTATTCCATCATTCTTTCCCCATGTATTTTATTCAGAATGTTTTCTGTAAAGAGAAGCTTCCTCTCAACTGCCTTTTGGTTACCCAGTGGTACATTTCATATTAAAGAAATTGCTTGATTTCCCCCCCACCTTCACTTACCAGCTCTCTGCATGTAGGAAATTATTAGTTCTCTAACATCCTCCAAGGTAGCCAGTGTGTTTTTTGTTGCTGTTTTTATATCATCACAAACTCAGATTTACACATGTGTTTCAATCCACGGCATTTTTAATCTTTATACGTGTTCAGATTATTTCCTCTGTGGCCGATGGGAGCCTCTTCATGTTGGTTTCTGAGTCCTTTTAAACATGACCCCAGTAGGTGTCCCCACTTGATAGTTTCTCTCCTGCTCTCTGGTTTGACGCTATGTACCAGATATATCATTTATATCTACTGCTTCTTTTTTTAAATTTTATTTATTTAAGTAATCTCTACACCCAATATGGGGTTCAAACTCACAACCCTGAGATCAAGAGTTGCATGCTCTACTGACTGAGCCAGCCAGGCGCCCCTACATCTGGTTCTGAACCAGAACCAGACATTTCTCCAAAGATCCCCGACTCCTTTTAGTAAAAAATAGTATTTCTCTATTACAGTTTGAATACTAGAGGGTGCACAGCATGTTTTTTTTATTGCTTTAAAGGCTTTTCTGCAAACAGATTTAGGATTTTTATTTATTTTTTTTAATTTTATTTATTTATGATAGTCACACACAGAGAGAGAGAGGCAGAGACATAGGCAGAGGGAGAAGCAGGCTCCATGCACTGGGAGCCCGACGTGGGATTCGATCCCGGGTCTCCAGGATCACGCCCTGGGCCAAAGGCAGGCGCCAAACCGCTGCGCCACCCAGGGATCCCTAGGATTTTTAAAAAGTAAAATATGGGAACGCCTGGGTGGTTCACTCAGCGGTTGAGCATCTGCCTTTGGCTCAGGGCCTGATCCCAGGATCCAGGATTGGGTCCCACATTGAGCTCCTTGCGTGGATCCTGCTTCTCCCTCTGCCTGGGTCTGTCTGTCTGTCTCTCTCATGAATAAATAAATAAAATCTTTTTAAAAAAGTAAAATACATAATAAATTGGTACTGATATCAACAATTTAAATTCAGAAGCACAGGGATCCCTGGGTGGTGCAGTGGTTTAGCGCCTGCCTTTGGCCCAGGGCGCGATCCTGGAGACCCGGGATCAAATCCCATGTCGGGCTCCCGGTGCATGTAGCCTGCTTCTCCCTCTGCCTGTGTCTCTGCCTCTCTGTGTGTGTGTGACTATCATAAATAAATAAAAATTAAAAAAATAAATTCAGAAGCACAGGGTTCTTACCTTGTATATTCCTTTACTATCCTCTTCAACATCCCTTCTTCCATAGTGGAATTCTGGTTCTCAATAACACTAGGAATGGTAAGATTAGAATATCACTCATTTGCCTTTTCTTATATTACTTCCACAACAATCTTAGTAGGAGTACCAGCACTACTACCGATGATATTGTTATTGAAAGTAATTTAAGATTTTTGGGGATGAAGAGGGAAGTTCTTTTTGTCCTCACTAAGGATAGAGTCAAATTACTGTGTTTTAGTCACTTGGAATAGCTCCTCTCTGTGTGGTTGTGTCACTATCTGAATATACATTTACATTCATTTGTTTCATTCTGTTTTTGATTCTTAGAGACTGGGTTTTACAATTTAATTTACTTTTGTACTCGCTTCAGCAGCACATATACATTTTAATTTACTTGTATAATTATGTAAAATATTTACACAATTCCAAATGTAATCTCCCAAACAAGGAATAGGCAACTAATTCTAGTTTCTATCTTTTGCCCCTTTCTACCTATAGGTAACATTTTCTTTAAAAAAATGTTTTGAGGTTGGGATGCCTGGGTGCCTCAGCTGTTGAGTGCCTGCCTTTGGCTCAGGGTGTGATCCCGGGGTCCGGGATCAAGTCCCACATCAGGCTTCTTGTGGGGAGCCTGCTTCTCCCTCTGCCTGTGTCTCTGCCTGCCTCTTTCTCTCTTTCTCTCATAAATAAAATCTTTAAAAAGTTTTTTTGAGCTTTATCATTCTGTTTTGTTTTAATTTCTTATTTATTTTTTTAAAGATTCTATTCATAAAAAAAAAAGATTCTATTCATTTATTCATGAGAGACACATGAATTCTTTTTTTTTAATTTTTAAAGATTTTTAAATTTTTTTTTAAGTTTTAAAGACTTTATTTATTTATCCATGAGAGACACAGAGAGAGAGAGAGAAGCAGAGACACAGGCAGAGGGAGAAGCAGGCTCCATGCAGGGAGCCTGATGTGGGACTTGATCTCAGGACTCCAGGATCATACCCTGGGCCAAAGGCAGGTGGCCAAACCGCTGAGCCACATAGGGATCCCGAATTCTTTTTTAAAAAACAATATAAGGGGCAGCCTGGGTGGCTCAGTGGTTTAGTGCCACCTTCAGTCCAGGGTGTGGTCCTGGGGACCTGGGATCAAGTCCCACGTCAGGCTCCCTGCATGGAATGGAGTCTGCTTTTCCCTCTGCCTGTGTTTCTGCCTCTCTCTCTCTCTCTTTCTCTGTGTGTGTCTCTCATGAATAAATAAAATCTTTAAAAAAAAAAAAACAAGAAGTGAAGAAAAGCTGCAAAAATTGTACAGGGTGTTCTAATATACCTTTTCAACCAGCTTCTCTCTGTCTCCTCTCTCTTTTTAAGATTTTATTTATTTATTCATGAGAGACACAGAGAGGCAGAGACACAGGCAGAGGGAGAAGCAGGCTCCATGCAGGGAGCCCGATGTGGGACTTAATCCTGGGACTCCAGGATCTGAGGGCAGATGCTCAACTGCTGAGCCACCCAGGCGCCCCTCAACCAGATTCTCTTAATGTTAACATCTAATTAAAAAAATGTTAACATCTTATATAATCATAGTACAATTACCTTATAACTACTTAATTTCATGAGTTATAATGCAATGCTTATTTTTGCTCGGATTTCTCTAGTTTAGATCCTTGAGAGTTCTTCTGAGATTGACTTTTAATATGCCCAGATTGGCTTTTCAGATTCAGATAGGCTTCCCCCCCACCATTTTATTTATTTATTTGACACAGAGAGAGAGAAAGAGAGCACAAGCAGGGGGAGGGGCAGAGGGAGACGGAGAAGCAGGCTCCCCACTGTGCAGGGTGCCTGATGTGGGGCTGTATCCCAGGATCCCAGGATCATGACCTGAGCTGAAGGCAGACACTTAACCAACTGAGCCACCTAGGGGCGCCCCTCAGATTGGCTTTTGAAATGCCCTTCTGACATGGCCCCCAGTTCATTTTTGAGCATCTTCTAACTTTCCAGCACTACAAGATGCTGCTCCAGGCTCATCTTGTAGTTTCCTTGCCCCAGCCCTGGAATCAACCATTTCTCCAAGAAGTCCTGGTTACTCTATTTGAAGAATAGTATTAGAAACCAAGATCTGGACACTAGATGTGGTTATAGCTACTGGGGTATCTGTCAGTTCTTCTCACCACAGACAGAGCTAAGAAATAAATGTATATAGGGAACCCTGGGTGGCGCAGCGGTTTAGCGCCTGCCTTTGGCCCGGGGCGCGATCCTGGAGACCTGGGATCGAATCCCACGTCGGGCTCCCGGTGCATGGAGCCTGCTTCTCCCTCTGCCTGTGTCTCTGCCTCTCTCTCTCTCTCTGTGACTATCATAAATAAATAAAAATTTAAAAAAAAATAAAAAAAAGAAATAAATGTATGTAATGTCTTAAATGCATGCTAACCCATGCATTCATATCCATGTTCCTGAATCCATCTATCTATATATTAAACAACCCGTAAGTTCATACTCATACCTCTGATCCCAGGTCAATGCCAAGTGTCTTCCTCTTTTCCTCATTTGTAACTTCCTTCTCCAACAGTGAGAAACTTGCTTCTCCTTATCTATAGCAGGTTTATTTGAACATGAACAGGTATATGTAACTATTTGTATATTCCATTGCCACTACTTAACATTGATCCTCTGTTTCAGCCAGGGTGGGCTATGCATTTGGGCACTCTGCTGAGGAAACTCACTGTGTTCTGCTCAGTATAGTGTGGTGCTTAAAAGCCAGATACCTGGGTTCAAATCCCAGCTCTTTTATTTACTCTCTGTGAGACCTGGAGCAAATTGTGTTATTTCTTTGTGCTTCAGGTTGCTTGTCTGTAAAATGGAGATAATGCTAATCCCTATCTCCTAAGATTATTTTAAGAAGCTAATGAAATTAACATATGTGAAGAGTTTAGAACATTGCCTGTCCCTTAGTGAGCATTCAGAAAGTGTTAGCTCTTCTTATTCCTACTGCTATTTATCCGTGCTCTTGCTCTCAACCAGAATACCCTCCTTCCTTTGAATAGCCTTAATCATTTCATGACCCAATTCATTTCCCTTTCTTTTCTTTTTTCTTTTATTTTATTTTTCCTTTCTTTTCTTTTTCTTTCTTTCTCTCTCTTTCTCTTTCTTTATTTTCTTTTCTTCTTTCTTTCTTTCTTTCTTTCTTTCTTTCTTTCTTTCTTTCTTTCTTTCTTTCGAGAGAGCGGGTGCGGAGGGCCATCCATGCACATGTGCCCCTGTGAAGGTGGGAGGGGAAGGCAGAGGGAGAAAGAGAATCTCAAGTAGGCTCCACACCCAGTGTGGAACCTGACTTGGGTTTCAATCCCAGGACCCCGAGATCATGACCTGAGCTGAACTCAAGAGTCAAACACCCAATTGACTGAGCCACCCGGGGCGCCTCATTTCCTTTTCTCTGTAAAGATCTCCCCAACGATGTTAGCCTTTATTAGTCTTATTCTCTGAACTTCCTTACTAATTTTTAAAAAGATGTTATTTATTTATTCATGAAAGACATGGAGAGAGAGAGGCAGAGACACAGGCAGAGGGAGAAGCAGGCTCCATGCAGGGAGCCCCATGTGGGACTTGATCCCAGGACTCCAGGATCATGCCCTGAGCCGAAGGCAGACGCTCAACCCCTGAGCCACCCAGGCATCCCTTCCTTACTAATTTTAGTCAGTTCCATAACTTGATCAGTCTGTTTTGTGGGTAGGCATTGTTTATGTTGCTCGTTTGTTATCATCAGGGCTGGATTATAAGCCCTTTTATTTATATGCTTTGTATGTGCTCTGCTTCTGAGTAAAGCTCAGTAGGTGTCTGTCTTAACTTGGGCTTCACCCTGGGGACTTAGCTGTCAGTGGCTCTCGCTCCTTCTTTCCTCCTGCTCCCTCACCCCAGTGCTGTATTGCCTCTTCTGCTCAAGTACTTTCCTGCCTATCTCTTGCCCCGTTTTTTTCTCCTTCCTCAACATGAAATTCTCTCCTTTATTAAGGCACCTATCACTTTATTTTGAAATCCTGTGGGTTTGTTTCTTCTCCCTCAACAGACTATGAGCTCATGTGGGATGGGGCCACATTCTAGTTCTTTGTGGCCTCACTACTGTGTGGAGTGCCTGACACAGAGTTTTACAGATGCCATTTCCTTGCTTACTATTTCTTCTTTGCCCTTGAGACCTTGTGTCTTTCTTATTGTTCTCCCCTGATGCTGTCTGTTCTCCTCAGTCAGTCCCTGTCCCCTCGCCTCAGCCCACCTTCTGTCCACTTCTGCTGTAGACTGTGTATAGTGCCCTGGGCCTGAGGGATGCCTGCCGCTCCCTGCCCCAGTCTATCCAGCTCTTTCAGGACATCGCCCAAGAGTTCTCTGATGACTTGCACCATATTGCCAGCCTCATTGGGAAGGTGGTGAGTGGAAGAAAGAGGCAGAGCCCCTGGGGACCCAGGGGAGGGAGGTGGGATTGGCAGATGGAGGAAGCCTGGGCTCTGGGGAACATGGCGAGAGCCATATCTGGGAGACGTTAAGGGTCACCTGGATGACCAAAGAATGGGATGGTGAGAGGAGGTGGCAGGATATCAGAGATGCATTTGGAGAGTTAGAGTTAAAGCAGGAGATGCAGGGAGAACAGGGGTGCAAGGAGAGGTGAGGGACTGGACTTCAGATGATTCTGGGCAATGAGCAACTGGATTTTTTATCTCCTCAGGTGGACTTTGAGGGCAGTCTTGCTGAAAATCACTTCACAGTCCTCCCCAACATAGATCCTGACATTGATGAGAGTGAGTGTTGGGTGTGCAGCTGGGCCTGTGAGCCCAGTGATTGGGGACCATCATCAGTAGGTGGCCACTACAACTGGGGATAACCATGGCCAACAGGGCAGGAACCTTGCTTTTGATACCCACATGTCTTTTACCCTCCTAGAAAAACGAAGGCTAATGGGACTTCCCAGTTTCCTCACTGAGGTGGCCCGGAAGGAGCTAGAGAATCTGGACTCCCGTATTCCTTCATGCAGTGTCATCTACATCCCTCTGGTGAGGGCAGAAATGTGGGCATAACCCCCATGGATCTTTTATGGGAGATATTAAGCTTATGAAGGACACACTGCTAGATAAGAAAAACTCCTAGAGAAGTCTGAAGAATATGAACACCCTATGATAGCTTTAGGCCCCTGAGGGAAGCCCTGGAGAATACAGGGATCTCTGGCATCTTCCAAAGAGATAGGGTGCCCAGTACTTTACTCCCTGTCTTATCTCCTCTTCACTTTCCTCAGATTGGCTTCCTTCTCTCTATTCCCCGCCTGCCTTCCATGGCAGAGGCCAGTGACTTTGAGATTGAAGGACTGGACTTCATGGTAAGACCCTTGACCTCTGTAGTGGAGTGCTAATAGAAATAAGTCCGCAGCTGAGAGAGGGCTGTATTCTATCAGCACTGCCCAATGAGGGATGTCTCTGCTATAGTTTTACTTTGATCTTTACCAGCTCTAAGATAAATGGGAAAAAAAGTCAGGGTGGGAAAGAAATGAAAGACCTGTTCTCTGAAAACTATAAAACCTTGATGAAAGAAATTGAAGATGACACAAAGAAATGGAAAGACATTGCATACTCTGGAGTTAGAAAAACAAATATTGTTAAAATGCCTATACTACCCAAAGCAATCTACAGATTTAATGCAATCCCCCACCAAAATACCAACAGTATTTTTCACGGAACTAGCAGAAACCATTCTAAAATGTATATGGAACATAAAAGACCCAAAATAGCCAAAGCAGTCTTGAAAAAAAAAAAAAAAAACAACTGGAGGTATCACAATTCCAGAGTTCAAATTATATTACAAAGTTGTAGTAATCAAAACAGTATGATGCTAGCACAAAAATAGACACATAGATCAATGGACAGAACAGAGAGCCCAGAAATAATCCCACTAATATATGGTCAATCTTTTTTTTAAAGGATTTTATTTATTGGGGTGTGTGGGTGGCTAAGTTGGTTAAGTATTTGCCTTTGACTCAGGTCATGATCTCAGGATCTCAGGATCCTTGGATTGAACCCCATGTCAGACTCCTTGCTCAGTGAAGAGTGCTACTCCTTTCTGTCTGCCCTTCCTGCCCCACTTCTGTGCGTGCATGTGCATACTCTGTCTCCCTCTCTCTCTCTTTCTCAAATAATAATTAAAATAAGGCTGCCCTGCCCAATTAATCTTTGACAAAGCAGGAAAGAATACGCTGTAGGGAAAAGCCTGTCTCTTCAACAATGGTGTTGAGAAAATAGGACAGTTACATACAAAAGAATGTGTGTTGAACCTACTTAAGATTCTCTCTCCCTCTGTGCTCCTTCTCCCCTGCCCTATTCTCTCTCTCTCCCTCTCTCTCTCTCTCTCAAAAAAAAAAAAAAAAAAGAATGAATATTTAAGAGAGAAACTTATAAAGAAAATAAGGAATTGATTCCCAGAAAAGTCAGAAGAGAGGTTAATTTTGAGGAGTCGGAGAGGGGTGTGATTAGGATGGTTCTCTGGAGTAGCCACCAAAATTTTAGTTTTTTAACCAACTTTATGACCTACGTGGTTGATTACAAGGGTATTTGCCTCATTGTAATTCCTTAAGGTATACATTTGTTTTATGTAATTTCCTATGTCTATTTTTATTATTTTTTAAAAGATTTTATTATTTTATTTATTCATGAGAGACACAGAGAGAGAGAGGCAGGGACATGGGCAGAGGGAGAAGCAGGATCCCTGCAGGAAGCCTGATGTGGAACTCGATCCCGGGACCCCAGGATCATGCCCTGGGCCAAAGGCAGATGCTCAACCTCTGAGCCACCCAGGCGTCCCTGTCTGCTGTTTTTAAATAAAAAGGTTTCTTTTTTCTTTTTTTTTTTTTTTTACAAGAAAAAAAGAAGTCAGGCTGGGGCTGAAGGGGGTGTTAGAGGAGATGGAGATGAAGGATGCAAAGCCCACTTGAGCTCTTGTTTCCAGTTTCTGTCAGAGGGGAAGCTGCACTATCGTAGTGCTCGAACCAAGGAGCTGGACGCACTGCTGGGGGACCTGCACTGTGACATCCGGGGTGAGGAGAAGCAAAGTCTTGAGGGGAGTGACCAGCTCAGAGGCTCATTTCTTCCTGCTCTTTCACTTGGGCTCTGCACCTTTTCCTCTGAATGTCTCGGGGTGACTCAGTATCTGCAAGCCTCTTTCCAGGGCTCTCTGCTGGCTTCTCTGCCTCTTCTTCATTTTCCCCTGGAGCTGATGCCTGGCTCCCTCCCCGCCCCCACCACCCCTAGACCAGGAGACCCTGCTGATGCACCAGCTGCAGTGTCAGGTGCTGGCACGGGCTGCTGTCTTCACCCGGGTGTTGGACCTGGCCTCCCGCCTGGACGTCCTGCTGGCTCTTGCCAGTGCTGCCCGCGACTATGGCTACTCAAGACCTCGTTACTCACCCCAACTCCTCGGGGTCCGGATCCAGAATGGCAGGTAAAAGCAGCAGGGGGTGGAAGCAGGGGCACATGGAGCCCAAAGGCCCTATCTTCCGGTGGCTTGGTTCATCTAGATCCACAGGCCATGTGTGAGGGAACTTTCTACCCACTGCAGACATCCTCTGATGGAACTCTGTGCCCGAACCTTCGTGCCCAACTCTGCAGAATGTGGTGGGGACAGAGGGAGAGTCAAAGTCATCACTGGACCCAACTCCTCAGGGAAGAGCATATACCTCAAACAGGTGAGGAGAATCCCGGCACACTAGGCCTCTGGCATCTTCTGCATTGTCTCCATCTCCCACTGGCCTGCAGACACAGGTTCCTGCAACTCCTCCCTGGTGTTCCAACCCGACCCGTCATGGAAAGACGATGGTGCACACCCCCTGCTCCTCACATGTCCTCATCCTTTACCTGAGGGAGAGTCGTGCTCTAACGGGTCTCTCTGTGGCCTGAAAGCCTCTCCTCACCTCTCGATAAGTCCATGCTGTCCCCAAGTGTGCCTCTGCCCACGCCCCCACCCTCTCGCCTGATTCTAAAGAGAGCTGAGGGGGCCATCCTCTTCTGTTAAGTGGTGTCCATCCCTCCTTGATCTGTAATTCACCCCTCAGCCTCGCCTCACCTTCACCATGGCCCATACCACCAGGTGCCAGACCCTGTCTCCTCCATATTTAGGTAGGCTTGATCACATTCATGGCCCTGGTGGGCAGCTTTGTGCCAGCAGAGGAAGCCGAAATTGGAGCTGTAGATGCCATCTTCACGCGAATCCATAGCTGTGAATCCATCTCACTGGGCCTCTCCACCTTCATGATCGACCTCAACCAGGTCAAAGGGAGCAAAGGGGGGTGGGACTGGGGGAGGGTGTTAACGAGGAAGGAACTCTATCCTTGAAAAACGATCAGAACCAAAAAACATTCCCTCTGCTGCATGCTTCTCCATTAGGGGCAGGGAGCACCGAGTTCAGAGACTGGGAGAATCAATACCAGAAAACTTTACTGAACCTTTGCTCTGCATGAGGCATTGTTGGCAAAGAAGGGATGCACAAAACGAGTCTCGCCAGTCCAGACGGGTGGACACACATACAGCGGCTTCCCTCACAGGCAGACTGTGGTCAGCGGGTTCCTTACAGGCCTTGAGTACTACTGAAACTCTCCCTTTCCACCCGGTGCCCAGCAGGTAGCGAAGGCAGTAAACAATGCCACCAAGCAGTCCCTGGTCCTCATTGATGAATTTGGAAAGGGAACTAACACGGTGAGGAGACAAACTGAGGAGAAGCCAAGGAGAGGAGGACAAAGGGGCGTGAGGGTGACGCTGGGCCACAGGAGAGGAGTGGGTGTGTGTGGGCAGAAAAGAAACAGAGAAGTGCAAGATGGGGTCGGCTAGGGCAGGTGGACAGGTGAACACGGGGTTGCCTGTGCTTCAGTACCCTGATGCCTGCCCTGTGCGCAGGTGGACGGGTTGGCACTCCTAGCTGCCGTGCTTCGACACTGGCTGGCACTTGGACCCACGTGCCCCCACATCTTTGTGGCCACCAACTTTCTGAGCCTTGTTCAGCTCCAGCTGCTGCCACAGGGACCCCTTGTGCAATATTTGGTAAGGATACCTATCCAGCTCTCTAGGGATCCCTCAGAGGAGCAGTTGCCAGAATCCAAAACAGACTCCTCCATTAGAACGGGGGTGCCCGGAGCACAATACTGCATCCTTCCTCTCTCTCGCTCTCCACAGGGATTGGCCAAGGGTTTCAGGGCCAGATGCAGAGTGATTGATGATACTCTGTCCCCTTCTGTCTCTTTTAAGACCATGGAGACCTGTGAGGATGGGGACGACCTCGTTTTCTTCTATCAGGTGTGTGACGGTTTGGCCAAGGCCAGCCATGCCTCCCACACAGCTGCCCAGGCTGGACTTCCTGACCAACTCCTTACTCGTGGCAAGGAGGTGAGATCCAGAGGTCAAACCCTCCATCAGGGCTCCCTACTATTGTCCCTGCTCCTCTCAGGGGCCTGGGTTTCTGGGTCCATGGGACTTCTGATCCTTATTTCTGGTTCTCTTACCCACCTTCCCCACCCCCACCCCCTTCTTATCACTAGGTCTCAGATTTGATCCGCAGTGGGAAACCCATCAAGCCTGTCAAGGAGTTGCTAAAGGAGAAGCAAATGGAAAAGTGAGTGTGTGGCCCAGTGTCTTGGTTCTTTCCAGAATGTTCTGCAGCTCTTCTCCCCTTTCAGGACCCCAGACAGCCTCTTTGCCCTTCAAACACCCATGATTTGTTCCCAAAATCCCTAAATTGTCCTGGGGCCCTGGGCCGCAGCCTCTCTCCTACTGCCTGGGGACTCAGTTTTCTATTCTGCCATAAATAAATCCCACTGTCCTCTTTCCCATCAGTTGCCAGATGTTAGTGGATAAATTTCTGAAGCTGGATTTGGAAGATCCCAACTTGGACCTGGACCTTTTCATGAGTCAGGAAGTGCTGCCTGCTGGCACTGCCATCCTCTGAGACCCCTTCCTTGGCCCTGCTGCATACACTCTAGCTGTTTCCTCATCTCCCTCGGACCCACAGTTCTGTTTTCCTGGAAATTTTGTTCCATGTTGGGAATAAAGTTGACTTCAGAGAATGTTATTGTTTCTTTAACCCAGCTAATACAAAACAAAAGAAGAGAAATGAGATGAAACATCAAGCAGCAGTCTGCATCCAGAGGGTCCTGCCCTGCCTCATTAAAAATACAGGGACATGGGTAGCCCGGGTGGCTCAGCGGTTTAGCACTGTCTTCTGCCCAGGTTGTGATCCTGGAGTCCCAGGATTGAGTCCCACGTCAGGCTCCCTCCATGGAGCCTACTTCTCCCTCTGCCTGTGTCTCTGCCTTTTTCTCTCTCTCTCTCTCTTTTTTTTTTTTTTTTTTTTAATTTATGATAGTCACACACAGAGAGAGAGAGAGGCAGAGACATAGGCAGAGGGAGAAGCAGACTCCATGCACCAGGAGCCTGACGTGGGATTCGATCCCGGGTCTCCAGGATCACACCCTGAGCCAAAGGCGGGCGCCAAACCGCTGTGCCACCCAGGGATCCCTCACTTGCTCTCTCTTGCTCTGTGTCTCTCATGAATAAATAAAATCTTTAAAAAATAATAAAAATAAAAACACAGGGACATGGACCACTAAGCCACACCTCATGTGTGACTCTTGATCTTGCGGCCATGGGTTCAAGCCTCATGTTAGGTTTAGAGATTACTAAAAACAAATCAACTTCAACACATACACATACACACACAATAACTATGCTGTAGGGAGACCCTTGGGTTCCACCCAGGGGGACTTCATGAGAACCAGCCACAGCTGTTTTAACAGACCCTACAAAAGCAGATGAGAAGGAAGAGATTACGCCCCAACAGAGATGATCTTTCCCCTTAAGTAGGAACACCCCAGCCTCAGACATGGCAGGAAAGGCTCTGAGAGGCTGAAAAACAAGGTAGGATGGGCACAGGAGGGAAGGGGAGGGCCCAGCCCTGCATGCCACTGGGCGTGGCTCCACTCTTCCCACTCCAGAGCCATGGGGAGCCAGGGTCCCAATGGGCTGCCCCTCGTCTGTGCTCCCTACACAGTTATGCTGCTACCACTCAGGACAAGCCGCCAGGACCCAGGGGCCCGGAGCTTCTTCCTCTGGGTGAGTATTAGTCCAGCAAGAGGCCCCAGAGAAACCCACTGCCTAGATCTGTCCATTTCCAGCCAATTTTGAGGGCCCCTGTCTTCCCCCCTGCTTCCCCTTGCCTTCCAGGTGCTCAGTGGTTAGTCTGGGCTCACACTCAGTGACCAGTGAACCCAACCAAGAGTTGAGAGGAAGTGCCACGGCCCAGAGCCCTGCTGTGGAGCAAGTCAGCCTCTGCTTCTTGCCTTCCCAGCTGCAGAGGATGCAGGCTCTGGAGAGGGAGCAGGATGCCCTGTGGCAGGGGCTGGAGCTGCTGGAGCATGGCCAGGCCTGGTTTGAGGGCCGTTTGAGGGAGGCACAGCAACAGCAGCTGCATCTAGGGGCTCTTGGTGAGGTACGGGGCTGATGTGCGGTGTGGGGGAGCAGGGAGATGCAGACACGGCAGACACCACCATGGGAAGGCAAGAGTTAATGGGCAGGGATCATGAATTGGAAGCACTGTAATGACTGGATGCCACCAAGTATTAGGTTGGTGTTCATTGTCGGGATTGGAGGAGGCTGGTCTGCATTCCATTCAGAGGGACATGGTTAGGATCACTCCATTGAGATGGGGGAGTGGCCTGGATCATTCCAATGGATCAGGACTAGACAGGGAGGATCCATAAAAAATAAGGAAAAGGGTACTGTGCTGTTTGAGGGGGATGGAGGAACTGGATTGTTAAAGAGATGGGAGTGGAGAGTGGGGGATTTTTCCCACCTGCCTTGAGGGCTACTGAGATAAGGGAATCCCGATGGAGAAGAAATATGACCTGTGGTGTCAGAAGAGTAGCAGATGGACCTCAAGTTTTCACCATGTTGTCAGCCTCCAACTCCTCCTTTAGAATTTCCTAGCAGATTTACATTCAGAGCCTCATGGCCCCCAGTTAGCCCAGATTCAAAAGATGACCATGTGTTTGCGGAGTCTGGTTCAGGAGAAGGTGAGTTTATTGTTTTTGCTTAGATTTTTGGGAAGTGGGGGTAGAGAGGGGACCTAGGATCAACACTGGTTTAAGAGGAAAAAGTAAATCCCACCCACCCCTCCCTCCCAGTTCTCCTCACATCCCTTAAATAAGGCTGATTTCCATGCTGCCCAGGGCTGGAAGGGAAGGCCAAGGAAGCAGAACCTCTGGCAGCAACAGGTAGGCTGTAGGGGGTGGCAGGAGGGCGGAGCCTGGCCCCCTAGTGGAGCGGGGAGCACAGATGCCCACGGTTTCTCTCCTCTTCTCCAGGAGCTGTCCAGGCAGAAGGCAGGCATTCAGCCAAAAGGGGAGACCGTCCAGCTTGGCTGCCCCAAGATGCGGGGGGGCCCAACCCGTGTCTAAAGGTTCCTCTGGGTTTCCTCATTTGGTGAGGTGGTGGTGGTGGTGGGAGGCCTGGGCCTGAGCCCCCAGTCTCCTTATTCTGCCTCTTGACCTAACAGATAAATGGCTCCAGGTGATGGGCCAACTGAAGTCCAAACATCTTGGTATAAAGTTTCTTCTCAGCAACTGAAAACTTCCATTTCATCTTTCCTCTCCCTGATAGGTTGATCTCCCTGATATGTCCCCATATCCATAAATGATCTCTCTTTGGAATCTCTCTCTAGGGCAGATATGTTTACTGAAACTGTCCTTCAAATTTAAATACAAAAATAAAATAGGAGCTTCTTCAGAATTTCAAATAAGAACAATTCTATACATAAACCCCACTCCCAACTTTAGTTTCCTCCCCATACATCTTTCCTTTTCCTGAGCTTGGGAAAGCATGAATAAATAATGGAGTAAAGAGATGCGGGATCCCTGGGTGGCACAGCGGTTTAGCGCCTGCCTTTGGCCCAGGGCGCGATCCTGGAGACCCGGGATCGAATCCCACGTCGGGCTCCCGGTGCATGGAGCCTGCTTCTCCCTCTGCCTGTGTCTCTGCCTCTCTCTCTCTCTGTGTGTGACTATCATAAATAAATTAAAAAAAAAAAATTAAAAAAAAAAAAAAAGAGATGCTACGGAGAAATAGGAACCAACTTTCTCCAAAAAGGAGTGTTTGCTTTGGTTCCCACCAGAGTTAGAGAAAGTGTACTATGGGAGAATCCATGGCTCTCTATCTCAATCTCACTAAGGAAGAGAGGGACAAGTGCATGAGAAGGAAAACCTTCATCCCATCTGGGAGAGGTGGGGGCCAGAGGCCCATG
Source organism: Canis aureus (assembly GCF_053574225.1). Lineage (NCBI taxonomy): Eukaryota > Metazoa > Chordata > Mammalia > Carnivora > Canidae > Canis > Canis aureus. The sequence goes on along the minus strand of NC_135617.1, from coordinate 71,412,280 downwards.
TCACCTTCTCAGCAATGGGATAAGATTGAAAATAGCACTGGAGACCCGTTCCTCTAGGGGTTGTAGTGTTACCAGGAGGCCAAGCCTAGCAGGAGCAGTACTCCTCCAACTGTGCCCCACCAGCAGTTGCCTATCCGCCCTCCTGCAGCCCTTCCCCGAGTCACCAAAGTGGACACAGAGCTGGTCGAGTGGAGGATGGGGCCAGATGAGTGGGCAGTGGCAGCCAGTGGGTCCTGGGGAGAAGGGGAGAGAGGTTGTCAGGCTGTCTCTACCCAAATTAAGCCCACAACACCCTCCCCTTACCCTGCCTGGCCTGCAATGGGAAGTGGGGGTACCTCACCTGCGGGGCCGGAGCCAGCACCAGAAGCCAGAGGAAGGCATGGGTCGGGGGCACTAGGCTGCCTTCTCGACCTGTCGCAGTCACAGTCACCATTACCACGGAGTCTGGGGCGGCTGAGTCCGGGACCTCCAACCACAGGTGGCCCCACACAGACTCATTCGGTTCCAGGCGAACCCTGTTGAGTGGACACACAGTGGGCTGAAGGCCCAGGCTCTGAAGAGCTGAGAGCCCAGGGTCTCAGGCCAGGTGAGAATCTGAATGCCCCTGGGAGGAGGCCGTGTAGGTGGGGCTTAAAGCACCAGGCCACCATGCGAGGGGGAGCGGGAGGGACCAAAAGGTGGGCCAGAACTGAGCAGGAGGGTTCGGGGGTTGTACCTGGAGAGGTTGAAGGTGAGAGGGAACCTGGGGTTGACAGATGTCCTAAGGTCCAGATCCTGAGGGCCTGAGAAGCTGGCAATATGGAGGCTAAGTGGGGCCTTGCTGCCGGGGGCCAGGGACCCTGGGGAGCTGCTGAGCTGCAGAGGAGGGCGGGTTAGGGGAGAGCTGCTGCAGCTCCCTCTGGCCCCACCCGCACCTTCCTCTGGCATCTCACCTCCAGAAGGACTGGGACCACGGTGCAGGGCTGGGGGGCCACTCGGTGCAGGCCATGCCCCTCTCCATCCTGGCCGATCAACTCCAGAGAGAAGGGGCCCGTGGTGGACAGAAGTGCGGGTGGCAGTGAGGCGGCCAGGAGACCTCGCTCCCGTGGTCCCATGGGTTCCAGGGGCACCCGGCCCCGCTCAGCCCCTTCTGGAATCCCTCGAAGGACGACATGGGAGAAATGCGACCGAAGATCTCTGGGGTCACCTCTGAAACCCAGCCCTGTCACCTCTACCAGCAGCTGGGTCTGGAGGCCTGGGACAGGGGGTGGGAGGGGAGGATGATGGTCCACAGGAGATTCGGTCATGGGGAGAAAAGGATGAATGGTTTTGGAAACAGGGGTTACCCCTGGGAGTATGGATGGAGAAAGGGTGCTACCTCTGAGTGACATTGTTGGGCAGGGTGAAGAAAGATTCTGGGATGCCTGAAATGTTCTAAATCTTGAACTGAGAGAGGAATGGTTACATGGGTGCATTATGAAATCCAGCTGTTTACTTCAGTTAGTTACTTCTGTATATGTAAGCCGTAACTCAATAAAAAGTTAAATACAGAATTTCATAGCTAAATAGATGGGATAATGGGAAAGTAGGGGTGGGGGGACAGATGTACCTGCTACTGGCTGAGCCAGGGGGTAGAGGCCAGGGTGGGGGCCTTCATCCATGGGAATTCCAAAGTAGAAGAGGAAGTCCAGGGCTGTCTGGGCTGAGGAGGGCCAAGGCAATCAGAGACCTTGCCAAAACAAATGTCACTGACAGTGCTCTCTGAGCTCTGCAGCCTTGTCCTCCCTTCCCAGGAATATCTCCCTCCTTACCTTGCACCCTAACCCGGGGCATGCCCTCCGCTATGACCTGGATCTCCCAGGTCCCTGGCTGTGGGGGGTCATTCATGGTAACTATCCAGAACTGCCCAAAGCGGCGCGTGTGACCTAGAGGCCCTTCGCCTTCCTCCTGGCCCTGGGAGACTCCTGATGGCAGTGGGAGAGCAAGATTGGCACATGAGATGATTCCTGTCCCTTAGTAGTTCACCCTTCACTCTCCATCCTTCCCACTGCCTCAAGTCACACTCGTGGGTGTACCTGCTGGGCTCCTGATCCAGAAGCTGCTGACCTCCCCATGGATCCGAACTGTGACCCTCTGGAGCAGCGCATCCACACTGAAGCCAAATGGCCTCCCAGACACCACAACAGGAGGTTCCAGGGGAAGGGTAACCTTGAGGGATGTGCAGAACCAAAGAATGAAGGAGAAGATAAGGCAGTGAACACAGATAAGGCAAAAAACAAAGACAGGAGAAAGGTGGAGACAGAAAGAAACGAAGTCACACGTGAAGGGCTACGGTGAAAGAGAGGGGCACAGGACCAGGGATGAAGTTACAGTAAATGACAAAGTGGAGGCAAGGGATTAAGGGTGAGGCAATCGCTTCTTGTCCCTCCTTACAAGATGGCAGGACTTCCTGTGGTAGCCCCGAGGACAGATTCCTGGAGGCCAAGGTTGGGGGACGGGGCAGTACTACTACCGAAGGAGCAATGTGGAAGGTGGGGGGCCATGGATCTCAGAGGGAGATAAACTTCCTTTCCCACCCTTCTAACTGCTGAGGCAACACAGCTGTGTTAAACCACTAACCTAGGAGAAAGAGAAAGGCCATGTCGCCCATGCCCTTAGTTCTCAGCTGGAAGCACTAGTCCCTCTGGCCACCATACTCACCAGGTCTGCCATGCTGTCCCCAACAATGGCCGCCACATCCTGAATGTGCTGGTCTTTGGTGAAGATGACCTCTCCTCCTGAGGCCAGGGCCACGGCTTCATATGGCTCAAAACGCAGAGGGGACAAGACCTCACGCCGAGCTCGGCCCTGAACCCTCAGTGGGTCTTCAGTCACGAAGAATGTCACCTGTGCCCAAAAGAGAGGCCAGTACTTGAGTACTCCCAGTGCCGTCTACTATCAGAATTGGGGGTCTCCTGTGCAAGTGCACTATGGAGCTGATGACTAATGGTAAGGTCTCTGTCAGCCTCTGACTCTACGGCAGGGTCTCCCATTGACACAGCCCCTAGGCCTTCACTTAGTAGTTGCTTTTCCCTTGTAACTGTCACCCTATGTCACCCACATAGTGGATTATTAGCAACTAGATCTCCAGTTCTTTGAATGGTTTGTTGGAGACAGATTCAAATATGAATTCAGATCAGACAAGGGATCTGCAAACGTTATACTCATTGTCTTCTTGTCCCACCCCTTGCCAAAGTTGGTTCAGCCACCAGAGCGTGGCGTGATCCTCATTATGAGGTGGTTGTCATGGGCTTCCCCGTATCCCTGGGCAGGTGATGCTGCGTCTCCCATCAGTGTGCTCACTCTGCAGCGCCGTTCCTGAGTCAGGGATTCCACCCGGTTGGTGAGGATGGCATCCTTGGGGGAGGCATCAGTGAAGACAAAGATGTCTGAGAGGGGAGGTGTGTGCAGCAGAGCCAGCTGGCAGAAAGGGAAAGCACTGGTATTAAAAATGGCAGCAGCGGCAGGGGGACAGGTAGAACCAGGGGGGACAGAATTGAAGGAAATATGACCCTGGAACCCTGGAGGGAAGCTAGGGGCACTAGGCTCTGAAGGTGGGGAGGGAGGTGCAGGTCCCAGGAAGGCTCCAGTTCCCCTTGGTGGCGGGATCTGGAAAGGAAGGAAGAAGGGGAGGGGCGGAGGGTGGGGGAGGCAGACCTCTAGGGCTGACAGGCACATCTCAGGCTCATCTCCACCCCCCAAGGCATGGAGCTCATTGAGTTGTTGCCAGAAGCTGTCAGGGTCACTGGTTGTAAAGACAGGGCCAAATCCTGGGGAGGGAGAAAGGAAGCAAGTGAGGAGAGGGATCCCCTCATCCCCGCCTAGGCCTACCTCCCCAGTCAAGAGGCCTGCTACGCTCCAGGGGTGAATGACTATTGAAACAACAGTATTCCCTTATACTTATATGCACAGGGCAGGGCAGAGGCTAGTGACCTTTGGGGGGAAAGTGGACCTCATTTCCAGAGCAAAATGGCAGCATCTCCTGTGGTCCTGAGTGGACCTTTACAGGGTAGGTGTGTAGGTATAAAAAGTACCTGGGGCCTCAGTTCCTCACCAGAAAAGCCAGAAAAATAATAGTACTTACCTCAGGGTGTCATTAGAACTAAATGAGTTGATTTTGTGAATCTTAGAATGTGCATTGATCCATAAGACGTACTAAATTTTTAATTATTCAAAGCTTCATCAAATATGTGTTAAGCTCCTCTTAAATGCCAGCTATTAGATTTATACAGGTAAATAGGATGCAACACCAACCCTTAGGGAATTCTGAGTTTTTTTTTTAAGATTTTTACTTATTTATTCATGAGAGACAGAGAGAGAGAGAGGCAGAGACACAGGCAGAGGGAGAAGCAGGCTCCACGTAGGGAGCCCTTTGTGGGACTCGATCCTGGGACTCCAGGCTCATGCCCTGGGCCAAAGGCAGGCGCCAAACCGGGGATCCCTAATTCTCAGTCCTAAAGGTATTTTATTTGATGGTCATTTCAACCATAGGAGATAGGCAGGATAAGACAAGTACTGACCCATTCTATGGATAATGAAATTGAGGCAAAAAAAGGTGAAATGATCAGCCTAAGGATGCACAGTGACTGGTCGACCCAGGTCAGGGCGTCTGACTTCCAGCCCAACAGGGAAGGGAATAAATTATAACTAGCTTCACAGGAGCCTGCACCCACGAACCCCCCATCTTCATCCCAATCTCGGTCTACAGGAAGCGGTGAGAATTGAGAATGGCTGATTAGCATGGAGGCAGAGGACCCTGCCTAAGCACAAATCATGATTAACCTCATAAGGAAAGTGCTACCACTTTGGAAACACCAGAAGTGCCGATTGTTTCCGATATGCACACAGGTGCCAGTGAAGACTCAACCACAGGAAGTGTCACCATTTTGTTAAAGAAGTGGAACCATGAGGCCCATTTTTCCACCAGTGGCATTCACCCCTCACTCTGGACTTCCTTCCTTCTACTCTGCTCACCAGACCAGTTACCTGGGTCATGGAAAGGTACCAGGATGTAGTGGGCAGGCTCCATGGGGCTGCCCCTTCTTTGTTCCACAATGTGGCGAGCCTGGATTTTGGCAGCACTGATCTCCTCACCCATACTGCCCGTGGTGTCCAGGACAAAGCTCAGGCTGGAGGCTGGGCTGATATCCAGCAGCCTGGGGAGCAAGCTGGAGATATGGTGAAGGGTCTGTCCATTTGCCCCCAAACCCTGTCTTCTCAGCTCCCCCAAGAGCGCCTACCCATTGGGGAGCACATCTCACAGAGGCCACTCACCTAGAGAAACCCCTGTCTCCCAGGCGGCTTCTCAGGAGGCTGAAGGCTTGGATGGAGGCCAGAAGGGCCAGTTTTGCAGCCTGGAGGTGAAGCATGTGGTGGGGAGAGAAGCCCGGGGATGTGCTGTCCTTGTTGATGCCCCCCCGTGGTGGCTGGGAGCTGCTCCGGTCAAAACGGCCCCCATGGCTACATTTCCCTGGGTTGAGGAAAGACAGTTGGAGGGAGGATGTAAAAAAAACACTGCCTCCTAAGAAAACGAGGCCCTTTTTTGAGCTGGCCTGACCTTTCACTCTTCAGCAAAGGATCAGCAAGAAAGATGACATTTTGTGGAGGCCAAATCTGGAGGAAATCTGGAGGGGTCCATCATCATGGTGTACAATGGATCCCCTCATCTCTCTGGTCAGTCCCCAAAAGCTGCCGTGGGATAATGGGGAAGTCCTCCCAGCTGAGTGAGCAGCTCTTCCCCACCTGACCTTCACGGCCACCTCAGCAGGCCTCCATCCACCCACCCCATTCCTGACATCCTCCTTCTTCCAGGAGCTGATGCCACAGGAAGTGGGACAAGGGCCTGCAGTTCTGAGATCCCTATGGAAATCCCTCAGGGGAAAGGCTGTGACTTTCTCCCCTTACTTCCACCTGGTACCTGGCGGTTTGGAGGGATGAGATCCAAAGTAGCTGGACGTGAGGAGCGTCAAGTCCAGTAAATTCCCGGGGCAGCTCAACTCCTCACAATCAGAGCAGGTAGGATCGCCCACTGGAAGGGAGGACAGGAACCTAGAGTCCACGGTTCTGCCACCACTGGTCTTTAGCCCCGTCCACCCGAACTTGGGCTTACCCCCCAGCTGCCCAAAGCATATGGGCACGCTTCTAGGCTTTCTGAGCAAACACCTGGAGGTGGTCTGGTGATGAGACCAAGTATTTGGGACGGGGACTGTGCTAGGAAACCAAGAAGCATGCGGACCAGTACTGCGGGGACTGAGCCCTCTGTGAGCCGAGGACAGGAGGCGAACTTGTAACGGACAGGAGGCAGCTTCCGGTCATAGTTCAGGTGGAAAGAAGAGACGACTATGACGGATAGTCCTGGTTGCTCCATCCCATGTTGGGGGAAGGAAGCCACATGAAAGAGAACTCGAGGTCTGTTGACCTTGGTCCTGGCTCTGTCTCCCCGGGTGACCTTGGGGAGGCTATCCAGCTGACCTGGCCTTTGGCTGAGCTGGGTGACCTCACAGGTCATTCCAGAGAAGAAGCAATGGCACATCCTATGTGACCTGAGGATGTGACACAGTGGCTGGGTGGGCTGCCAGGACGTGGCTCTATGGGTTCCCCCCAAGCCCCGGGTCACGGCCATACCTTGTGCCAGGCTCTGGAGCTCCTGCCTCGGCCAGAGGAGGTGAGGATGCGGCTCCTGCCGCCCCAGTTCCACCCAGTTGCTGTGACTGTAGAAATCCTGTGGGGAGGAAGGGAGATGAAGCACTGTCGTCATGATCTCCAGCCTTTACTCCCACTCCTTTGAGTCCCTCATCTGCAAAGCCTCCTCTTACCACCCCTTCCCCCTCCCTGCTGCTGTCAGATAACCCAAGTGCCCTCCACACCCTCTGCCCGTTGCCCAGAACGGAGCTTTCCCCATGTGGGAGACTCCTAGTGTTTCCTCTCTTCGCACTCAGAGCCCACCCAAAGGCCCTCCAGTGGCCTACAGGGCCCACCACTGACACCACGTCTCCCTCTCACCTCCTCTGGCTTCTCCGCAGCCACAGGAAGTGCTGCCAACTTGGAGGTGGGGAGCTGGGGACCAGCCTCAGGGCATTGGCAAGCAGCACCCCCATCCTTTCTTAAGCAGGGAGGTCTCTACCCGGGGGATGGGAAGACCCAGAGTGGAGACACCCACCTGCCCCCACCCCCTTGCCCCCGACCGTTTCATGCTGTTCTCACCTGCAAAGCATGAAGTGCAGCCCCAAGACGCCGGCGGGCCAGGGTGTGGTCCAGGGCCCTGGCTGCCACCAGGGCCTCCCGTAGAGCCCCGGCCAGGCGTGTGCGCCCCTGGCCCAGCCGTTCAGCATCGAAGTGCAGGTCAGGGTCGTTCTTGGATGTTGGCAGGAAGTCCTGGGCTGCGTTGGCACGAGACACCTCACCTAAGGCTGCTCGGAACCGCCGGGAAGGAAACCCAGGCCCAAAGTAGGCAGCAAAGAGGTCATCAGCAAGGAGGGTGCGGCCCTGGTGAGAGCAGGTTAGGGGGCAGGGGCCCCTGGATTAGGCCACTGCCCATGTTTCCTCAGCCACCATCACTCGGGGTAAGCGTGCAAGGAATTGAAGGTGTTGGTCCCTATATGAGAGAGGCAGTTCTGGATCAGGACTCTTGGGTATTGTTGCAGGGGGTAGAGGTGGGGAGGCATGGAAGAGAGGATGGCCCTCAGGAGGAGAAGTCCCAGGGAGTTGGGGAATCCCGCTGGGATGGGAGGACCCAGGGATGCTCACCAGGAAGTCCTCAAGATGCAGCGGGGGCCGGCCTGGGGGCGGCTGCTCCAGGAATAGCTGCAGGGTGACATTGAGTGCCGCCTCCTCAGTCAGGTCCTGGTGGGTGACGGAGCCAGGGGCAGCCAGGAGGCTCCAGACGTTGGGGAAGAAGGAAGATGCGGGGTGCAGCAGTTGCAGCAGCAGCAGCAGCAGCAGGGAGGTGCTCAAATGGGAGAGGGGCACGTCTGTAGGAAGCATGGCTGCCACGTGCACCTGCCGGACAGAAGGCTCTCGGGAGGAGGAAGCAGCTGCGAGTCCAGGGCAGGCCCAGCGGTGTCTCCAGGGGCACCTGCTCTGCCTCAGGCCCCAGATGGGTCCCAGCCTGCCTTCCCTGCCCTCTCCCCTCGGGTGTCAACCGGAGGCCATAGAGGTACAGACACCTGCAGGAGAGGGACTGAGGCTCCTCCCCTAGGACACCCCCCCACACACACACCCAAGGGAAGGCTGAAACCCCTCTCTAGGCCTCTCCCCTACCTGGTGGCTGGGTCTCCGGCAGGGCCACTGGGGCGCGGTGTCACAGGGCACTTAGGTCAGAGTTATAATTAACCTAAGGAGGATTCAGTGGAGGGGGGTGGGGCAGGCCCAGGCAGGGGCACGGTGGTGCAGGACGGGCAGCCCCTGGCCCCTCTACTCATGTCCACCCAAGGTTGCGAGCGGCAGCTGGCACCAGGGCGGGCCTCCCTCAGCAGCAGCACAAAGGTGAATGGAGAAGAGCTGGGAGGAGGAAGGGCGTGAGCAACATGACTCAGACCTGGCCCAGTGCCAGAGGCAGATCCAGACAGAAGCACCTCTCTGCCCACCCCGTGCCTCTAGCCTAGCCTGCGGCCCTTGGGGGTGCAGGCACCCAGCCCCAATCACACAAGACAAGACATGGGTTTTGCGGCAAAATATTTTATTGCTGCCACCCCATGGTGGACACTGGGGGTCATGAGGAGTCGGGTGTATCACAGCATCTTCTGGAATAGCGCAATGGCCTCATCCACCTTCTTGAGCTCTGCTTCTATCTGTTGGAGCTGCCGGTTGGACAAGGAGAAGGGGTGGTGGGTGATGAGGACCCAGGCCCAAGAGAGGAGACAAATGTCAGGAATGGGGGCACACAAAAAGAAAAAAAAAAAAAGGAATGGGGGCACAGCCCAGAGTCACACAAGTGACCCACAATGCCCACGATGGCAGGGGGGTCCAGGTTGGAAAGATGGGTGAGGGCCATATACAGTGAGTATTCTGGGGACTGAGAGAGCATGGCCAGCCCATCCCCCACTCATTCTCATCAGCCTCCCCCATCAGCACCTGCCCTCCCTCCCAGCATCATTGGCCTCTCAGGTCTGGCCTTCTGCCAGTGTTCAGTCCCCAAACACAAAGGGGCCTCAGAGGCCTTGTGCCCCAGCCAGTAGCCCCCACCCCCAGGTGGACAGTAGGACACAGGAGTTAGGGACGCAGGCTCCTACGCAGGCACTGGGTTTTCGTCTGTAAAATGGCAATGGCCATACCCACTGCCCTGAGCGGGCTTCCAGGCGAATGGATAGACAGAGCTCTGCTCAGCCACTACGGCTTCACCACTCAGCCTCCATTCGTTTCTCTCTGTGTCCATGTGGTTCACCCCACTGCTCCTCCCTGGAGATCCCAGGTGAGCCCGCTGGGCTTCCCGATTGTACTGGGCCCCAGACCAGCCCCTGGCATGTGGGATGGGGAGCAAGGGCTCTGGCGGGGAGGCAGGATACCTATTCTAGGTCTGCCTCCGTCCTCACGTTGCGGGTGTGACCCTGGGCTGTGCCCTGGCTCCTAGCTGTTCCTTGTGTAAGAGGAGGGATTACACGGACCCCACCGGTTCAGGAGGTCCGGGCTATCTGCTCCCTGGTCACTGCCCAGGGCTGGGTGGAGTGCAGCCACGGGACGGGGTCTGACGATGGAGGGAGCACATGGTGTGGGAAATGGAGAAGGGGTGCCCGCCCACACCACATACCTTGGCTCTGTCGGCCTCCTGGACTTCAAGGGGCACCTTGACAGGGTAGCCTGAGGCAGCGCGGCGCTCCCGCAGACGCTGTGCCTGCCGCTGTGCCTCGCTGCGCTTGGCCTGCAGCTTGCCCAGTTCCCGGGCCGGGTCCACCAGGCCCTGCAGCTGCAGGTGGACGGAGCAACGGTCAGATGCCAGGGCCACAGCACAGCCCTGTGGTGCAGGAGCCCCCAGGGCCAGGACAGCCACCACACCCGCGCTGGCCAGCGCCTGCACGTAGGCCGACACTGCCGATGCCAGAATGCCTGTGGCTTCATCAGCCACTTCCAGGAAACCTGTGGGGAAGGGAGGAAGGTGAGAGATCTGGCCCCAAGGAGACAGGACATGAGGCAACCGCACAGGACCATGGTCCCAGAGTGGGCTGAGGGGACAGGGGCAAAAGGCAGGCGTGAGGATACGAGGCTCACAGTCAGGCCTGATCCGGGTCAGGTTGTAGTCCGCACGCAGGGAGCGCACGGCTCGTGTGATACTTAGGGCCAGTTCCATGGCAGCTTCCGCCTCAGGGTCCTTCCAGGAGCACTGCAGGGTGGAGGAGTGGTGAGGGAGGCTGGGGGTGCAGGCCAGAGGCCCCCTCCCAGCCATACCCCTTACCTCTGAGGGCTCCGGATAGGGGGTAACACAGAGACTAGGGGGTGCTTGTAGTGTCCGCCGGGGCAGCCTCTGGAACAGCTCCTCTGTCACAAAGGGCATGAAGGGTGACAGCAGCCGCAGGCCAACATCCAGGCAGGTGTAGAGGGTCTGGCGAGCACACTCGGCTACCACGTGGTCCATCCCATTCAGCACGGGCTTCAGGCACTCCTAGGGGACCGGGAAACATAGGCCTCAGGGACGTCTACCTCCAGCCCCCACTGTGCCTGTGAGGCTGGCTCTGGTCTCAGTGCCAACCACTGGCAAAGTGAGGCTCAGGGCTGTGCCGCCCCACACCCACCCTGCTTCTCACCAGGTAGACATCACAGAGCTCATAGAGCCAGAAGCTGTACTGGGCAGTGGTGACAGCTGGGAAATCGTAGGCCTGGAAGCCTTGGTTGCTAAGCCTCACCGCCTCAGTCAGCCGGCTGCGGATCCAGCGGTCCACCAGGCTCTCGTGGCCTCCAGGCTTGGGAAGAAAGAGCCTATCAGCTGGGAGGTACCATACGCCTGGGGCAGGGAGGCAAAAGCCCATGGCGGGGGTGGGCAGGAACCATGGGCAGCTCTACATCCCAGGAACCTGCCAGGTCTGAAGCCACCATGTGCCAAGTACATGAAAAAGAAAGGACAGCACCCCCCCATCTCCTTGAGGGAGGACCCCAATGCCCCAGGCTTACACTGTAACTGTCTGTACCTGTGTCCATCTGTCCCTTCAGTTACATGAAGGATCCTCCAAAGCAGGGCCTGGGCCACCTGACTCAGTGGTCAGGATCCTGACACAGCACTGGCCATGCTTGTGGCTGCCTGGGCGGGTGCTGCCCACCTCGCCGCCTACCAGGCCCTCACCTCAGAGGTGGCTGAGGGCACAAAACCCTTCCCCAGGCCCCGGAGGGCAAACTTGGTGGCGTTCCAGAGCTTGTTGCAGAAGTGGCGGTACCCCAATATCCGGTTCACATCCAGGTTAATGTCACGACCTGGGTGGGAGTGAAGGGTGAGTCCTCCCCATCTCCCTCCTGGCACGTGCCCAGGGTGTAGAAGGACAAGGGTGGGCCTCAGGGAAGGAGGAAGGACTTGGATGAGAGGTTTTGGAGGCCATACCCTGGGACGTGTAGGCACAGAGTCCAAACCGGAGGGCGTCGGTGCCACACTCGGGAATGCCTGCCGGAAAGTCTGCCTTCTGTAGGAAGGAGTCAACGGGGGGGCGTCGTGAGGTGGCCGCACCCTCCTCGGCCCACCCTCTAGTCCCAGAGCCCAGCCTCAGTACCTGGCCATCTTTAGCCTTCTCCACCTCACTGGGGTCCAGGTTGCTGTTCAGTAACTGGTCATGGAGGCCCTGAGGAGGAGGTGGGAGTGGTCAGGAGTCGTGGCCACAGCCCCATAGCCCTGCCAGGCCTGGCCCAGAGCGCGGCCCCACCTGCAGGGAGACTCCATGGATGACGTCCAGGGGGTCGATAACATTGCCTAAAGACTTGCTCATCTTTCGGCCGTGGGCATCTCGCACGATGGCATGAAGGTAGACCTGGCGAGGAAGAGCAGGGAGGGCCCGTGACAATGTATGCCCTCACCCAGACCCAGTGCCTGCCCAGGGCCTGCATCTAGTCGGCCCCATTCTGAACCTCGGGGCTTCGGGGTCCCTACCAGCGCACTCAGCACCTTTGTGGGCATCAGAGGCACTCCCTCCTCTGCAAAGCCAGGGCACAGAATCACTGTGAGGAGCCCCTGGCTGAGGCCCACCCACGGCTGCAGCTGTGGCACGGGATGGGAGGGACTGTGGGGCGGGTTCGGCAGTCTTCACACCTCTCTGAAGGGCAGCTTGCCGGTGAGCTTCAGGCCAAGCATGACCATCCTGGCCACCCAGAAGAAAAGGATGTCATGGCCCGTCTCCAGCAGCGTCCCCGGGTAGAACACACTCAGATCTTCTGACTGGGGGCAGAGCAGGGCGTGACAGGGGGCCAAGCCCCCCCCCCCCGACCCCCACCCCATCCCAGGCTGGGCCTTCAGGAACATACTTGGTTGGGCCAGCCAAAGATGGAGAAGGGGAAGAGGCCAGAGGAGAACCAGGTGTCCAGTACGTCCTCATCTGAGGGAGGCCAGGGGTCAGAGGTCAGAGCGGGTAGGGACGCCTCAGCGCTGCCCTCCACCCCGAGCCCGCCCTTGCCTTGCTGGAGACTGATCTTGTCAGACGACACTCCAAACTCCTTGGCTGCCTTCTCCCGGGCCTCAGCCTTGCTGCGCCCGCTCACCCAGTACCGCTCGTCGGGGTCCTGCCACAGGTGGAGTGAGTGCCAAGGGGGGCCCTCTGCCTCAGCCCTGACCCCTCCCACTGGCGAGGGTCTAGCTCTGGCCTGGTTCTCACCTCCCCCGGGGGCACAGCCGGGTCGCTGACTGTGACAAAGTAGGCTGGGATGCGGTGACCCCACCACAGCTGCCGGGAGATGCACCAGTCCCTACAAGTGGTGGGGGAGGGGGCCGTGAGTCAAGGGGTGTGGGGGGTGGGGGGTGAGGAGGTGTGCCCCGGACAGCCTTTCGGCCAACACCCACCCCACGTGGAAGGGCCTGACGCACCGGATGTTGTCCATCCAGGTGTGCCAAGTCCGCTGATGGGCCTCGGGCAGGATGCGGAGGTCTCCCCGCGTCACAGCGGCACTGGCGGCCTGGGCCATCTCCCCACAGCGCACGTACCACTGCGGCCGCAGCAGAGGCTCTACCACATCCTTGGACCGGCTGCAGGACACGTGGGTGGGGACATCAGGTGGCGAGCCCCCAAGGAGCTGTTCCATCCACCCCCACCCCACCCCCGCCACCCACCCAGGCCTCCAGCCTCACTTGCAAAGCGGCACTACCATGGGGTTGTCCTCAACACCCCGGAACAGCCCCTGCTCCTTCAGCGCTGCCAGCACCGCCTTCCTGGCCTCAAACCTGGGTAGGCCCTGGGTGGGAGACAGGCTCCATCACGGCGAGGCCCAGACACCCCAAGGTCTCTCAGCCACCACCCCAGCCCCGGCAGTCTTACCAGGAAAGGCGGGGGCACATTGATGAGGGCCCCTTGGGAGTCCATGATGGTGATGGCCTCCAGCCTGTGCCGCCGTCCGACCTCGTAGTCGTTCTGGTCATGGGCAGGGGTGATCTTCACCGCACCTGGGGTGTTCGCAGGGGTGCCCGAGGCACGAGGGACTCAGTGGAGCGCCTCTCTCTACACACACCCCGTTTTGGTGAAAGATGTGGCTCCCTGACCAGCCTTATCTCCCACCTCTTTGGTACCGTCCCCTGAGACCTAGACCAAGTCCTGCTGGTCCAGGAAAGGCTTGTTTTCTTTTTCTTTGGGAAGGAAGATGAATGACTGGAGTGCACCTTGTGGCCTCCCTCTCTCTCCCAGGACAGCCCCTTGCTCACCTGTGCCAAACTCCATGTCCACAAAATCGTCAAAGATGATCGGCAAGCTCCGAGACAAGAATGGGTGGATCACACTCCTCCCCTTCAGGTGCTGGGGACAGAGGGAGACATCAAACACTCCAGAAGGCCTGGGCCCAGCTCTCTCCTACCTGGGACCCTACTGTCCCTAACACAAAAACCATCTTCTGGGCCAGAAGGCAGTTGCAGAGGAGTTCCTAATCCAGTTTTCTCTCCTCAGCCACAGGGCTCAGTGTCCGTCCCACCCTCATGCACAGTGTGGGAGCACCCTGCAACCAGCACCCCTCCCCAGCTGTGGGGAGCACTCTGCCGCACCTGGTATCTAGGATCTTTGGGGTGCACAGCTACGGCCACGTCTCCCAGCATTGTTTCAATCCGAGTTGTTGCCACCACCACCTCCTCGTCACCGTCTGGAGTGACACGCAGCCTTGTGGTCTCAGCTCCGGCCCCTTCTCACCCCCTACCCCGCCCCACCCAGGACCCCTGGCACCCCTAGCCTCCTACCTGAGCCTTGGATCTTATAGGCAAAGGAGACAAGGACCCCAAACTCCACCTTCTCCTTATAGCCAGGCACGGAGAGCAGAGTGCGACCGGTCAGCTCCTTCTTATCCACCTGTGAGGTGTGGATTAAAAGAGGTGGCCTAGGGGCTGGGGCTGGGGCTGGCGACGGAGAGGGCCTGGGGTGGGGGTGGGGGTGGGGGTGGGGGCACACCTCGATGTCGGAGATGGCAGAATTGAGGGTGCAGGACCAATTGACAAGGCGGGTACTGCGGTAGATGACTCCCTCCTCATGGAGCCGGACAAAGGCCTCTGTCACAGCTGCTGAGAGTTTCTGGGGAGCAGGGAGAGTCAGAGGGAGGCCTAGATGTCCAGGGATCCAGGCAGACTTGCCAAGGCAGCAGGATCTGGTGAGACCTGGGCTGCCTGGAGTCCCACCACCCATCACACAGACCCCTCTGAGGGCCGGAGGGAGTAAGTACTTTTCCTGAAGAGGAGAGAGAGCTGTGAGAGTGCAAAGGTGCCCAACAAAGCCTAAGGCCTCTGGGGATGGCAGGGAAGCCACCTGGCCAGGACAGGGGCTGATGAGGAGAATCTTGGGAGTTTGGGCTCCACAGGAGAGTAAGGCCCATCATGGGCCACCAGGAAGAGTCTGAGCTCCAGGTAGGTAACAAAGGGCCGCGACAAAGGGCGAGAAGTGCTATTTGCAGCTGAGCCCTCCATGGTTCCCCACGGGTGCTGAGCTCCCCTCCTAGGGGAGGGCCACAGCACAGGTACTCTCATCCGTGGGTCAGTGGCTCTGGGGAGCTTGCCCCAGGCCCGAGACCCCTCCTACTCACAGGGTCCATGGTGAAACAGGCTCGATTCCAGTCCAAGGAGCTCCCAAGCTTCTTCAGCTGGTGATAAATCCGGTCCCCTTTCCTGGAAGTGGACAGACAAGCCCAGATCAGCACTCAGGCTTGGGCTGGAGGGAGACATGAGGGCTGACGGGGCAGTATGGGGGTCACTCATCCCTCTGACCCTCTCTCTGTGAGGATCTGGCCCTGCAGCCCAGGCCAGAAGCCACAGAGGGTCCCCTCTGGGCAGGGGACCGGGCGCTGCACACTCACTCCTCTTTCCATTTCCAGACCTCCCGGAGGAAGGCCTCTCGGCCCAGCTGGTGCCGGCTCAGGCCCTGCTCACGCCACAGTTTCTTCTCCACCACCACCTGGGTGGCAATGCCTGCGTGGTCACAGCCAGGGTTCCACAGGGTGGTCTCCCCGCGCATGCGATGCCTGTTGGAAGAGCCAAGAGGATTGGAGGTGACTGGGCCATTGGCCCTGACAACAAAGGAAGAAGGGGCTCCTGTGCAGAGTCAATGGACTCAGGAAATAAAGAGGAGGTGGGGAGAGATCCTCCCAGCTCTGAAATTATAGTCAGGGAGAGAAGCACAAGGACAGCCAAGGAAATTTGACCAAAGAACAGAGAAGAAGCTCTCATCCAAACAATAAGTTACGACATAAGAACAGAGTTACAGATTAAGAAAACAAAAACAGTGTCTGGAAACATATCTGAGCAAATTCATATTTGTTGTAAGTAGCATTTCCTATCAGTAGGGAAAGGACAACCTACTGAATAAATCTGTCTGGGACAATTAGCTAATTAGTTCCCTACTTTCCAATATTCATGAAGAAAAATTCTAGTCCAATCCATGAACTCAACACTACTAGAAATACATTAGAAAAAAAAAGTGACATACTTTTCAAAACTTGAAAGAAAAAAAAAAAGAAGGAAGAAAAAAAAGACCACAGATGAAAAGGTTTGTAACTCTGAGGTAGAAGAGGCCTTCTTTAAGAAGACACAGAGATAAAGAACACTGGCAAACCAGAGCACCTGGGAGGCTCAGCCGATCAAGCAGCTGACTCTTGATTTCAGCTCAGGTCAGGATCTCAGGGTTGGGAGATGGAGCCCTGGGTCAGGGAGTCTGCTCGAGGATTCATTCTCTCCCTCTCTGCCCCTCCCCCGACCCACACACACACTTAAGCTCTCTCTCCAAAATAAATAAAATGGATTTAAAAAAATAATACGGGATCCCTGGGTGGCGCAGCGGTTTGGCGCCTGCCTTTGGCCCAGGGCGCGATCCTGGAGACCCGGGATCGAGTCCCACGTCGGGCTCCCGGTGCATGGAGCCTGCTTCTCCCTCTGCCTGTGTCTCTGCCTCTCTCTCTCTCTCTCTCTGTGTGACTATCATAAATAAATAAAAATTAAAAAAATAATAATAATACTGGCAAACCAGCTAGATCAAAATATAAAACAACAAAACCCCCAAGTAAAAAGCAAGTGCTAGACCATCTGGGGAGAAATGACTGGAAGCTAGTAATGTTTTAGGGAACTAATCAGAAAATGAATTAGAGAAATGAAGACGGTAGTATTGCAAGGCTTCGTCTGCTACACATTGGTTCAAGTATGTGCAGTTGACGCTTAAGCTCTTTGCTGATGAGGCACATGAAGCATTAAATCCCAATGACCTTTACTGTGAACTTTTAGAAGAACTGGGCATTAAAGAAGTGGAGAGGAAATTATAGAAACACTGTATCCAGGGATCCCTGGGTGGCGCAGCGGTTTGGCGCCTGCCTTTGGCCCAGGGTGCGATCCTGGAGACCCGGGATCGAATCCCACGTCGGGCTCCCGATGCATGGAGCCTGCTTCTCCCTCTGCCTGTGTCTCTGCCTCTCTCTCTCTCTCTCTGTGACTATCATAAATAAATAAAAATTAAAAAAAAAAAACTGTATCCATACATCACTTTCAAAAACTCATCAAACTATATCATATTCATTACTTTATGGGTCTGTTTATCCTTGCTACATTTAAATCTCCCTGGGGACAGGGACTAGAGCGACTCCATTCTCCTGCAGATAACAGATCCTCAGGAGTGTTGCTTATAAGTTGTACTGGACATAAACATCTTTTACGAATCCTAGTATTTGCTCGGTATTATTAAAGAAATAAGACACAAGGAACGAAAGTTTCACTAAAAGCATTTCTTAAGATTTATATAAAGTTGGCTACAAAAAAAAAAAATCAATAAAAGGTCATAGGTGTGCCTGGGTGGCTCAGTCAGTTAAGTGGCTGCCTTTGGCTCAGGTCATGATCCCAGGGTCCTAGATCGAGCCTGGGGCTCCCTGCTCAGTGGGGAGCCTGCTTCTCCCTTTCCCTCTGGCCCTGCACCTGCTTGTTCTCCCTCTCTCTCAAATAAATGTATAAATCTTTAAAAAATTACTTTTTTTTTTTTTTAAGATTTTTATTTATTTATTTCTGAGAATACACAGAGAGGAGAGAGAGAAGCAGAGACACAGGCAGAGGAAGAAGCAGGCACCATGCAAGGAGCCTGACATGGGACTCGATCCTGGGTCTCCAGGATCAGGCCCTGGGCCAAAGGCAGTGCTAAACTGCTTGAGCCACCTGGGCTGCCCTAAAAAATTACTTTTTTAAAGAAAATTGTCATCTGGAATATTAGTTTATATACTTGTTAACACTGCTAACACGTCAGGGGGAGGAACAAGTGCTAGAATAGGAAGAAACATTTATAATATACATAACAAACCAAAACATCAATATCCAGAATATTAAAGGATCTTCCACAAGCCAATTAAAGAAAAAAAACAGAATCAATAGAAAAACAAAGATAGGTACAGACGATTCATACACAAAGAAACCTGACTGGCCAAGAAACATGAAAAGGTAATCACAAATAACAGAGGCATCATTTTTTTTGCCCTTCAGTTTGGCAAACAAACACTGATAATATCCAGGGTTGGAAAGGACATGGGGAAATGAATATCCTCACCCGCAATTCACGGAGGTATAAATTACTGAAGCTATTTGGAGACAACTTAATATAAGCATGCCCCTCCAACCTAGCAGTTTCAGTTCCTGGTAGTACACCAGAGAAATCTTCCACTTGCACTTGAGAGAGCACATACAGGAATGTGCATTCTAGCCAGATCTTCAAGAGAAAACAATTAGGAATGACCATTAATAGGAAAGTGACTCCTTTAAGGTATAGCCACACTATTGAACGCTAAGGAGCAATGAAACAGAATGAAAAAATAAATAAAAAATAAAATAAGTAAAAAATAAATAAAAAAAGGAAGAAAATGAAGTCAGTCTATGCATAAGAACAAGGAAGCATCTCCAAAATAAACTACTAAGTGCAAAAAAAAGTCATGGAGTAACGTGTTTGATGTTAAGTCGTTTATGTTAAAGGACAGAAAAAAGAAAAGCCCATCCAAAATGAAAATTATAAACTACTGTGGATACACAAATTTTAAGTAAACAGACAAAAAAGACCTGGAATGACACACATAAAAGTGGTAGTAATGGCTAAATTTTGCAAGGGAGTAGGTCTACAGGGGCATAGTCAAAGAGACCTGAAGCTTTGCATTTCTTACAAAAGTATATTTACGTTTGTTTAATTCAAAATAATGTTATTTTTCATAACAAGAGAAAGGAGACAAGAGCGTCTACTAGTGAGGGGTGCTGGTTGCTTGACTAGGGGAGGATATGGATGATGGATCTGGGAAGGACGTGAGGAGAGGAGGAGCACCACCAGGGGGCAGAGCTGAGGTCCCATAAAGAAAAAAAGTGGACGGAGGGCTGGTCAGGGGACAGAAGGGAGGAGAGGAGTGAAGAGGCAAAGGAGACAGAGGGAATGGGTGGAAGAGGGCAGGAGCTCACCATCGGGTCAGGGAGTCCTGGATGGCATTGGTGAGTGCGTGGCCCAGGTGCAGGGAGCCTGTCACATTGGGGGGTGGGATGCACATCATGAAGACTCCCCGGGGATTTGCCGCTGACACGCTGGAACGCTGATGGGGTAGGATGGGCACGTGCTAAGGCCTCACATCACCTCCTGGCCCCCTCCCAGGCAGTGTGTCCTTCGGCCCTGTTGTTGTCCTCCCATATCTCCCCTGGGCCTGGGCAGCAGAGCACTCACTCCATACTCGGGCTGGAAGAAGCCCTGCTGCTCCCACCATGGGTACCAGGCAGCTTCCACATACTGAGGGCTGTAGGAGTCGGGCATGGTGCCACTGACATCTGGGGGAGAGACGGGGAGGGGGCAGTGTCTGAGACTGGGAGCAGCCGGGGGGCTGTGCAAATCCTCCAAAGCCAAGTGGAAGCAAGGGCAGTGCAGGAAGGGACAATGCCAAAGACAGCAGCAGCTAAGGAGGGGGGTCCCTTCCCGCCTCTCATACCTTTCTTTTCCCCAGCTGGGGTTGGGAGGTCATATGTAATGACCCCAGGATCCCGTTTTCCCCTCTTCTCTGGTTTTGGTTTCTTCTGCTTGGGAGGGAAAAGATAGAGGCAGGGAGGTCATCCACCCACTGGGGCACCAACCTTCTAGTTTTCCCCGTAGCTTCTCACCTCCGCCGGCGGTGGCTGCTGCTGTTGTGTCTTCTGCTTCTGCTGGAATTTCTCTAGCTTCTCCCGTTTCTTTGCCTCCTTTTTGAGTTGAGAGGCCGTCTTTGGGGGTGCAGGGACCTCGGGGCCTGGACAGAGGCACAGAAACGCCAGCTTAGCCCATTGGGGATCCTCTGTGAACCATACTACTGTTTCATTCGGGCCATTCCAGCGGCCCAAGGGCTCCCCATGCTGGCCTCCCCCCCACCCCCCACCCTCAGGGTCCTTCCCTAGCGATTCTGTCAGGAACATGAGCCCCACAGAAGGTCCAGAGGAATGCCTCCCCTTCTCCTCCCTAACCCTCCTCACCTGGCTGTTGAGAGAGGAGTCTGGCCCCTGAATACAGAACCACCTCTCCCAGCACTGCCCGGAATTCTGGCTGCTGGACACATGTGGTAAACCAGCGAGTCACATTACCCCAGATCCGGCGGGCAGAAGGGTCCAGGACCTGCGACGGTGAAAAGAAATAAAATATCCTTAATCACCTTAGAGTGAGGTCTGATGGGAGCTGCACGTCCCCATTCTTCTCCAGGCCCCTGTGACTCACATAACGGAAAGGCAGGAGCAAGGCCGTGACAGCTGCCAGGTCAGCCAGTGTGGGGGCCTCCCCAGCCAGGTAGGTGTGCAGCCGAAGCCACTCTTCCAAGGGGCTCAGGGCCCTGCCCAGGGCCCCCAGGGCAGCCTATGGGGAAAGGGAAGGGGTAAGGGACTAGGCTTGGCCCACCTCATTTCCCCATCCCGTAACCCACTCAATCCACGAGTCCTTCCGCTCCCAAAAATCACCACCTCTGAGGCCAAATGGTCATAATAAAAATATTTCCATTTGTTCAACAGATTCCTGCTGCACACTTACTATGTGTCACATGAATATGTTAAGCACCAGAAGTTAAAGACTGCATGAGGCAACACAGTTATTGCCTCCAGAGGTGTTTATTAAGCACCTACTACAGGCCAGGCACTTCTCTAAGGAATGTGGAGACAAGCAGACCCTGACTCGTGTTCACACTCCAGTGTTTACACTTCAGCGGGGGAGACCATAAATGCGCAAATATAGAGTACATCACCCTATTTTTCTCTGTAAGTGCTGTGAAGAAAAACAAATCAGGCTGAGGGAGATGAGGCATTCCAGAGAGGGGCCCTCTATGGTAGGCGGTGTAAGTAGGACATGAGGGAGCAAGCCAGGGTGTAAACCAGGGATTCATTGCTTTCATTCATTCATTCATTCATTCATTCAAAGAATACTAACGATCCACCATGTGCTCAAAACTGTGCAAGGAGGTGATGGTTCTGGAAGTGCCTCAACCTGCACTCAACCGCCTCAACCTGCTAGCGCACTCTCTGCTCTCCCTGCCTTCTCCTCCATCCCCAGCACCCCCCCACTCCTCCCTCCCTCAACCCACTAGGCAGTAACCTCCACCTCCGCTGCCTTCCACTCCTCGATTCTCCTCCCAGACTCTAGAACCCCGAGCACCAGTCGGCGCTCCGCACAGCTCTTCTCATCTCAGCGTGTTCCTCAACAGGAAAACTTCCACTTTCCAAGACGAAGACCAAGGCTATTTAAGAGACCTGCCGAGGTTATCACTGCAGATGACCACCGGGGATTTGCTCAGTGTCTCTCCACGCCTGGCCCGCGCCCTTCCGGGGCTCCTTACCCCTTCTCATCTTCTTCTTCTGCATTTCCCCTCCTCCGTCCCGCTCACCTGGGGGTCCTGGGCAGCGCTCCGGAGTCCCAAGGCGGGCAGCGTTGCTCCGCAGGCGGCCGGTATCAGCTCCGTGTCGGCGTAGCTGACCCACTGTTGGACCAGCACGGCGGCCCGGCTCCCCCCGGGGCCCCCCAGGCCCGCCGGCCACAGCAACTGGGCCACGGCGGTGGCCCCCCACACCCAGAGCCCGCCGGGCCCCCGCTCCAGGGCGGGCAGACGCGGTGGGGGGCAGGGGGTCCTGCTGGTCGGGGGCGGCTGGAGGCAGATGCGCGGGTGGGCTCCTCCCCAGCCCGGGCCCTCCCCGGCCTCCCCGTAGCGCGCGGCTATGAGGGCCCGGAGGCTGGGGAAGGCGTCGGGATGAGGGGAGACGTACAGGACGGACATGGGTACGCCGGGGTCCGAACGACGTGGAGGGAGACCTAGGGGCAGAGAGACGGGGGCGGCTGAGCGACCCGAGCAGAGGGGACCCCGCGGGGTCCCCCAGGGCCGGAGGTCCCACCCGGCCTCGGGAGCCCAGGGCCTGGCTCCACAACGGCGCGCGCCCGGGGCTGCCCCTCGGGATCCGCGGGTACGTACTGGAGAAAGGCGGTCACGCCGAGCCGGACAGCCACCTGCGGCCGGGGCCGAGGTGGGCGGCTCTCGGGGCGCCCCCGGCTCCCTGCACCGCCGCCGGCCGTGCGCGCCCACGTGTCCCCCTTTGTGACAACGAGCGTTTCCGGGCCCGCGGGTCGTGGCGCGGGCGGCCGTGCTCCGCCTGCGCGGGGGCGATGCCCGCCGACAGCCCTCGCGGCCGCGCCGCCCGCCGCGCTCCCGAGGGGCGGCACGAGGGCGCACGAGGGCGGGCGCGGGCGCGGGAGCGGAGAGCGCCCCGGACCCGCTCCCGTCAGGCGCCTCCGCGGGCAGCCCGCGCGGGTCCTCGAGCCAGGCCGGGCCGGGAGGGGCGGAGGGAGGGAGGGAGCGAGGGCGGCGCCCAGCGGGCAGCCCGGGAAGCGGCGGGCGGGGGCCTGGGGCGCGCAGCCTCCTCCCGAGGCCTCTCCCCCCGCGGAAGCAGGCGTCCCGCCTGCCGGCCGTCAGCTCCTTTGGTGCTGAGAACTCGTCTCTAGAGGAGACTCCTGTTTGCCAAGTGAGCCGGTTAGTTCCCAGTCCTAACTCCGCAATAAAAATATACCACTTGGGTACGCCTGGGTGGCTCAGCGGTTGAGCAGCTGCCTTTGGCTTGGGTCGTGATCCTGGAGTCCCGGGATCGAGTCCCACATCCGGCTCCCTGCATGGAGCCTTTCTCTGCTCTCTGATGAATAAATAAATCTTTAAAAAAATATATACCACTTGCATTGATCTGTTATATTCAAAAAGAGTGTAGTGATCTGGCTGGGTTCAGGAACCAATCCAGCAGCAGCAAATGCACTTTGGTGTCTCATAAGATTAACTGTCAGGTGAACGGGACAGAGATGGAAAGGCAGCAAGTTCTCCTTGTGGGGCCAGTGCAGGAAGACCACAGTAGGCAGGCCACACGGGTGGGGGAATGTTCAAGAAACCTGGTGTAGCCCAGGTGAGGTATTATGATGTACACCATGGAGAAGAATGACAGATAATGCTGGGAAGTTGGGCGGGATTCTTAACTGCGGTAATAAAGGAGCAGAGTTTAGATGAATTCACCCTCCGGGCCCCTTCCCAAAACACACAGAACCAGAACTCAAATGTGCATCATAAGTTTATTCCCGATGCGGGACAGATTCCTTCCATCCCCCAAATGAATCACATGCTGCCCTGGAGAGATCTAGGAGATTCTCCTGCCATATCCAGGGAAGGAGTGAGAAAGGCAGGTGCTGAGGACAAGGCAGGCTTTGCAGTTCCCTAGCCTATTATCGTCCCCTCCTCAACAGAGGAGAGCTACTCCCCACTATTAATATTCTCATCCACTCATCCCTTAAAGAAAAAGCCTCCACTCTTTAAAAACAAACAAAAAAAAGACCAAAAAAATCCCCCTCAAATATGGGAGGGAGGAATCCCAGGCTGTGACTTGAGGTGAAAGGTCACTAACAGAAGAGGGAAAGGGAAGGGAGAAGGAACCATCACTGTTTCTGCTGCAAGGCCTCCTTCCTCGCTGCATCCTGCAGCAACTGTGTGTCCACCTCATCTGCCGGCAACTGCACGTAGCGGACCACTGAGCCACGGATGAAGCAGTTCTTCACTGACAACTAGAACAAGAGAGATAAATAGAAAACATCCTTAAGGATGTCTGCTATCTGGCATCTGGGCAGGTCAGTCGGTTGGGCATCTGACTCTAGATTTCTGCCAGGTCGGGATCTCAGGGTTGGGAGAGTTGGATGCTGCACTCTGCAGCACCAAGTCTACCTGTCTCCCTCCCTCTGCTTCTGGCCCAGCTCATGAGCTCTCTCTCAAATAAATAAAAGCAAAATCTTAAAAAACAAATAGCTATCCACCCAGGCATGTCCTTTTGTTTCCTCTTCACTTTTGCCAACTCACCATGTGAGGATATTTCTCAGGGTCTGTGACACTGATGTCGGTTAGTTTGATGTTGAGATACTAAGAAAAGAACACCATCATTAGCTCTAAAGACTAGATGCAGGTACCCAGCCCTGAAATTCCCCTCTTCTTCCCCGAGACCCCATTCTGGGCTCCTACGTATCTCACCTGATCCACAGAATGGAGGGTTCCACAGATGCTGTCGGGGGAGAGGGAGGAAAAGACCACATCAGTTTACACCAAAATCAAATGGAAAGATGACTTCAGAGCATGGGTAAGAACATAGTTGGGGAAAGTCAAGGACTTGAGGAAGCCAGAAAAGGAGAACCAAAAGGGGGCATTCCTAAGCCCAGGAGCAAGGAAGATGAAGTTTTTATTGCAGCGTGTTATTTTAGACCTCACATCTCCTCTCCTAAAACCATTGCACTCTTACCAGTGAGCATGAAACAACTGCACAGACTAGGCCCGTGGTCCACCTAGTGTTTGCCACCTTTACAGCTACTTCACAAGGCAGCTATTACTAACAAGGGGCGCAGAGATCACGTAACATGCCTGAGTTTAGAGGACTTGCGTCCACATCTGTCTGATCCCCTAAACCATCAGCTATTTTCAAACATTTGTTGCTTCGGGACCCCATATGTCAACTAGACAAAGTAGCTGCACACTGTTCTTGATGCAGGCACAGGGATGTATGTCCTCCCCCTTCCTCCGTCCCAGGGCCCTCTGAACTGTGAATAAGCAATGTTCTCAGAAGGGCTCCAAGTCATGTTACCTCTCTCCCAGCTTCTCTCATTTCTGTCAATGGCTTCAACGCTATCTCACAACCTCAAATCCTCCATGACCCAAGTCCCCATCATTTGGTGACATTTTCCTAACATCTCTATAATTCTAATTTTTTTTAAAGATTTTATTTATTTATTCATGAGAGACAGAGAGAGAGAGAGGCAGAGACACAGGCAGAGGGAGAAGCAGGCTCCATGCAGGGAGCCCGATGCCGGGAGCATCATGTAGAACTCAATCCCAGGACCCCAGGATCAAGCCCTGAGCAGAAGGCAGACACTCAACTACAGAGCCAACCAGGCACCCTCTAGTTTGATTTCTACAAGCCAAGATCTAATTACACCTCAATCCAAGGCAGCCTCCATCCTGGCTGTCCCACCCTAACCACCCTGCAGGTCATCAGCAGATTCTACATTCCTTAGAATGGCAATTCTCAGGCAGCAGCCCAGGTGGCTCAGCGGTTTAGCGCCACCTTGGGCCCAGGGCCTGACCCTGGAGACACGGGATCGGGATCGGGATTGAGTCTCACGTTGGGCTCCCTGAATGGAGCCTGCTTCTCCCTCTGCCTGTGTCTCTGACCCTCTCTCTCTGTCTCTCATGAACAAATAAATAAAATATTAAAAAAAGAAAAAGAATGGTGGTTCTCAAACAGAGGTATGCTCCAAGGTTTTATAAGTCTATGACCAAAAAAAAAGAACCACAGGTTAGTATAGTGTGTTGAGTGCATATATATTAAGCTAAAGGTTGTCCATATTTTCTTCCGTAAGAATAACTCTTTAATTGCCCTTGCAATTTTGGGGGGGGTATTAATTTTTTTTTTAATTTAAAAAAATAAAATAAAAATAAATAAAATAAATAAATAAATAAAAATTTTTAAATGAAATGATTGCAATGTTCTGGGCTGTGTGGGTGGCACAGTTGGTTAAGCGTCAGACTCTTGGTTTTGGACACTTTCAGGTCATGATCTCAGGGTTGTGAGATGGAGCCCTGTGTCAGGTTCTGTGCTCAGCATGAAATCTGCTTAAGGCTCACTCTCCCTAGGGTGCCTGGGTGGCTCAGTTGGTCAAGTGTCCTACTCTTGATTTCCGCTCAGGTCATGATCTCAAGGTTGAGATCAAGTTCTACATGGGGATTGCACAGGGTGTGGAGCCTTCTCTCCCTCCTCCTCCTCCTGTCCCATTTCTAAACAAAACCTCTCCTGTGCACTCTCTTGCTCTCTTTAAAAAAAAAAAAAAAAAAGCCAGGACACCTGGGTGGCTCAGCAGTTGAGCGTCTGCCTTTGGCCCAGGGCATGATCCTGGAATACTGGGATCGAGTCCTTGCATGGAGCCTGCTTCTCATCCCTCTGCCTGTGTCTCTGCCTCTCTCTGCCTCTCTTGTGGATGAAAAGAAAGAAAAGAAAAGAAGAAGGAGGGGAGGAGAGGGGAGGGGAGGGGGAAAAGAAAAGAAGAAAAGAAAAGAAAAGAAAAGAGTCCTTGTCTTGCCAAAAATAAAACTGGCAGTTCTGCTGGACCCCAATTTCTGTTAAATTCCAAGTATTTAAAGTCCACTGAGAGGGTACCTGGGTGGCTCAGTGGTTGAGCATCTGCTTTTGGCTCAGGTCGTGATGCTGGGGTCCTGGGATTGAGTCCCACATGGGGCTTTCTGGAGGGAGCCTGCTTCTCCCTCTGCCTGAGTCTCTGCCTCACTGTGTCTCATGAATGAATAAATAAAATATTTAAAAACAAATAAAAATAAAATACAATCCACTGAGAGACATACTGCCTCAGTGGGTGGTTTCCCCACATCCCTAGCTGTTGAAAAGACTTTGACAACACCCTGCTACCATCTGCAGGAGTGAAGTTCTGGAACTGCATAGGTGGGGTCTTTTCATTCAGTCCCTTAACAAGATCTGCCACAACAATGGTCTGACAACAAGCAAGAGAAAGAGCTCTTCTCCCATCCCAACAGACTACCTTCAAACCTTGTAAGTTCCTGTTTTAGGACATGAGGCTATAATATAAGTTATTCTTGCCATGTAGAAAACCCATGAAGGAGGGATGCCAGGGCGGTTCAGCGGTTGAACCTCTGCCTTCAGCTTAGGACATGATCCTGGTCTGGAGATCGAGTCCCGCATCAGGCTCCCTGCGAGGAGCTTGCTTCTCCCTCTGCCTCTCTCTGTGTGTCTCCCATGAACAAATAAATACAATATTTTTTTAAAAAAAGAAAAGAAAACCCAGGAAAAAGAAAAGAGGAAAACCAAAAAAAATTATCTCACAGAATTGCCTAGGTGATTTTGGCTTCCATACTTGTCTCTCCCTATATGACCCCAATTGATATGCCATCAACACCATATCAATGTTCCCACACTAAAAAATTAACTCACAAAGAAATGCGGAAGACATTGTTGAGAGGGGAGGATACACTGATTCAAAGTTTCTAAAGGAGGGATGTCTGGCTGGCTCAGTCAGGTAAAGCATATGACTCTTGACCTCAGGGTGTGGGTTCGAGCCCCACACTGGATGTAGAGATTACTTAAAAATAAAATCTTGGGATCCCTGGGTGGCGCAGCGGTTTGGCGCCTGCCTTTGGCCCAGGGCGCGATCCTGGAGACCCGGGATCAAATCCCACGTCGGGCCTCCGGTGCATGGAGCCTGCTTCTCCCTCTGCCTGTGTCTCTTGCCTCTCTCTCTCTCTCTGTGTGACTATCATAAATAAATAAAAATGTAAAAAAAATAAATAAATAAAAAATAAAAATAAATAAAAATAAAATAAAATAAAAATAAAATCTTAGGGATCCCTGGGTGGCGCAGCGGTTTGGCACCTGCCTTTGGCCCAGGGCGCGATCCTGGAGACCCAGGATTGAATCCCACGTCGGGCTTCCGGTACATGGAGCCTGCTTCTCCCTCTGCCTGTGTCTCTGCCTCTCTCTCTCTCTCTCTGTGACTATCATAAATAAAAAAAAATAATAATAAAATAAAATAAAATAAATAAAATAAAATAAAATAAAATAAAATAAAATAAAATAAAATCTTAAAAGTGATACCTGGGTGGCTCAGTGGTTTAGCATCTAAGCCTTCGGCTCAGGGCATGATCCTAGGGTCCTGGGATCAAGTCTCACCATCGGCTCCCCACAAGGAGCCTGCTTCTCCCTCTGCCTGTGTCTTTGCCTCTTTCTCAAATAAATAAATAAACAAAATCTTAAAAAAAGAAAACTTAAAAAAAAAAGTTAGATATTAAGGAAGACACTATGATAAGCACCAGGAGTTGTATGAAAGTGATGAATCAATAAAGTCTATACCTGAAACTAATATTACTCTGTATGTTAACTGCAATTTACATTAAAAAATTGAAAAAAATTAAAAGTTTTAAAAGGACAGTCAAATAATAACTAATACTTTATTTTTTAATTTTCTTGAAGATTTATTTATTCATGAGAGACAGAGAGAGAAAGAGAGAGAGAGAGAGAAGCAGGCTCCACGCAGGGAGCACGACACAGGATTGGGGGACTCCAGGACCATGCTCTGGGCCTGAAGGCAGGCGCTAAACCGCTGAGCCACCCAGGGATCCTCTAACAATACTTTAAATGTATACTCCATTTAAAGGATTTTTTTAAGGATTTTTTTTTCTAAAGAAAGAAATGTGTACAAAGATGCATACACAAGGATGTCCAGGGCAGCATCATTTGTAAAAGGAACTGGAAATAGCCTAAATATCCAACAGCAAAGTCTTGATTAGATTAGTTCCAGCCAGCTAATAGAAATGTCATACAGACATTAAGAATGTTAAAGGTAAAAAAAAAAAAAAAAGAATGTTAAAGGTCAGCTTTATTGACATGGAAAATATTCAAAACATACTGCCAAATGAAAAGCAAGTTTCACAGTTGCATAAAGAATATGACCCTATCTTTATTTTTTCCAAGTTATTAAATTTCCAGTTAACATGCAGTGTAATGTTAGTTTCAGGTGTAGAATTCGGTGATTCATCACTTACATAGAGCACCCAGTGCTCATCACAGCAAGTGCCCTCCTTAACACCCATCACCCATTTAATTCATGCTCCTGCCCACCTCCCCTTAAGCAATCCCATTTGTTCTCTACAGTTAAAGAGTCTGTCTTCTGGTTTGCCTCTTTTCTCTCCGCCCTATGTTCATGTTTTGTTTCTTAAATTCGACATATGAACAAAATTAGATGGTATTTGTCTCTCTCTAACTGACCATTTTTCATTTAAAAGAGAGAGAGTGTATGAATGTGCGCACACCAGACAGAACTGGACTTCAATTCTGGCCATCTCATTCACTAGTTGTGTAGACTTGAGCTTTTTTTTTTTTTTTTTTTAAGATTTTATTTATTTATTCATGAGAATACACAGAGAAGAGAGAGGCAGAGACACAGGCAGAGGGGGAAGCAGGCTCCATGCAGAGCCTGATGTGGGACTCAATCCCGGGTCTCCAGGATCACGCCCTGGGCTGTAGGCAGCGCTAAACCGCTGAGCCACCAGGGCTGCCCTGTAGACTTGAACTTGATCAAGTTTCTTTACCCATCCGTGCTTCAGGTTCCTCATATGTAAGATAGCAACAATCGTATATATCCTATGTTATGAAAATAAAATGAGTTAATAAATGTATTCAGAATAGTGCTTTGTTCAAATGAGTTAATAAGTGTAAAGTATTCAGAATATTGCTTCGTTGATAGGATGTTCTCAAATGTTGCCAATGTTTCTTTCTTTCTTTTTTTTAGATTTTATTTATTTATTCATGAGACACAGTGAGAGGCAGAGACATAGGCAGAGGGAGAAGCAGGCTCCCTGTGGGGAGCCCGATATGGAAATCAATCCTGGGACTCCAGGAGCTGAAAGCAGATGCTCAACTGCTGAGCCACCCAGGTGTGGCTCTTTTTCTTTCTTTCAGCACACATTTATTAAGCACCTACTATATGCCAGGCCTATGCTAGACATTAGGTACACAAAGGTGAGCTTAAACATGTAGGGAAGCCCTGTAGGGAGGACAGGCTGTAAGCAATAAACATAATTCTATGAAATCACAATTTGAGGGCAGCCCGGGTGGCTCAGCGGTTTGCTGCTGCCTTTGGCCCAGGTTGTGATCCTGGAGACCCAGGATTGAGTCCCACATCGGATTCACTGCATGGGGCCTGCTTCTCCCTCTGCCTGTGTCTCTGCCTCTCGCTTTCTCTTGCTTGATGCCTCTCATGAATAAACAAATAAAATCTTAAAAAAAAAAAATCACAATTTGAGAAGCACTCACTAGGAAGAAAATTCATGACAGACACTACTTGGCTAAATGGACCAGGAAAAAAGTCTCTCCAAGAATACAGCATTTGCTCCAAGTCCTAGATGATAATTAGGAGCTAATGATACAAGTGGGTAGAGGATGTAAAAACAATAGACATAAGGGACTGCATTGGTCTTTGGTTTATCCTTTACATTTTCTTTAAAATGGAGATTGTGCCACATTTACTATTCTGGAATAGCCATGCCAATACACCTTACTCCTATGCGACAGCTGTGTATTATGGAAGTGCCACAACTTAATTAATTTCATTAACCCAATTGCTATAGATGGCTATTTATTTCCAATTTTTGGATACTGCAAATAAAACTGCAAACACCTCTGTAATACAGCTTTACTTGTGGAACTGATACATACACTTTCTTTCTTTCTTTTTTCCTTTTTTTTTTTTTTAAAGATTTCATTTATTTATTCATGAGAACACACAGAGAGGATTAAGAGAGAGAGGCAGAGACACAGGCGGAGGGAGAAGCAGGCTCCATGCAGGGAGCCCGACGTGGGACTCGATCCCAAGTCTCCAGGATCACGACCTGGGCTGAAGGCGGTGCTAAACCGCTGCGCCACCCGGGCTGCCCTCTTTCTTTTTTCCTAAAAAGGATTTTACTTATTCATGAGAGACAGAGAGAAGCACAGGCAGACTGAGAAGCAAGCTCCCTGTGGGGAACCTGATGCGGGACTCGATCCCAGGATCCTGGGATCACGCCCTGAGCGGAAGACGGATGCTCAACGACTGAGCCATCCAGATGCCGGGTTCGTACATTTCTATAAGCTGGGTCAAAGGAGTAAATAGCTTAATCAGAAAAAACAAAACAGGGGATCCCTGGGTGGCGCAGCGGTTTGGCGCCTGCCTTTGGCCCAGGGCGCGATCCTGGAGACCCAGGATCGAATCCCACGTCAGGCTCCAGGTGCATGGAGCCTGCTTCTCCTTCTGCCTATGTCTCTGCCTCTCTCTCTCCCTCTATATGACTATCATAAATAAGTTTAAAAAATATTAAAAAAAAAAACTATGTTCCTTTTGTAAAAACAGAACAAAACAAAACGTTATTGATGCCTCTGCCCTCTGACGGCTCTCTGCTACTTTAAGCTTAAGGCACAGGTCATTTATTTCTTCTCTATCTCTTCCACTTGGGCCAGCCCTCAAATACTACTCGTCGAAGAGGTTCCAGAGACCGGCATATACCCAAGTCCTACCGACTTGGTGGAAAAGGTACCTACCTCAGGTCATTCTTGAGTTCCACGACCACATCCTTGCCCACCAGGGACTTGAAAAAGGAATAGAAGAGCTATTGGGCGAGAGGGGGGAAACCATGATACGGGCAGATACACAGCGAGGAGGAATGTCCCACCCTCTGTGGGAACCCGCCGCCTCCGGCAGTTCTCAAACTTCCCAGTAAAGTGCGGACAGGGACGACACTTCATTGAGCCCCCGACTTAAGGCTCCCGAGAGACGCTGTGCCCTGCAGCCCTGGGCGCTCTGGGTGCACCTCTCAATGGCCCTGCAGTCCTGGGGTCCTGCCCACCCGCCGCACTGGGCAGAGCTGTTCAAGGAGCCCATTCGCACCCTCCCGGAGCCCGGCCCCGCCCCGGGAACACTCCCAGAGCTCTAGCTTTCCCTCCCCTGCGGTCCCTCACTCTCCCGCGCGTTCATTGTTTCGTTCCCGCTTAAGAAAAGAAAAAATCCCACTTGCTCCCACGTGTCTCCCCGCCCCTCCGAATGTGAAGCGCTGGAACTAAGAAGGGAGGGAAAGCCCCGGCGCCCCCGGAGGATTCAGCCTAGCTCCCTCCCGCCCGCCTCCCACCGGCCGGCCGGACAGCGCGCCCCTGGGCGCCCCCTTGTGACGTCACGACACCTACCATGGCGCTCCAGACGCGGGACGCCGACGGGACCGGGGAGGCGAGGGCCGGGACCCGCGGGCCTGGGGCCGGCGGCAACCAGGAGGCGACCCACGTGGGGAGCCGGACGGGGCCGCGCAGGCGCAGCAAGAAGCGCCGGGAGCTCCGAGCAGCGACAGAAGCGCGCGGCTGGCTCGCAGCTCCAGGAGAGACGGCAGGGGAGAGCCGGGAAGGGGGCGGGCCTTCCTGCCCTCCCGCTTCCTCCCGAGTGGCGGGCTCCCAGCGCGCAGGCGCGAGTCCGAGCGGCCGCGGGGGCCGTGAGGGGCGCGTCGGTGCTCGGGGGATTCTTTCTGACCGGGCCGTCGAGGGTGTTCACCCCCTGCGGACTCGCTATTGAAAACTGTGGAGGAGGGGCTCCCTGGGGGGCTCAGCAGGTCGGCGCCTGCCTTTGGCCCAGGGCGTGGTCCTGGAGACCCGGGATCGAGTCCCGCGTCGGGCTCCCGGCAAGAAGCCTGCTTCACTCCCTGCCTGTGTCTCTGCCTCTCTCTAGGTCTATCATGAATAAATAAATAAATAAATCCTTAAAAAACAAAGAAAACTGTCGAGGAATTTGCGAAAACTCCTGATTTGTACATTTTTCTATATCCGTTACACTTGGATAAAAAGTTTAAAAAATAAGATGTTGCAGAACCCTGAGATCAGGTGCCTGAACACTAATCTTGATTTTGTCAGAGGTTCCCGATAAATCTGTTTCTCCCAAGGATGCACTCTCAGTCCATATTTCTTACACCCTCATACCTAGGCTACCCTGGAAAGGACTGAATAAAACCAAACAGAAGCTTGCTTGGGTAGAAATTCCTATTCTAACATTTCACTTCCAAATATGCCCCCTCAAACACAGGGACACAAGTGCAGAGTTACACAGGCTTCTATATTCACACCCCTAAGAGTTTTATAAATATGTGATATTATGACACAATAGGTGAAAAAGATTTTTTTTCAAGAATATGACTACTAAATCCTCCCTTTCTCATCTTGCAGAAAAGTACCCATTCCTTAGCAGTTTGTCGTAAAACTGTTTTTGGCACGTCAAGGATGTAATAACAGACTCTCTGAGCGCACAGATAGATGTTGGATCTCCTAGGCCCCACCTATAAGTGGCATAAGGACATCAGGCAGAAGTTTGTTCCCCCAGCTGAGCCCTAAGCCCCTAAACCAGTCTATCACCGAGTGTAAGCAGAAACTATAGTTAGCAATTGCTGTGGCCAGAGCTAAAGGTGCCTGATGATCAAAAATTACTTTCCTGCTTGAAACAATTAGCTCATGAAAATTTGAATACTTTCCCCTTACCAGTTTAATGAATCATCTACAATCATCACAATCAGACCACAAACGCACTGTCTCCATGAGCTAGCTCTTCTTTGCCTTACATTTCAAGGTAAACTCAGTCTAAACATCCTTACACTCAAAGTCTAAAGATACCAGAAGAGGGGTGCCTGGATGGCTCAGTCGAAAGAACACTCAACTCTTCAACTCTGAGTCACGAGTTCAAGCCCCACATTGGGTCTAGAGATGACTTCTATGAATAAACTTAAACAAATAAAAAGAGTGGCTCTTGGTGGGTTCAGTCAATTGGGTGGCTGACCCTTGGTTTCTGCTCAGGTCATGATCTCAGGGTGGTGGGATGAAGCCCTGCCTCAGGATCTGAGTCTAGTGTGCTCCAGCTAGGGTTTCTCTCTCCCTCTGCCCCTCCCTTCAGCGTGCTCATTCATACTAGTGCATGTACATATGTTCTCGTAAGTCTTTAAAAACAAATAAATAGTCTTTAAAAACAAATAAATAAAAAAAAACAGAAAGAAACTTTAAAAATAATAAACCTAAATAATAATAATAATAATAATAATAATAATAATAATAATAATAAAACCTGGGGCACCTGGGTGGCTTAGTGGTTGAACGTCTGCCTTTGGCTCAAGTGGTGGTGATCCCAGGGTCCTAGGATTGAGTCCCACATCAGGCTCCCTGCAGGGAGCCTGCTTCTTTTTCCCTGACTATGTCTCTGCCTCACTGTCTCTCATGTATAAATAAAATCTGAATAATAATAATTAATAAATCAAGATACCAGAAGAAATTTGTTTTAGGAACAAATTTACTGAGTGACAAATAACCATCCACATAAGAAGAAGAAAGATGGGGAAGTTGGAAATAAATAACAGACATTCAAATTCATCAAATGGTTCAAAGGGCGGCCTAGTTTTCTTAAGAGTCAGAAACAGGGATTGTGAAAAGATGGTATACAAGACTCTTTTGTCAGCATCCGAAAAGGATGGTTAACTTAGGTTCAAAACCAGTCAATTCAAGAATCATAACAATATTTGAAGATGAGGGGAACAAAATTCAACTTAGAGGCACCCTAGAACCCTCCATCTTCAGATAAGATTAATCTACTTCTTCAATGGTGGGGCCTGTGGCAGCCCTTCCAGGAGTATACCCCGTCCCGCAGGAAGGCCCAGTGCATCCTCCCTGGTAGAGCTTTGTGATGACTGGGTTACACACCTGCTCCAATTCCTTTCTCTTATGATCAAACTCCTCTTTCTCAGCCAGTTGATTGGCCTCCAGCCACGAGAGGACCTCATTACATTTATCCAGTATTTTCTTTTTATCAGAGTCGTTAATCTTGCCCTTTAAGCCTTCATCACTCACAGCACTCTTCATGTTAAAAGCGTAAGATTCCAAAGCATTTTTTGCAGAGATTTTCTCTCTCTGAACCTCATCCTCGGCTTTATACTTCTCAGCATCCAGAACCATGCGCTCAATCTCCTCCTTGCTCAGGCGGCCCTTGTCATTGGTGATGGTGATCTTGTTGGCCTTGCCCGTGGACTTGTCCATGGCTGTTACATTGAGAATACCATTGGCATCAATGTCAAAGGTCACCTCAATCTGGGGCACTCCCCTGGGTGCAGGAGGGATTCCAGTCAGGTCGAAACGCCCCAGCAGGTTGTTGTCTCGGGTCATAGCCCTCTCGCCCTCGTACACCTGAATCAATACCCCAGGCTGGTTATCTGAATAGGTGGTGAAAATCTGTGTCTGCTTTGTGGGGATGGTGGAGTTGCGCTTGATCAGGACAGTCATGACACCCCCAGCTGTCTCTAACCCTAGGGACAAGGGAGCCACATCCAACAAAAGCAGATCTTGTACCTTTTCAGACTTATCTCCCATCAGGATGGCTGCCTGCACAGCCGCCCCATAGGCCACCGCCTCATCGGGATTGATGCTCTTGTTGAGATCACGACCATTAAAGTAGTCCTGCAGCAGCCTCTGAACCTTAGGGATACGAGTGGAACCCCCTACTAACACAATGTCATGGATCTTAACCTTATCCATCTTGGCATCCCGAAGAGCCTTCTCCACAGGTTCCAGAGTGCCTCTAAACAGGTCTGCACACAACTCTTCAAACCGGGCTCTGGTAATGGACGTGTAGAAGTCGATGCCTTCATAAAGTGAATCAATTTCCAAGTTGGCCTGAGTGCTGGACGACAAGGTCCTCTTGGCCCTCTCACAGGCGGTGCGCAGCCGCCTCACCGCTCGCTTGTTCTGGCTAATGTCCTTCTTGTGTTTCCTCTTGAACTCCTCCACAAAGTGGCTCACAAGCCTGTTGTCAAAGTCCTCACCACCCAGGTGTGTATCTCCGGCTGTGGCCTTTACTTCAAAAATTCCATCATCTATGGTCAGAATGGACACATCAAATGTGCCTCCACCTAGATCAAAGATCAAGACATGTCTCTCTCCCTGACCAGTTTTATCTAAGCCATATGCAATGGCAGCAGCTGTGGGTTCATTGATAATTCTTAGCACATTGAGACCTGCAATCACACCTGCATCCTTGGTGGCCTGGCGTTGAGAATCATTGAAATAAGCTGGTACAGTGATCACAGCATTGGTAACGGGGTGGCCCAAAAAAGCTTCAGCGGTCTCCTTCATCTTTGTCAGTACCATAGAAGAGATTTCCTCAGGATAGAAAGCTTTTTTCTCCCCTTTGTAGGATACCATTACCTTGGGCTTGCCTCCTTCATTAATTACTTGAAAAGGCCAAAGTTTCATGTCTGATTGTACTACAGGATCATTAAACTTCCTGCCAATCAGACGTTTGGCATCAAAGACAGTGTTCTGGGGATTCATGGCTACCTGGTTCTTGGCCGCATCCCCGATGAGCCGTTCAGTGTCAGTGAAGGCCACATAGCTGGGGGTGGTGCGGTTGCCCTGGTCATTGGCAATGATCTCCACCTTGCCGTGCTGGAACACCCCTACGCAGGAGTAGGTGGTGCCCAGGTCGATGCCGATTGCCATTCCCTTAGCAACAGCCATGGTCTTCCGAGGCCTGAGAAAAAAAGTGAGATACAGTTTTGGCAGAGTGCTTTTTAAATTACTTTCAATTGTGGTAAAATACACATAATTTGAAATTTACCATCTTAACCATTTTTTAAGCACAGTTTTCAGCAGTAAGGTAATTCACATTGTTGACCAACCTCCAGAAATCTTTCTAACTTGCAAAACCAAAATTCAATACTCATTAAACAACTCTCCATTCCCCTTCCCCCCAATCCCTGGCAACCACTATTGTACTTCCTCTTTATGAATTTGACTACTGTAAGTCTTCAAATTAATAGAATTATATAATAAATACCTTCTGTGCCTGGCTTATTTCACTTAGAAAGATATCCTCAGGAGCACCTGAGTGGCTCTGTGGTTGAGTGTCTGCCTTTGGCTCAGCTTGTGATCCTGGGGTCCTGGGAATCGAGTCCCAAATCGGGCTCCCTGTGAGGAGCCTCCTTCTCCCTCTGCCTATGTCTCTGCCTATCTGTGTGTCTCTCATGAATAAAGAAATAAAAATTTCTTAAAAATAAAAAGATACCCTCAAAGTTCATCTGTGTTACAGCATGTATCAGTGTTTATTTCTTAAGAATTATATGTATATAAAAAAAGAATTATATGTATATTATATGTATATAATACATATGCCCTCCTTGGGAATGAATACTACTCAGGCTGCTTCTACCCTATGG
This sequence comes from Canis aureus, assembly GCF_053574225.1. Lineage (NCBI taxonomy): Eukaryota > Metazoa > Chordata > Mammalia > Carnivora > Canidae > Canis > Canis aureus. Next base: position 71,375,341 of record NC_135617.1, on the reverse strand, counting down.
CTACTGTGAATAATGCTGCCATAAAATCGGAGTACAGGTATTTTCCTGGTGTACAAGTATCTTTTTCCAGTTCCTTCTTTCACACAGTGCTTTTTGGACTAAAGTATTCCTAGCAAGCTGGAAGTAAGTGGGAGGCAATTGGCATACATTGTGTTCAATTTCCACAGCACTAATTCAAGTGTCCCATTTCTTTTCTGTGACATTTTATTCTGAGACTGTACCTGTCTCCTGCAGAACTAAGATTATATTATGTTCTGGTCTCTTCAAGAGACACTGATCTCCACCCTTTGGTTTCGCTGCCTTCCACAGCTCCTTCACCCTCTATTTGTTGGGAGTAATATTGGGCCAGTCTGAAACGGCTGCTAGGAACCCGATCAAACCCTTCACAAATTTTCTCAAATGAGATTGAGCACGACAGGCAATCTCTTTCCCCAGTCTCCTCTGGATAAAACGCCCATCTGAAGACACAAACATTTCAGCTCCTCCACCTCTTTCCAGCAGCTCTGACAAGTTCCACGCACTTTGGCACTTACCAAAGGACTCCCCTACCCTGATTGGTCAATATCCCCGTATTAGACGGAAACTACAGAACCCTCCAGCACTTTCTCAAATGGATCTATTAATCTTGCCTATTGCCATTCCATCTCAAGGAGAGCCCTCCAGGCTCACCTATTGTCCCGCCGCCTTCGATCCAGTTTGATAAGATCCTGATTGCGGAGCCCCTCTCGGTGGGGGCTCCGTCAACATCCAAACTGCGCAGCCGGTGTTCCCCCACCCCCCACCCGCCCCGCCCTACAACTTTGAGCGGACTCGGTCCTGTCCTACCAGCCTGATTCCTCGCTAGCCCATGATGTCAGAGGCAGCGCCCTCATTGTAACGCGCGTATGGGGTAGCGGCGTCATCACTACCGCCCCCACCCCGCCTCCAGCCCTGCCAGCCCCTCCAGCCCCTCCCACCTCCCCAAGCCTTGCCAGCTCCAGCGAGCCCTAGAAGAGTCTGGAGAGTTCTGGGAGGGCGGCGTCCTGGACGCTCATTGGCCCCAGGGAGCCCGGAGGCGGGACGCCAGCCGAAACCGCTGGAATCTTCCCGACCGGCCGCCCCGCAGAGCCCCGTGATTGGCTGGGGACCGAAGAGGCGGGGCTGGGCAGCGCTATAAGCGCGGAGCCGCCCCGCCGGGGCCACACAGCGAAGCTGCGCAGGCACCGCGGCCGTCTCGGCGGCGTCCGCCCCAGCACCTTTCCTTTCGCAGACCCGCTGCGTCCGCAGCTGCCGAAGAGAAGAGACCGAGCTCCTCCTCGTCGCGGAGCCCGACCGCCTTTCGGAAACCTGAACGTGAGCCTGAGCGCGGGCAGGGAAGCGGGACGCCGGCATGGCTAAGAGCGCGGCCATCGGCATCGACCTGGGCACCACCTACTCCTGCGTGGGGGTGTTCCAGCACGGCAAGGTGGAGATCATTGCCAATGACCAGGGCAACCGCACCACCCCCAGCTACGTGGCCTTCACCGACACCGAGCGGCTCATCGGGGATGCGGCCAAGAACCAGGTGGCGCTGAACCCGCAGAACACCGTGTTCGACGCGAAGCGGCTCATCGGCCGCAAGTTTGGCGACCCGGTGGTGCAGTCGGACATGAAGCACTGGCCTTTCCAGGTGGTCAACGACGGGGACAAGCCCAAGGTGCAGGTGAGCTACAAGGGGGAGACCAAGGCGTTCTACCCCGAGGAGATCTCGTCCATGGTGCTGACCAAGATGAAGGAGATCGCCGAGGCCTACCTGGGCTACCCGGTGACCAACGCGGTGATCACCGTGCCGGCCTACTTCAACGACTCGCAGCGCCAGGCCACCAAGGACGCGGGGGTGATCGCGGGGCTCAACGTGCTGAGGATCATCAACGAGCCCACTGCCGCCGCCATCGCCTACGGCCTGGACAGGACCGGCAAGGGGGAGCGCAACGTGCTCATCTTTGACCTGGGCGGGGGCACCTTCGACGTGTCCATCCTGACGATCGACGACGGCATCTTCGAGGTGAAGGCCACGGCCGGGGACACGCACCTGGGCGGGGAGGACTTCGACAACAGGCTGGTGAACCACTTCGTGGAGGAGTTCAAGCGGAAGCACAAGAAGGACATCAGCCAGAACAAGCGAGCCGTGAGGCGGCTGCGCACCGCCTGCGAGAGAGCCAAGAGGACCTTGTCGTCCAGCACCCAGGCCAGCCTGGAGATCGACTCCCTGTTCGAGGGCATCGACTTCTACACGTCCATCACCAGGGCGCGGTTCGAGGAGCTGTGCTCCGACCTGTTCCGGAGCACCCTGGAGCCCGTGGAGAAGGCCCTGCGCGACGCCAAGCTGGACAAGGCCCAGATCCACGACCTGGTGCTGGTGGGGGGCTCCACCCGTATCCCCAAGGTGCAGAAGCTGCTGCAGGACTTCTTTAACGGCCGCGATCTCAACAAGAGCATCAATCCCGACGAGGCGGTGGCCTATGGGGCGGCCGTGCAGGCAGCCATCCTGATGGGAGACAAGTCCGAGAACGTGCAGGACCTGCTGCTGCTGGACGTGGCGCCCCTGTCGCTGGGGCTGGAGACGGCCGGGGGCGTGATGACCGCCCTGATCAAGCGCAACTCCACCATCCCCACCAAGCAGACGCAGATCTTCACCACCTACTCGGACAACCAGCCTGGAGTGCTGATCCAGGTGTACGAGGGTGAGAGGGCCATGACGCGCGACAACAACCTACTGGGGCGCTTCGAGCTAAGCGGCATCCCCCCGGCGCCGCGGGGCGTGCCCCAGATCGAGGTGACCTTCGACATCGACGCCAACGGCATCCTGAACGTCACGGCCACGGACAAGAGCACGGGCAAGGCCAACAAGATCACCATCACCAACGACAAGGGCCGCCTGAGCAAGGAGGAGATCGAGCGCATGGTGCAGGAGGCCGAGAAGTACAAAGCCGAGGACGAGGTGCAGCGCGACAGGGTGTCTGCCAAGAACGCCCTGGAGTCCTACGCCTTCAACATGAAGAGTGCGGTGGAGGACGAGGGTCTCAAGGGGAAGATCAGCGAGGCCGACAAGAAGAAGGTGCTGGACAAGTGCCAGGAGGTGATTTCCTGGCTGGACGCCAACACCTTGGCGGAGAAGGACGAGTTTGAGCACAAGAGGAAGGAGCTGGAGCAGGTGTGTAACCCCATCATCACCGGACTGTACCAGGGAGCGGGTGGTCCTGGGGCTGGTGGCTTTGGGGCTCAGGCTCCCAAAGGGGGCTCTGGGTCTGGCCCCACCATCGAGGAGGTGGATTAGGACTTCTTCCCCAGATTGTTCCTGTTTGTGTCAGAAACGGTTAGGATTAAGGATTCTAACATTGCCTTATATGTCTGTGTTTCATCAGTCTCAACTCTGCAAGTTGTTTGCAAAGTTTCAACTGACTTTTGGTGAAGTTATGAAGTTCCTTTTTTTTTTAGAGTCCAAATGTAGGAAGAATTTATACTGCCATTTTTTTTCTTTTTTGTAGTATTGACGTTGAACCTGGGCCTTTGTTATAACTGATTTTTGCAGAGTAAATAAACTCAATCATTTGTCTTGCCTGCTTCTGTGTTTTATTTTGAGATTAGAAGAGTCTGGATAGGTTCTCTTTGGTTTAAAATTGAATGGTGTACTTTGTATCTTAGATAATGGCCAGGGATCTGGAGAAGTAAAGCCCATTGTAATCCCTTTCTTTTAGATAAATGGTATTCTTGAGAGATTTTTAAAAAACAGCTTATTTTGAGTGGGTTGGGTTTGTGGGTATAGAAAAATTTAAGGGCTACTGACCTAGTGTTCTCAAGTTTGTTGGGGAGGGAGGGTGTTGACCCTTCGTAAGGGTGTCTGGGAAAGGGTGTATGAGGAATGTTCCTGGACAAGCTGGCAAAAGGGAGAGGCAGAGGTGGAAGCTCCTGGCTGCCCTTTCCTGTAAGTTCACTTGTGTCAAAGCCATAATGGTTTCAGCATGAAAGAACAGGTGAAGGACAGGACGCCTGAGTGGCTCAACTGTTGAGTGCCTGCCTTCTGCCCAGGGTGTGATCCTGGAGTCCTGGGGGGTCAAGTCCTACATCCAGCTTCCTGCATGGAGCCGCCTCCTCTCTTCTGCCTGTGTGTCTCTCATTAACAAATAAATAAAATCTTAAAAACAAACAAACAAAAACCAGGTGAGTCCTAAATTAGTAGTGAGGAACTGTGAGCACTGGCTTGCCCAGTTATGTACTGGCCGCTCTGACCTCTAGTTCTCATATATTAAAATGAAAGAGTCTGGCTTGATGCCGCAGTCTATAGTTCTCATTTCTGAGAGGTTACTGAGAAATGTCACATTTCTCCCAAAGTTATTTATGTTTTAAATATCCAGTGAGTATCTGCAAGGAAGTGTCATTTAGTTTGGTGCCCCAGGACCCAATATTTCAGTGCTTTTATGTCCCAGGCGCTGTTTTAGGGCCTTTTATGTGTTTATGAATCTTTATTCCACCACTCGGAGGTGAGGTAGTGTTTAACTTGTCCAGGTGAACACAGGAGACTTAAAAGTCACTGGTTTACATCTGCAAGATGTGGATGGAACTAGAGAATATTACACTAAACAAAATAAGTCAGAGAAAGGCAGTTATGTTAACTCCCTCATATGTGGAATTTAATAAAACAGGATCATGGGATGAGAGAAAAAAAAACAAGACAAAATTAGAGAGGAAGACAAACTATAAGAGACTCCTTTTTAAAATATATGTATATTTTTTAAATTTATTTATTTTTATGATATATATAGAGAGAGGCAGAGACACAGGAGGAAGGAGAAGCAAGCTACATGCCGGGAGCCCGACGCAGGTCTCGATCCAGGGACTCCAGGATCGCGCCCTGGGCCACAGGCAGGCGCCAAACCGCTGAGCCACCCAGGGATCCCCTTTAAGTATACTTTTTATTCTTTTTTTTTTTTAATTTTTTATTTATTTATGATAGTCACAGAGAGAGAGAGGCAGAGACATAGGCAGAGGGAGAAGCAGGCTCCATGCACCGGGAGGCCTGATGTGGGATTCGATCCCGGGTCTCCAGGATCGCGCTCTGGGCCAAAGGCAGGCGCCAAACCGCTGCGCCACCCAGGGATCCCTCCTTTAAGTATACTTTTAAAGATTTTATTTATTCACTCATCAGAGAGAAAGAGGCAGAGGGAGAAGCCGGCTCCCTGCAGGGAGCCAGATGTGGGACTCCATCCCAGAACCCTGGGATCACGCCGGGATCATGCCGTGAGCCCAAGGTAGATGTTCAATCGCTGAGCCATCCAGGCGGCCCTATAAGAGACTCTTAATCATAGGAAATAAACTGAGGGTCACCGGAGGGCAAGGCTGGGGGTGGTGGTGGGGGGACGGGTTAACTGGGTGATGGACATTAAGGAAGGTATGTGAAGTAATGAGCACTGGGTATTATATAAGACTGATGGGTCACTGACCTCTACCTTTGAAACGAAAAATACATTAGATGTTAATTGAATTTCAATACAATTTTTTAAAATCCTAAAAAATATAATAAATGCATGCTCCCATTTGGCCTGAAAAAAATGTTACTGGCTTAACTAAAATTACTTAAGTGGGAGCACCTGGTTGGCTTGGTGGTTGAGGGTCTGCCTTTGGCTCAGGTCATGATCCCGGGATCCTGGGATCCAGTCCCACATCAGGCTCCCCACAGAGAACCTGCTTCTCCTTCTGCCTATGTTTCCACCTCTCTCTGTCTCTCATGAATAAATAAAATATTTTTTTAAATAAAATTACCTAAGTAGTTAAAAAAAAAATTCCAGTTCAGCAAAGGGGTTAATCCTGGGTTCCAACTCTGGTTTTCAGTTTCTGCCAGACTGTCCCAGGTAAACTAGGCTTTTGCTTTTTAATGTGCCTAGTTCTGGGTTGTTTCCATCTTAGGTTTCACAGTCAGTACCCCTTGGTCTATATAGGATCCTAAACAATTAGATAAACACTAGGATTGACAACAGGGGCAACTTAGAAGAGAGAAGACCTACTACAGGCTTCCTTCCCATGCCGTACTTTCCCTTTGAGATACATCACATCCTAGCTGCTAGCATTCTAGAAATAATCCCCTTCACAACCCTTGTTGGAAAAGGCCCTACAGTAATCCTCAAGGCTTGGGGAGTGAACCCCTTTAACCTTTGTAACCCCTGGAGGTTACAAAGTTGTTTGGAACAGGATAGAGATGGTGTTTGCAGATCATTGTGAATATACTGGATAGATCATTGTGAATTCTACTCAATTGTCTTAATTAAAATTTCTTAATTTTTTATTCTTTAATCTCTTTTTTTTTTAAGATTTTATTTATTTATTCATGATAGTCACACAGAAAGAGAGGCAGAGACATAGGCAGAGAGAGAAGCAGGCTCCATGCACTGGGAGCCCGATGTGGGATTCGATCCCGGGTCTCCCCAAGATCGCGCCCTGGGCCAAAGGCAGGCGCTAAACCGCTGCGCCACCCAAGGATCCCCCCCCTTTTTTTTTAATGGTCTTACTTAGAGGGACCTGGGTGGCTCAGTGGGTTAAGTGTCTGCCTACAGCTCTGGTCATGATCCCAGGGTGCTGGGATCCAGCCCTGCATTGGGCTTCCTGCTCTGCGGGGAGCCTGCTGCTCCCTCTGCCTCTCCCCCTGCTTGTATTCTCACTCTGTCAAATAAGTAAAATATTTAAATAGATCAATAAAATGGCCTCAGTCAACATTCCATAAGAGCATTTTTCGGAGTTTATGTGGTGTTCTTCAGAGCCCACTAAATCTTTTAGTAAATAGTAGCTTCTGAAGAAAATCAGTGTTATGGGAATGGCATATCTATATCTATATCTGTATCTATCTATCTATCTATCTATCTATCTATCTATCTATCTATCTATACTTTGTCCCGAAGTATGGAAATGGAGATTCAAGAGATGTTTATGCTTCCAGGCCAGCTTATAAAGGCACCTTTAACCTTCAAGACAGTTGAACTCTAGGGGTGTGGACTCCTGCCATGATGTACATCAGTCTTCGCGAGGATATGCATTTGCCACAGGACCTCATTTCCCTTAGAGCAGCAGGAACGTTTGTGACTGTCCTTTGCGGATAACAGAGTGACTCTTCAAGCCAACAGCCACTACCAATAGTAGGTGGTAGAGGACAGGGAGGGTGGATAGAAAACGGTGGAGATTGGGAAGGACCTACCAAACACCTTTGATAAGAGAGTTGAGGGAAATCTCCAGAAATAAGCCTGGAGAAAATAAGTTCCTGTGGCCAGATTAGTCAACTTATTGAATGGGTGTTTTATTAAGAAAACAATGTAAGACCTTATAGCCCGCATCTCCTCACTCCTTGGACTGAAATCACTTTGTAAGGTCAAGGAAATCATGCAAATGAAACTATATATTTAAAAGGAATGCAGGGATCCCTGGGTGGCGCAGCGGTTTGGCGCCTGCCTTTGGCCTGGGGCGTGATCCTGGAGACCCGGAATCGAATCCCACATCGGGCTCCCGGTGCATGGAGCCTGCTTCTCCCTCTGCCTGTGTCTCTGTCTCTCTCTGTGTGACTATCATGAATGAATAAATAAAATCTTTAAAAAATAAATAAATAAATAAATAAATAAAAGGAATGCAGTGCCATCCTGGAGAAAGTGCTGTCTCAAGTAAGAAAATAAACTGGCCATAGGGGAGGTACACGGAGGGAAAGTAACCGTTGGGGGTAGGGGAATAATTTTTTAAAATAGAATACTTTCCCTAATTCCTTTACAATCCCACTTCTCCCTCCATGGCAGCTCTCGGAAGGCCAGCGGCTAGGTCAGCGCGACTGGCTTTATATGCCCTTTGAACCCAAGATACCGCTTTACTAGGAACATTTATACTGTTACTTCTGGCCTTTAACTGGATTGTCATCCAAAATGAAAAGATAACCAAAACGGGCAGCCCCGGTGGCGCAGCGGTTTAGCGCCGCCTGCAGCCCGGGGCGTGGTCCTGGAGACCCGGGATCGAGTCCCACGTGGGCTCCCTGCGTGGAGCCTGCTGCTCCCTCTGCCTCTGTCTGTCATGAATAAATAAATAAAATCTTTAAAAAGAAAGAAAGACAAAGATAACCAAAACAACAAGTTTATATGAGAGAAGTGGGCAGGGATCACAGCTTTTGGTTAAAACAGGAGATAGGGTTATTTTAGGTGAGGATGAGAAACGAGGACGATCCTGCACCTTTAACCGCAAAGCCTAGGTGGGCCCGGGGTCACCTCTAGCGGCGCCGCCAACCCCGCCCCTCCCCGGCCGCGCTCGGCCTGAGGCCGCCCCGCCCGCCCCGCCCCGCCGGCCGCGTCGAGCAGGGAGGATGCGGCCCGGGGGCCTCAGGGCGGCGGGAACACGGAGTCCAGAAGACGAGAAGCACCTCCCACGGCCTCCCCACGGGAACCGGGAGCCGCCGCCGGCGAGCAGCGAGGCCGGCAGGGACCTCAGTGCCGCGCGGCCCCTCGGGCTCTGGGGCCTCCCCTTCCGGCGCCGGCCACCGGTGCCTCCCGCTCCTTGTAGGGGTTGCCAGACTTTTCAGGGCTTTCGTCGCACCGGTTAGCTGGTGTGAGAGTCACTGTGGCCATCTCGCCTTTCTCCTCTTTTCACCCCGTCTTGGAAACAATCGGAAAACGCCGTCCAGGCCAGGCAGTTCTGCGGCCACCCGTGAGGTCCCGCGGCCGCCCGCGCGCTCCGCCCCTCCCCGCTCGCCTCCTGACCGGCCTCCCGCCCCCGCGCCCCGCGCCCCCGCGCCCCCGCGCCCCCGCGCCCCCGCACCCCCCGCACCCCCGCACCCCCGCGCCCCCCGCACCCCCGCAGCCCCCGCCGCCCCCGCCCGAAGCCCGCTGGCTGACGCTCCGGCCCTTTTTAACTCCTGTCCGGAGCTTTCTGGAGTTTTCCGTTTGGGGGTGGGGACGGACTCGTAAGAACACGTTTCAACCAACTATCCAACACCCCAACCCCGCCCTAGGACATCAAGCTTAGTCATGGCTCTATATTTACTTTCCAGAAGATTCTGTGAACTGTTTCAGCCTAGCCCGAGTCACAGGGCTCCCCTGCTCCTGACCGAAGAGGAGAGGCGGGGCTGGGGGATCTGGAAGGTGGGAAAGGTAGGAGCAAGGCGAGGGCGAGGAGTCAGGAGTGCAGCCAGGAGGCGAGCTGCGGTGGGTCACGGAGCCCACAGAGCCCTGACATTCACTTCACTCCCTTTTGTGGCCATTTGTCTTCCTTCTCTTCAGAAAATGAAAGGCTAGGATGCATGTGCCAGCAGTGAGAGGGGTCCAAACCAGTGAATATGGGGACATGCAGGTTCAACCACCGGTCCTATAATGAGCAGTTTGGGTGGCCGGACTGAGCCACTGAACTTCTGATCCTTTGTGTTCCTCTTTGAAAACGAAAAGGTTTGGAGCAGCCCAGGTGGCTCAGCGGTTTAGCGCCGCCTTCAGCCCAGGGCTCTGTCTCTGTATCTCATGAATAAATAAATAAAATCTTAAAAAAAAAAAAAGATTTTATTTTTTCATGAGAGTCGCAGCAAGAGAGGCAGAGACACAGGCAGAGGAGAAGCAGGCTCCAGGCAGGGAGCCCGACGTGGGACTCGATCCCGAGTCTCCAGGATCACGCTCCGGGCTGAAGGCGGCGCTAAACCGCTGAGCCACCCGGGCTGTCCCAAGATGGATATTGTTAATTCTATTTTAGAGATACAGAGACGTGTTGGTTCACTTACAAGTACTGCACTGTGAAGAAGGACACAGAGGAAAAGAAAAACTGTCTTAAGGAAGTAGAGTCAGTTCCAAACGCATCCTTCCCCAGGTTTTCCCAAGCTGCTGGAAATCTGCTGTGCTCCCCAGCCACTATGTTATTTGCCACTGACTTGTTAGAAAGGCTTCGCTCTAGGTTTCCTATGAGTTATCTCCTTTGCTTTTTTCTAACCTTAGAATGATACCATCCTGTACAACTAAAAGAACCAGGGGCGCCTCGGTGGCTCAGTTGAGCGGCTGCCTTCGCTCAGGTCGTGATCCCAGGGTCTTGGGATGGGGTCTGCCTCAGCTCCCTGCTCAGCGGGGAGTCTGCTTCTCCCTCTGCCCCTCCCCCCTGCATGCCCTCTTTCTCTCTCAAATAAATAATCTAAAAACAACAACAACAAAGAAAAGAACTGAGGAGAAAGCAGTACTGTTTGAGAAAATGCAGGAAAAAGGAGAAAAGAAAAAAAAAAAAAAACACCAAAACTCCAGCAGCTTCAGGGTGATGAGCTCCCCTCCTCCTCACTTCTGCACTGCCAAGTTCTAGGCTCCGCCTCTTCCATTCCCCACCCTTAAATAAGTACCGGACAACCCCTCCAGCTTGGGCAACTTGAGACCTGATCCTTTCAAATGCCAAACCCAATAAAAACTTAATTACAAAATTAGTCAAGTTAAAATTCTGGAAAGTTTCTTGGGGTTCTTACAGTCACCCTAGAAACCAATTAAACCCATGACTGGGTTTTTGCTTTGGGAAGCATCCAGTGTAAAAGACAAAATTCAGGAGACTCTCTTCTTGTCAGGAAATGGGTAAGGAATATAGATGTTTGGGTTTCCAGACCAGTCCACAGAGAGATTTTAACTCAAAAGGTAAGTCAACTACAGGGCGTAGCTGATGATTCATGGAAAACAGCATTTCTAGTGAATCTTTTTTTGCTACACCAACAGCAGCAAGATTTGAGGTTCTATCACCATGTTTACCTGCCAGGCAGTGGGTACGGTGACACCCTTTGCTTCCGGCCAATAAAAAAGTATTTTAAATTTCAGATGTGGAGAGAAAGGAGTAAATCCAGAACTGCCTCTAGTAGCAGCTAATGACAAGGAAGCTTCCAAAAGGAGGAGGTGAGGTTAAGGGTCCCTAGAAGTGTTGATACATTGGGGAGTGAAGACCGAAGCTTGGGGAGTTTCCAGAGATTGCATAAAGAAATGGAAAATTCCTTCAGTTTGACCAGTTTGACTAGATTAGGAGATGACTCATTAGGGAGCTACATCTGAGGGTAAAAAAAAAAAAAGTTATCACTTGCCTGCACAAACACACATGGGATTGTGAATGCAATTCCAATTGAGCAAAATGTTCAAAAGCAAGATTATTTCCCTTCATCAAAAATTGTCTTCTCATAAAAACAAACACACAAAAACTGTCTTCTCCCTCTGTTCTCTGTGCTCAACTATTTGTGTACAGCAATGAAGTCTATTTTCGGTGGGTTGTGAACCGGGTGCTATTGCTTTAATGTCCCTTATGTTTTCATAATCAAGCACCCAACACGTGGTCTTCTTCCATGCCCGCAAAGGATTAAAAAAAAAAAAAAAAAAAAAAAAAAAGCCAAGGGATCCCTGGGTCGCTCAGAGGTTTAGCGCCTGCCTTCAGCCCAGAGCGTGACCCCTAGAGTCCCAGGATCGAGTCACATGAAGCTCCCTGCATGGAGCCTGCTTCTCCCTCTGCCTGTGTCTCTGCCTCTCTCTCTCTCTCTCTCTCTCTCTCTCTCCCTGTGTCTATCATAAATAAATAAATAAATAAATCTTAAAAAAAAAAAAGGCCTAAATGAATGATCAAATGTGTTTGTATTCAAAGCAGGAAGTAGGATAGCATGCAAGGAGTTGGAAGCCAGGGTAAGAAACTAAGTGGGTGAATTAAATGCATGACAAATTTTAAAAGAGCTGTAAGTAGAACTTGAATAGGATCAACCCCTCCCACCATCCAGCATCAGGATTCCCCACCACTTTGTTTTAAAAGGGACCACCTGGGCAGCTCTGGTGGCTCAGCGGTTTAGCGCCACCTTCAGCCCAGCGCCTGATCCTGGAGACCCAGGATCAAGTCCCACGTCGGGCTTCCTGCAGGTGGAGCCTGCTTCTGTCTCTGCCTCTCTCGTGTGTCTCTCATGAATAAATAAATGAAATATTTAAAAATAAATAAATAGGGGATCCCTGGGTGGCGCAGCGGTTTCACGCCTGCCTTTGGCCCAGGGCGCGAGCCTGGAGTCCCGGGATCGAGTCCCGCATCTGGCTCCCCGCAGGGAGCCGGCTTCTCCCTCTGCCTATGTCTCTGCCTGTCTCTGTCTTTCATGAGTAAATAAAATAGTGTTTTGTTTTTTTATGATAGTCACAGAGAGAGAGAGAGACAGAGACAGAGACATAGGCAGAGGGAGAAGTAGGCTCCATGCACCGGGAGCCCTACGTGGGATTCGATCCCGGGTCTCCAGAATCGCGCCCTGGGCCAAAGGCAGGCGCCAAACCGCTGCGCCACCCAGGGATCCCTAAAATAGTTTTTATTTTATTTTATTTTATTTTATTTTTTTTTAAAGGAGATGTGAGGCTTTTCATGGTCTCACTATGCTCCTCTTTTTTTTTTTTTTTTTTAAGATTTATTTATTTATGATAGACACAGAGGGAGAGAGAGAGAGAGAGGCAGAGACACAGGCAGAGGGAGAGGGAGAAGCAGGCTCCATGCCGGGAGCCTGATGCGGGACTCGATCCCGGGACTCCAGGATGGCGCCCTGGGCCAAAGGCAGGCGCCAAACCGCTGAGCCACCCAGGGATTCCCCCTAAAATAGTTTTTAAAATAAATAAAAGGGGCTACCTGCAACCAGCTGATGAGGTTTAGGAATATAGGTGAGGTTTGGTGGGATGAGGTCCGGAGCTGACGACCAAGAAAGAATTCTTGAGATGTCTTGGGGGCAAAATAAGACGTCTTCTTAAAGGAGGGGGACAAGACACGTGGGCAGGAAGAGCTGCTGCCCCGGCCCATGAGGAGTGGCTGATTATATACCTGGGAGTTGGGAGGGGTTTGAGGATAGCGTACTCTCTAAGGAATTTGGAAGCAAGGTTTCCAGGACCTTGAGGGGACCAGCTATTGTTGGGAAAAGGTCACTTATTACCGCCTAATAAAACCTGAGTCATGAGACCCTTCAGATGTGTATGGGTGGGCTATGTGCTTGGGGATGATTGCCAACATGTATCTTGGGGATTTAGAGATAAAGGAACTTTCTAAAGGAATTTTTACATGTTAAAGTAGACTTACAGGATCCTGGGGGTCGGGCTAAGATTCCCTTTTCTCCTTAGCAGAGTATGAATATCCAGGCAGTTGAGTCTGTAGAGGAAGGTCCCTCTGCCTGTTTCAAGGACTTGTCAATGTGCTGCCCTGGGCTTGTGCTTTGTCCTCAGCCAGTCCTCTGTTCCCCCATCACAGCTGTGGCTTCTAATGCTGTTAAGGAGGACTGAATATCCTCTCCTCTCCCTCGCTGGCTCCCCATCCTCTACATTTCATTTAAAAAGGCTGGACAGGGCAGCCCCAGTGTCGCAGCGGTTTAGCGCCGCCTGCAGATCCTGGAGATGTGGGATCGAGTCCCATGTCGGGCTCCCTGCATGGAGCTCCCTTCTCCTTCTGCCTGTGTCTCTGCCTCTCTATGAATGAATTTTTAAAAATCTTTAAAAAAAAAAGAATTGCTTTAAAAAAATAAAAATACAAAGGCTGGACGGTCTACTAGCAACAGGGAGAGTGCAGAAGACCGAATTCTGGGCTCTGAGTAGTAACCAGGAATTACCTGGCCAAAAAGAGGGCAAGGGGTGGCCCAGACCCACAGGCTGGGAAGACAACAGGGACACGGGAAAGCCCCACTGGCCTTAGAAGCAGCTGAAGTCCTATGGAAACGTTTTTCTTCCTCCAGCCTGAGTCCAGCCAGAGGCAAAGGGGTTCAGCAGGTCCAGCCCTGCCCTTCCCCCCTCCCCTGCCCTTGACCCTGTTCATTCCTTGCGGGTCGTGGGGGACGTTCTCCAGTTTAATAACCACCTGTTTACCTGATTGTTTTTCTTTTTAAAAGTTCAAATTCCCCATCCCCAAATATTCCATCTGTGTAGGTTAAAGATATCAAAACTATACTGCGATATATTTCCATTTCTTTTCCGCTTTAAATCAAAGGTAGGGAAAACGCCGCTGAGAACCAAGGCAATCCTCAGGCAGCTTACGCCTTTGGACCGCTCTGCCAGCGGGCCCAAACCCGGCCCATCAGTGCCACAGCCCAATCCGAGTGAGTCTCTGTGACCGCAGACACCCCACCCACTTGGAGAAACTCGGAAGCTTTCTGTATGTGGAGTACCCCGCGCACCCCCGCCCACCCCGGACTCGTGTAGCCCTTCAACCCTATCTTAAATCATCAGACTCCTTTGAACCCCACGTGCCCTACAATGACAGCCCAGTGTCAGTCCCTCGGGTCGGTTTCAAGCTCTGCGCACTGCAGCGCCGTCGCCCGGGAGGGGGAGGGGGCAGGGGGCAGAGGCTGGGGGGCGGAGTCCACAACCACCCGTCCCACCGCTACCTCCCTGCCCTCAGGATTCCCGTCCCTTCCCGAGAACCCCAGAAGAGTCTGGAGAGTTCTGGGAGGGCGGCGTCCTGGACGCCCATTGGCCCCAGGGAGCCCGGAGGCGGGACGCCAGCCGAAACCGCTGGAATCTTCCCGACCGGCCGCCCCGCAGAGCCCCGTGATTGGCTGGGGACCGAAGAGGCGGGGCTGGGCAGCGCTATAAGCGCGGAGCCGCCCCGCCGGGGCCACACAGCGAAGCTGCGCAGGCACCGCGGCCGTCTCGGCGGCGTCCGCCCCAGCACCTTTCCTTTCGCAGACCCGCTGCGTCCGCATCCCGCCAAGTGTGCAGCTGCCGAAGAGAAGAGACCGAGCTCCTCCTCGTCGCGGAGCCCGACCGCCTTTCGGAAACCTGAACGTGAGCCTGAGCGCGGGCAGGGAAGCGGGACGCCGGCATGGCTAAGAGCGCGGCCATCGGCATCGACCTGGGCACCACCTACTCCTGCGTGGGGGTGTTCCAGCACGGCAAGGTGGAGATCATTGCCAATGACCAGGGCAACCGCACCACCCCCAGCTACGTGGCCTTCACCGACACCGAGCGGCTCATCGGGGATGCGGCCAAGAACCAGGTGGCGCTGAACCCGCAGAACACCGTGTTCGACGCGAAGCGGCTCATCGGCCGCAAGTTTGGCGACCCGGTGGTGCAGTCGGACATGAAGCACTGGCCTTTCCAGGTGGTCAACGACGGGGACAAGCCCAAGGTGCAGGTGAGCTACAAGGGGGAGACCAAGGCGTTCTACCCCGAGGAGATCTCGTCCATGGTGCTGACCAAGATGAAGGAGATCGCCGAGGCCTACCTGGGCTACCCGGTGACCAACGCGGTGATCACCGTGCCGGCCTACTTCAACGACTCGCAGCGCCAGGCCACCAAGGACGCGGGGGTGATCGCGGGGCTCAACGTGCTGAGGATCATCAACGAGCCCACTGCCGCCGCCATCGCCTACGGCCTGGACAGGACCGGCAAGGGGGAGCGCAACGTGCTCATCTTTGACCTGGGCGGGGGCACCTTCGACGTGTCCATCCTGACGATCGACGACGGCATCTTCGAGGTGAAGGCCACGGCCGGGGACACGCACCTGGGCGGGGAGGACTTCGACAACAGGCTGGTGAACCACTTCGTGGAGGAGTTCAAGCGGAAGCACAAGAAGGACATCAGCCAGAACAAGCGAGCCGTGAGGCGGCTGCGCACCGCCTGCGAGAGAGCCAAGAGGACCTTGTCGTCCAGCACCCAGGCCAGCCTGGAGATCGACTCCCTGTTCGAGGGCATCGACTTCTACACGTCCATCACCAGGGCGCGGTTCGAGGAGCTGTGCTCCGACCTGTTCCGGAGCACCCTGGAGCCCGTGGAGAAGGCCCTGCGCGACGCCAAGCTGGACAAGGCCCAGATCCACGACCTGGTGCTGGTGGGGGGCTCCACCCGTATCCCCAAGGTGCAGAAGCTGCTGCAGGACTTCTTTAACGGCCGCGATCTCAACAAGAGCATCAATCCCGACGAGGCGGTGGCCTATGGGGCGGCCGTGCAGGCAGCCATCCTGATGGGAGACAAGTCCGAGAACGTGCAGGACCTGCTGCTGCTGGACGTGGCGCCCCTGTCGCTGGGGCTGGAGACGGCCGGGGGCGTGATGACCGCCCTGATCAAGCGCAACTCCACCATCCCCACCAAGCAGACGCAGATCTTCACCACCTACTCGGACAACCAGCCTGGAGTGCTGATCCAGGTGTACGAGGGTGAGAGGGCCATGACGCGCGACAACAACCTACTGGGGCGCTTCGAGCTAAGCGGCATCCCCCCGGCGCCGCGGGGCGTGCCCCAGATCGAGGTGACCTTCGACATCGACGCCAACGGCATCCTGAACGTCACGGCCACGGACAAGAGCACGGGCAAGGCCAACAAGATCACCATCACCAACGACAAGGGCCGCCTGAGCAAGGAGGAGATCGAGCGCATGGTGCAGGAGGCCGAGAAGTACAAAGCCGAGGACGAGGTGCAGCGCGACAGGGTGTCTGCCAAGAACGCCCTGGAGTCCTACGCCTTCAACATGAAGAGTGCGGTGGAGGACGAGGGTCTCAAGGGGAAGATCAGCGAGGCCGACAAGAAGAAGGTGCTGGACAAGTGCCAGGAGGTGATTTCCTGGCTGGACGCCAACACCTTGGCGGAGAAGGACGAGTTTGAGCACAAGAGGAAGGAGCTGGAGCAGGTGTGTAACCCCATCATCACCGGACTGTACCAGGGAGCGGGTGGTCCTGGGGCTGGTGGCTTTGGGGCTCAGGCTCCCAAAGGGGGCTCTGGGTCTGGCCCCACCATCGAGGAGGTGGATTAGAGCTCTTACCTTTTTTGCTCCAGTTTTCTTTCCAAGTCAGAGGTGATCTGAGGACCTTGCTATTGCACTAGGTTTCTTTCTGTCTTCAATTTTCTACTATTTCAGTTTATCCTAAAGTTTTATTGTAACTTGGTAGTATTTGTTATTTTATTTTTTGTGTGGTATACTAGTTCAGTAGAGTTCTTTACATTTAAATTAAGTTGGTACTGTAAGTTCTTTTTTTTTCTCTGTGAAATGAGTCAACACTGCCGCCCTCTGTCCAATTTTGCTATGTAAACACCAGTCGTCCTGGAATGACCTTTTTGGTTGGTTGGTGGTTTTTTCCCCCCAATTTGTATACTTGAAAAATAAAACATTAAAAATATGAGTCTTATTTTATCTGAGGCGGGATACTGGACTCTTCTTGGAATGTCTGAATTCTACACACTGGTTAGAGGGAAAGTACTTCTGAAGAGAAGTACCCTGTGAGGTACCATTGCTTTGGCCATTTATTTGGGACTTCATTGTTGGTTGTAAGTGACATCTGTGCTAGAAAACAAAATTTCAGCTGCCCATTTTTGTGGGTGTGCTTTTTTTAGGGGAAAAGTAGGGACAGGAGCTGCAAAAATGGTTTTGGGGAGAAGTGTGTTTAAAGGCAGTGCTGGGGCAGCCCCGGTGGCGCACCGGTTTAGTGCCGCCTGCGGCCCAGGGTGTGATCCTGGAGACCCAGGATCCAGTCCCGCGTCGGGCTTCTCGTGTGGAGCCTGCTTTTCCCTGTGTCTCTGCCTATCTCTCTCTCTATGTATGTATGAATGAATGAATGAATAAATAAATAAATCTTTAAAAAAAATAAAGGCAGTGGTGATGGGATGCCTGGGTGGCTCAGTGGTTGGGTGGCTGCCTTTGGCTCAGGTCGTGATCCTGGGATCCCAGAATCTGGTCCCCTGTCAGGTTCCTTGCAGAGAGCCTGCTTCTCCCTCTGCCTATGTCTCTGCCTCTCTCTGTGTGCCTCTCATGAATGGATAAAAAAATAAATTAAAAAATAAAGGCAGTGGTGAGAGAGGTTCATCATTCCTTATTCTCTTGCTCTCAATGTGTGCAGAGACCTGAATTTGTCCCTTCTAAGCTATGAGTCTTCTAGTCTTTTATTTAGGTTAGGAATGATATTGGGGGTGTGCAAAACAGCGAAAATGAGTTGCAAATGCACAGTGTAGCTCTGTAAATCCCAGCTGGGTGGCCAAGTGTAAATTAGCCTTAGATTTGGTCGTCTCATTTTAAAATAATTCGAAAAAAAAAAGTGGGACCTCTAGGTGGCTCAGCGGTTGAGCATCTGCCTTTGGCTCAGGTGTGATCCTTGGGCCCTCCTCGGGCTTCCCACAGGGAGCCTGCTTCTCCCTCTACCTGTGTCTCTGCCTCTCCCTCCATGTCTCCCATGAATAAATAATAAAATAAAATAAAATAAATAAAATAAAAGCAATTTATCTGAATGACCTCACTTTTAAAGATCTAGATCATTTTGAGCAGAAACATGGCATAAGCAAGCAACATGTTCTGCCACGGTCACCCTAGCTGCTGTTATCAAAGGAAGGACACGGAGGGGAGAGAGTCCCAGAGTTTGGGGATCAAGGCAATGAAGTGGGTCCTTTGCTTCGCTCCAGTAAAATTCAGTAATTCTCATGTCCCCACCTTCTAATTCAGTAAAGTTTTTCAATGCATTAGTTTATGGAAGTGGTCACCCTATGTCCAGGGTAAAATTAGCAACAAATACTGTGTTTTTTTGTTTTGTTTTTTTTTCCCACAGTGCCTGAACACTGTTGACATTGAGTTCCTAGGAGTCTTGTTCTAAGTGACGGTTTAACTCTATTTTTAATAAGATCAGTAACCTCTTTTTCCTTTTAGGGACAATCTCAAAACCATAGGAATTTGAAGTAACATCCAATTTAATTATGAAGGAGAAGGAGCTGAAAGTAGAGCATAGAGCTGGGAAGATCAAGGAAATGGGCTTTCCTCCCATACAAGTCCTTCCCTAGGGGATTCTTCTGCTGTAGCAGTTAAATGTCCTTAACATTTTCTTTAGCTTGATAGAATCCTAACCTCCTGCTTCCCCCAAAACTGAGGCTGGAAATAACTACTACAAAATAAAAACAAATTACAGTTCAAGTTCTGTTTTTCAATAAATCTTTATCCTCTGGGAAAATAAAACGTTTTAGCAATGATGAAGTAGCGGAAGCCCTCCTTGAAAGCTTAGAAAAGGAATATAGTAAGCTCTTCTGGTTTCTGGACCAGTTCCCAAAGGCCTGTTTTGTTTTTAAGATTTTATTTTTTTGACTGCGCACAAGCAAGGGGAGGGCCAGGCAGAGGGAGAGGGAGAAGCAGGCTCTAAAGGCAGATGCTTAATCGACTGAGCCACACAAAGCCCACTACCAAAGCCCATCCAAAGGCCTGGCAAAATTGGTGAACTACTTACTCTTCTCCTACCATGGGATATAGTAAATGTTTGCTGCTGCAGCAGCAGGAATTGGGGGCTTTCTTACCTTCCCCCTTACTCTAACCTGCCAGGTAATAGAGAAAATAAAAAGCAAGCTATTGAAGATCTGTTTCTATAATGTGGTGGTATATTAAAATCACTGGGGGAGGGACACCTGGGTGGCTGCCTCAGCAGTTGAGCATTTGCCTTTGGCTCAGGGTGTGATCCCAGAGTCCCAGGATGGGGATTGAGTGCCACATTGGGCTCCCTGCGTGGAGCCTGCTTCTCCCTCTACCTATGTCTCTGGCTCTCTCTCTCTTGTCTTTCATGAATAAGTAAATAAAACCTTCAAAAAAAAAAAAATCATTGGGGGAGGCTAAAAATATACCCACCTCCAGGCCTCTAGCAGGAGTCAGAATCTTTGGGAGTGGGCTAAGGTGTTGAAGAGAATTCAAGCTACTTAAGCATTTCTTTCTTTGAGATATTATTTATTCATGACAGACAGAGGCAGAGACACAGGCAGAGGGAGAAGCAGGCTCCATGCAGGGAGCCTGACGTAGGACTCGATCTGGGGTCTCCAGGATGAGGCCCTGGACTGAAGGCGTCACTAAACCGCTGAGCCACCGGGGCTGCCCTATGTGTGGCTATCTTACAAAAGATGAAAATGCCAACATACATCACCAAACATTAACTACATTTATAAATGAGGTACAGAAGGGTCCGGGAAGGTGGGATTTGAGAGATTTTATGAGTTGATGGATTAAGGGGTCAAGAGCAAATGACCAGATTTCTGGGGGAGCAAAAATTATCAAAGGGAGAACTGGCTGTTGCTGTACCACTCTAATTTGCTTTGCTTCCAACCCCCCTGAGACATATGGTGCTATTTAGTGTGTGAACACGTGCACCCTTTCTGGCCAACTCACAGGCCATCCACTACTCATGAAGAGGACATGAAACAGGAAATAGGGAGTAGTTTAATGGGAGTAGTTTAGCTCATTGAAGTACTTTAATGGTATTGTTTTAGTATTTTTAGAAAGTTCTGCAGATCGGTTGTACATCAACGTGAATACATTAACACTACTAACTTAAAAGTTAGAATTTTTAAAGTTATCAAGTGGGTAACTTTTTTCAAATGGTATACTTTTTTTTTTTTTTTAAGATTTTATTTATTTATTTGAAAGACAGAGACAACACCAGCAAGGAGGGGAGATGGCAGTAAGGGGCGGAAGGAGAGGGAGCAGCAGGCTCCCCCTAAGCAGTAAGCCCATGTGGGGCTCCATCCCAGGACCCTGGGATCATAACCTGATTGAAGGTAGACGGTGAACCAAGTGAGCCACCCAGGTGCCCCTCAAATGGTATATTTAAAAAAAACTGTTTATTGTATATCATTTATATCTTAAACTGTTAAAAAAAGGGGGGGGGGTAACGCCTGGGTGGCTCAGCGGTATAGCCTGCCTTTGGTCCAGGGCGTGATCCTGGAATCCTGGGGTCAAGTCTCACATCGGGCTCCCAGCCTGGATCCTGCTTCTCCCCTCGCCCGTGTCTCTGCCTCTCATGAATAAATAACGTCTTAAAAAAAAAAAAAAGGTTAACGTGCCTGACAGTTGTGCAGGCTGGATTGGGTAGCGAATTCAGATTCAGCTGGCTAGATGGACTGGCTAGATGGAGCCGGTGACCCTCTCTCGGAAGGTCCGGAACCCCGAGGTGCACCGGTGAGGACAAGGGAGAGGGCCCTGGGGCCGACTCTCAGGGGACCCGCCCGCCTGGGGAAGCCCCGGCGGAGGAGCGCTCAGCTGCGCATGCGTCTGGCAGGGCCAGGGACGCACCTGACACCGCCGGTCGAGAGACAGTCATCTCTTTTTTGTTTTTCAAAATTAACAAAATACGTGCGAATATTCGCCCGGAAGAGTGTGAGACATTCACGGCTGGCCTCTCTTTCACTTGGCCTGTTCTCTTTCGGACGAAGAGGACGGTGCGGTGGTCGAGCCAGGCACTGCGAAGACAGCCCTACATGTCAGGCCCCCAGCACATGGCGCTATAAATAGGCGGGGCCGCGAAGGCTCGCTCCCTTTGTGCGGTGGTCGGTCCGGCTGCTCTCGTGCCGTGGTGCTGTGGCGGCTCGATGCGGCGCCCACTCTCCTACACCGGGGCCCTGCTGGGGAGGGGACGGCAGCCTCGGGTTGAGCAGGATGAGCTGCCCTTACAGACTAGAGTTTCTGATGTGCCCGTGACGGCGCTTTTGGGAGCTGACCCATCCCAGGGCGGAGGGGGGCGTTAGGCTGCCGTCGCCCCCCCCCGCTGACCTTTGGTGTCCTCCCAGACCCCTGGTCCTCGCAGGCCGATCCGCAGCGCTACCAGGGTGAGTGGGTTGTGCGAGATGGGGTGGCCGGCCGAGTCCCTGGGGGAGGACGGGAGTGATGATGAACCCCGGTGACTCTGAGTGTCTCGCTGACGCCATCACCGCAGCGCGCTGACCAACCCCCGCCGCTGGGCTGGGGAAAAAGCGGACGGCCCGGAAACCTTTACTAGTGACGAATCCCTGTTTGGTTCCCCATTAGGTGCTTGAAGATTTCCGCCGCTGTTACTCTTGGTTCAAGGTATGTATTAGATGTGAGGTCTTTCTCAGTGCTGCTCACCATCTCGTCCCCAAAGCTGTTTTTATTCAGTCAGTATGGAGTTTGCTTTCTCTTGAGCACGCACAGCAATGCAAGTATTGTAACCCGTGATTTTTTTCCAAGGACTATTTTTGGCTTACATTTCTTTTGTAATTTTTTGGAAAAGACCTTTTTGACTTTACATGTTTTTGTCTAAGCCTAGTTAAACCTGCTTTATTTTTTGTGTACGTATATTTTTTTATTGGGGTTCGATTTGCCAACATATTCTGTATATTTCTATATGCTTAGCTTTTCTGGTGGAGGTATTTTTTGCAGTTCCGAGGTCCGTGTCGCGAAGTCCCTCCTCCCCCCCTTTAATTCTCCCCACTTCTCTCGTCCGTGCTCTTCGTTTGCTACATCCTTGCTACTGATGCAATTGTTTTTAGTGCATTACACCCTTTCAGAATGGCCTCCCCTGATCCAGCCCTCCTTAAAATGGGAATGATGATTTCTCAGACTAGAGTCTCTGACACTGGTCTTGATGTCAAAAATTACGTTCTGACTCATTTGGAGAACTGGATAGTGAGTCTGAGAAGGGCCCAACAGGGGGGCCTTGACATTGCTTGTACTTACCATTGGCTGTCTGTCCTGTTTTCATCTTTCTAGCTTGATTATTCTGGAAGCCTACCTGGGGCGGTGCCCTTTCAAAGGTTAGGTACTAATCAGATACTGAAGGGCTGAAGTTTGTAATTCATCCTCTTGGATCAGTGCTATTGAAATGACTGTACCCTTGGAATGGCTCCTGCCACTCGAACCTGCAGTGCAGTCTGTGAAGAGTCACGTCCTTTTTCCTTGGCTGCTGTGGTGAGTGCCAGTTTTTCTGCCAGCCCCAGAGTGGTAATGATAACCATCTTGGAACATGAGTATTTCTCTGAGGATCTTTGAAACCACTGATTGAGGACTCTCCTAACTGCCCAGGTTCATGCTTTAATTCCAGTTGGCTACGTGGTTCTAATACATGTTCTTTTATGAAATTTCAGGGTTTTGTTCATGCAGAGGATGCCTCCTATCTGGTTGGTGTTGGGCAGATCCTAGGAACTTCCATCTAATTTCCCTGCATTAATCTATGCAAGCAGCTGTCAACTTACTGGAGGAAAGAAACTGCCCAGAAATTTTGAGATGCTTAAATACTTTTAGACCAATTAGATTTATTTAATATGAATACTTGTTTTTATTAAAAGGATTCCAATAAAATACTTTAAAATAAGCTTGGTCTTGGTAAAAATAAGGTGGGACAAAAAGATTTGCGGAAGTAAAAGGGAACTTATTTGGAATGAGCATCACAGTTGACATCTAGCTATATACCTCTTTGCAGCTTTATAGAAAAAACTAAAATGAGGTTGACCCTAAAATTAAGAATTTTAGGTGGTGTACCACAGGATTTTAATGAACTAGATGTTAAGTAATGAAAATTTTTAAGGTGTTGAAATACTAACACTGGGGGTGGGGACACCTGGGTGGCTCAGTGGTTGAGTGTCTGCCTTCGCCTCCAGGTGTGATCCTGGAGTCCCAGGATCAAGTCCTGTATTAGGCTCCCTGCATGGATCCTGCTTCTCCTGTATTCCATTTTATTTTTAAGATTTTATTAAAAAAAAAAAGATTCTATTCATGAGAGGCAGAGACACAAGCAGAGGGAGAAGCAGGCTTCCTGCAAGGAGCTCGATGTGGGACTCCATCCCAGATCCCACGATCATGCCCTGAGCCGAAGGCAGACGCTCAACCGCTGAGCCACCCAGGTGTCCCCACCCCCGGTGTCCCACATACTGTATTCCAGAAGGTTGTGCCGGTTTATGATCAGTGTTCTCATGGTATCACATGTTTCCCTGTATCTTTCTGATATCCAGTGGTGGTAACAATTTGGCCACCAGTTTGGGGCTATTAACTCTTATTTTTGAGTCCCATACTGGGCTCCAGTTAGGAAGCCTGCTCCTCCCTCTGCCTGCCTCTGCCTCTGTTTCTCATTGAATAAATAAAAACATCTTTAAAATTATATTTCTTCTGTATTTGCCTACTGAGCATTTCCAGCTTGGTCCCCCACCACTTTATTTTTTTAAATTATTTTAAACTTTGAGGGGCACCTGGGTGGCTCAGTCGGTTAAGTATCTGCCTTTGGCTCTCTCCCTGTCAAATAAGTAAGTAGAATCTTTTTAAAATTTGAGGGCAGGGAAGCCCGGGGGGCTCAGCGGTTTAGCACCACCTTCAGCCCAGGGTGTGATCCTGGAGACCTGGGATCGAGTCCCACGTCGGACTCTGCATGGAGCCTGCTTCTCCCTCTGCCTGTCTCTCTCTTTCTATGAATAAAGTCTTTAAAAAATTTTTTTGAGGGCAGCCCTGTTGCCTCGGGTTTAGCGCCCCCTTCAGCCCAGGGTGTGATCCGGGAGACCTGGGATCAAGTCCCACATGGGGCTCCCCGCATGGGGCCTGCTCCCTCCGCCTCTTGTGTCTCTCATGAACAAATCAAATCTTTTAAAGGGAATTTGTTTTTTTTAAAGATTTTATTTATTAATGATAGAGCGGCAGAGACACAGAGGGAGAAGCAGGCTCCATGCAGGGACCCCGACGTGGGATTCGATCATGGGTCTCCTGGATCACGCCCTGGGCCAAAGGCAGGCCCTAAACCGCTGTGCCACCCAGGGATCCCTTAAAGGGAATTTGAGAGAGAAAATGGGCAGGGGACAGCAGGAGAGGGAGAAACAGGGAGCCCAAAAGCACTCCATCCTGAGACCTTGAGATCATGACTGAGCTGAAGGCAGACACTTTTACCCACTGAGCACCTCCAGGTGCCCCTAGGCTCTGTTTCTTTAGGTAAGAAGCAAACTAGTCTGTTACCAGTTACTTCTGTGGAGGGATTGGGATGGGGTGAGGGTAGGAGGAAATTGTACTTTTTCCTCCACGGATTTCTGAATTAATACTACTACATGATACAAGGTCCCAAGCACATAATTGTGTTTGGCTCTCAGCCATTTTCCTGTTTTCTTCACAGCAAGTATTTAGTGCTTGGATCTGTGCTAAGCTTTTCGTGTGCTCCACTTCATTAAACCCTTAAAGCTCAACCTTGCAACTTTGATAATATCTACCCCACTTCACAGGCAAGGAAAGGAAAGCTCAGGATGTTAGATAATTAGATTAAGTTCCTTTCTATCTGCTATACTGGTCACCCAGCCTTAGAACTTTACCAGGAACTGAAGCAAACCAGCCTTTGACTTAATTTCCCTTTTAAAATCCTTCCCACTCAGAGGAAACTACCCAGCTCAATTGTGGCTGTTACCATTCCCGGACTTTTTCTTAACTTTTAATTCTGAATATGTTCCTAAACAGCATATCTTTGTATCTTCTTGAACTTAACAAATACGCAGTAATTCCTCATGTAGTTCTACTGCAACTTTTTTTTTTTTTTTTTGTTCATGTGCTTTCCTGTAATTTAGATTCCACCCTTCCATACACATTTCTGTCCATTTTTATTTTAGGGGAAAAAAGGCTTTAAAAACTTCTTTTATGTTGATAGGTGTCTCTGGGTACTATATATGAGTACTTCTATTTATGAGTGCATTCTTCAAGGTTACCAGTATCACATAGTCAGTATCAGGGACTGGTTAAGATTCCTGGAGCAAGAGATTCACTTTGGGTAGGTAACTTATCCATTCTATCACGGTTTCCCCATTTGTCAATGGGTAGGAGTATCTACCCTTACAAAGAGTTTTCATTAGATTTAAGTATATGCAAACAAATTTAAACAGTGCCTGGCACATATTAAGCCCTATTTAGGTATTTGCTACAATTACATCATTTCAAACAGCTCAATCATTAATGTGCAAAGCCTAGTCAGTACTTACCCTCATCCTTAGTTCCTGATGTCACTAGTAGATGGTCAACTTCCTGGTCCTGAGGCTTTCCTCTGCATTCTCTTGCTCTAATCTGTATGGTCCAAGCCCTCCCCTAGGTGTTGGGACCCTCCTTCCTAAGCTAGCCCAGGGGTTGGGGTATAAGATTAGCCTACAGCCATAGTGAAAGTGGTCACATGAACTTGCATGGAAATCACATTCCAGCCTTCTGCATCCTTGAGCCCCACAGTGTCCCCTCAGGAGTAATGGTACTTGGTTAAAACCTCTATTCCAGGGATCCCTGGGTGGCACAGCAGTTTGGCGCCTGCTTTTGGCCCAGGGCGCGATCCTGGAGACCCGGGATCGAATCCCACGTCGGGCTCCCGGTGCATGGAGCCTGCTTCTCCCTCTGCCTGTGTCTCTGCCCCTCTCCCTCTCTCTCTCTCTCTCTCTCTCTCTCTCTCTCTCTCTGACTATCATAAATAAAAACAAACAAACAAACAAAAAAAAAACCTCTATTCCAAAACATCACTTCTCCATGCTCTACGAGTGGAGCAACTTCAGAAGTGAACAGCCCTCCTTCCTAGCCCACTGGCTAGATATCACAGCTTTCTAGCAGCTCTGAGCAGAGACTAGCCTTTCTGCCACTGCAGATGGTGCACCTCCCAGGGCCTGTCTTCTGCCTGTCTCTCCATGCTTTTCATCCTTGGAATCCTCAGCCACTGGCCAGTCTGTTAGCCCCTTCACAATTTATTCATTTCCCTGTTGGAGAATATGTGTGTTGCTTCCTTTTCTCTCCCCATTACAAACAACACCACCAAAGACTTTATAAGTAAGCTCTGGGCAGCCCTGGTGGCTCAGCGGTTGAGCGTCTGCCTTCGGCTCAGGGCATGATCCTGGGATCTGGGATGGAGTCCCACATTGGGCTCCCTGCATGGAGCCTGCTTCTCCCTCTGCCTGTGTTTCTGCCTCTCTCTCTCTCTCTCTCTCTCTCTCTCTGTGTCTCTAATAAGTAAATAAATAAAATCTTTAAAAAAAAAAAAAAAGCTCTATGCCTAATGTGGGTCTTTTTTTTTTTTTTTTTTTTTTAAGATTTTGTTTATTCATGAGAGACCCGCAGAGAGAGGCAGTCTCCATGCAGGAAGCCCGATGCAGGACTCCATCCTGGGACTCTGGAGTCACGGCCTGAGCCAAAGGCAGACGCTCAACTGCTGAGCCAACCAGGCGTCCCATAATGTGGGTCTTCAACCCATGACCCTGAGATGGAGTCACATGCTTTACTGAGAGCCAGTCGAGTGGTGACACCACTAAGGACTTTTGTGTACATAAACTCTTATACATACAT
Organism: Canis aureus; assembly: GCF_053574225.1. Classification (NCBI taxonomy): domain Eukaryota; kingdom Metazoa; phylum Chordata; class Mammalia; order Carnivora; family Canidae; genus Canis; species Canis aureus. Next base: position 71,348,368 of record NC_135617.1, on the reverse strand, counting down.
GTGAGTTTGAATAGTCTCCTTTCCTTACATATCCAAATCATGCTGGTGTTACCTTAAAAATAACACCAAAATCTGACTCCTCTCATACCTCCACTACCATCCCACTCTGGTAGGAGCTATCACCAGCTCACCTATATGACTGCAGCAAAACCCAGCTGGTCTCCTGGCTTCCACCCTTACCCCATTACAGGCATATCCACACAGCAGCCAGAAATTTCTCTCCAAATCATGACTTGAGACTTGTCTCTCGCTTGGCTCAGTATCCTGCAAGGGCTCATATTTCACTGAGAGGGAAACCCAGAGTCTTCACAGAGACCACCCAACAAGGTCCTCCCAAGTCTAGCTGTGTTGTCTCTGACCTCATCTACTCTCCACTCTGCCTCAGCCACAGAGCATGAAGCCAGGAGCTTGTGGCCATTCTCCTGTCAATGTTCAGGGGGTAAAGATTTTGCTTGATGGCTGGGGTCCCAACCACATGCCTTGGTCTGTAGGGTAGACAGAAATTTGTGTCAACAGAGCTTGTGGATGTAATTTGGCTGGTGAGGAAATACTAGAGTGGAAAAATAAAAACTATCCTGGACGTTGTTTGTGGACTGTAACTTTATGCATTTGGAAAACAATTTGGCAATACCTCTGAAGTATGCACATTCTCTTCAACCCAGTGCTTCCACTTCTGGAATACACCCTAAATACACCCTGACCAAACTTGCATGCGTTATGTAATGTATGTTGTAGATTATGTAGACAAAAGTCCTTCGTAATGAGTTTTCGGTAATGGGTAATCTCAAGGGGGGAGGGAGAGGAAACAAATGTTGTCCAACAATTAAATGGACAAATTGTGGTATATTCATAAAATCTAAGACTATAGAGCAGTGATGTGTTACATGCAGTGGTGGTATGACTAATGTGCCAGCATGTATTAATCTCACAAACGTGAAGGGAAAAAAAGGCAAATTACAAAAGAATACATATGTGGTGTGTACTGTTTAAAAACATTTACAGCTTAACTATTGTTTAGAGTTAAGTATAATATATTAAAAGAAGGGATCCCTGGGTGGTGCAGCAGTTTAGTGCCTGCCTTTGGCCCAGGGCGCGATCCTGGAGATCCGGGATCGAATCCCACGTCGGGCTCCTGGTGCATGGAGCCTGCTTCTCCCTCTGCCTGTGTCTCTGCCTCTCTCTCTCTCTCTCTGTGTGACTATCATAAATAAATAAAAATTAAAAATATATATATATTAAAAGAAATGTGTGGGATTGCTAAATGCTAAATTCAAGCAAGTAGTTACCCAGGCTGTGACCCGGGGGTGCGTAGAAAGAGTAATGCAGTCAAGGAGGTATACATGGGGGCTCCATGGGAGCTCACGGTATAATTTTCCATGTTTTTGTATATCTGGACTGTTCCTTAATAACTTAAAAGCATGGTTTGGGACCTGCAAATCCTGCAGGACTGAGCAAAGGCAAAAGCCAAGTCGTTTCCACAGGAACACCTGCAGGCTCTGAAGGTCGGTCACACATGGAGCTCCCTTGGAAGACATCCAGAGGGCAGCCTGGGTGGCTCAGAGTTTTAGCACTGCTTTCAGTCTAGAGCGTGATCCTGGAGTCCCAGGATCGAGTCCCACAATAAGAAACTCTGATAACAGCATGTATGAAGGCCGAAGATGTTCAAAGAGATTGAATTTAGTCTATTGTGCACAGACAGGGCATTACAAGGAAAGAGTAGGTGGCTGTTAAAAGGAAACAAATGAGGGGTGCCTGGCAGTTGGTAGAGCATATGATCTTAGGGTTGTAAATTCAAGCCCCACACTGAGTGTGGAGATTACTTAAAAATAAAATCTTTAATTTGGCTTGGGTCATGATCCCATGATCCCAGGGTCATGAGATTGAGCCCTGCCTCAGGCTCCTGTGGAGCCTGCTTGAGATTCTATCTTCCTTTCCTATCTCTTCCCCCAGCCTGCTTGCACACTCTTTTTCTCTCAAAAAAATTTTAAGTACATTTTTTAAAGATTATTTTAAATAAAAGAGAGAAAGAGCACAATTTGGGCGAGGGGCAGAGGGAAAGAATCTTCAAGCAGACTCCTACTGAGCACAGAGCCCCACACAAGTCTTGATCCCCCCAATCCATGAGATCATTACCTGAGCAGAAACCAAGAGCCAGACACTTAACCAGCTAAGCCACTCATTGTGCCCCCCTGCAAAAATGAATCTCTAAATTAAAAAAAAAAAAAAAAAAAACCAAATGGGGATCCCTGGGTGGCTCAGCGGTTTGGCGCCTGCCTTTGGCCCAGGGCGCGGTCCTGGAGTCCGGGATCGAGTCCCACGTCAGGCTCCTGGCATGGAGCCTGCTCCCTCCTCCAGTGTCTCTGCCTCTCTCTCTATGTCTATCATAAATAAATAAATAAATCTTTAAAAAAAGTAAAATAAAATAAACCAAATGAAACAAGTAGAAATACTCAAATTGAAATAAGCAAGTATGTAAACACGGTAAGTTAAATAACAGAAAAACCGAATAGAAAATTGTGAGTGGAAGAAGAAATCCATAATGTGGAGCAGAGAAAACAAGCGAATAACTTTCTTTTTAACAAGTGAATAATTTTGGGACTCATGGCTGACTCACTGGTTGAGTGTCTGCCTTTAGCTCAGGGCATCATCCCGTAGTCCTGGGATCGAGTCCTACACTGGGCTCCTTGTGTGGAGCCTGTTTCTCTTTCTTCCTGTGCCTCTACCTCTCTCTCTCTCTCTCTCTCTCTCTCATGAATAAATACAATCTTTTTAAAAACCACAAATGAATAATTTGAAAAGGAAGGATGGTATGAAATGCTCCAACCTCTGGCATTGTGTGTGTAGAGCTGCCCTCGCCTTGTTGGTTTGTTACAATGCTGCAGTCAGAACAGCTCTGCCCAGGGACACATGGGCGCATCTGGCTTGGAGCAGTTCAGGGCCATCTGTTAGTTTGCTTATACAGTACTTTCCCATCTATTAACATCTTACTTTCCCATGATTCTCTCTCTCTTTTTTTTTTTTAAGATTTTATGTATTTATTCATAGAGACACAGAGAGAGAGGCAGAGACACAGGCAGAGGGAGAAGCAGGCTCCATGCAGGGAGCCCGACGTGGGACTCGATCCCGGGTCCCCAGGATCATGCCCCGGGCTGCAGGTGGTGCTAAACCGCTGCGCCACTGGGGCTGCCCCATGATTATCTTTTGATTGTTGTAATTATTTCCCAAAGAATAAGGAAACAGATTATCCCTAAGGGTTAAAGTATCTGCTGACTTTTAAAATGTTAAATATTATTGCTGGCAGTCAGGTGAACCTCAGGTGGTGGTGGGTCACAGTCTAGATTGACTACTGCCTGTCATTAAACCCTGAAATCTAAAGAATGTAGCAAAGATAGAGATGTCACCAATAATCCCCAGTTATCTGCTGATACCAGATAATAAACTAGGGCGTGGGTGGGGTGGGGTGGGAGCTGTCTCTAAAGAGCCTTGCAACAGCTCTCTCTGGATCAGGGAGCTTTCCATTTCCTAGTGGTCTACAGAGATTGGCTGTACTCCACCCTAGGTTATTTTCTTATAAAGGAGGGCAAGCAACTATTCTAAAAAACTAGTTTTTAAACTTTTTATTATGAAGCTTTTTTTTTTTTAAAGTCAAATCTACACCCAATGTGGGCCTCAAATTCATGACCTCAAGATCAAGAGTTGTGTGCTCTAAGAGCTGGCCAGGTGCCCCTGAAGCTTTTGCAACGGCAGGAAGGGGCACCTGGGTGGTTCAGTCAGTTAAACGTCCAACTCTTGGTTTTGGCTCAGGTCATGATCTCAGAGACTCGAGATGGATCCTGGAGCTGAGCTCTGCACTGGGTGTGGAGCCTGCTTGTGATTCTCCCTCTCCTGCACTCCCCCTCTAAAAAAAAAACAAAAAACAAACAAACAAAAAAACAGTAGAAACACTAGTACAAAGAACACCCATATACCTACACCTAAATCCAACAGTTGTCAACATTTTTCTGTATTTAAAAAATGTCATATGTACATAATTTAAAGATTTTATTTATTAATTCATGAGAGACACAGAGAGAGAGAGGCAGACATAGGCAGAGGGAGAAGCAGTCTCCATGCAGGGAGCCCGATGTGGGACTGGATCCTGGGACTCTAGGATCACGCCCTGGGGCAAAGGCGGCGCTAAACTGCTGAGCCACCCGGGCTGCCCTGTCATATATATATTAAATTAAGGGCTCCTGCCTGGCTTTGTCAGTAGAGCATGTGACTCTTGATCTCAGGATCACTGAGTTCAAATCCCACATTGGTCCTAAAGCTTGCTTCAAAAAGAAAAATAATAATAATAAAAGAAAAACTTAAAAAATATATTAAATTATATATGTGTATGTGTTTGCATATACATGTATTTGGCAGACTCATTTCAAAGTGAATCATCATGGGATCCCTGGGTGGCGCAGCGGTTTGGCGCCTGCCTTTGGCCCAGGGCGTGATCCTGGAGACCCGGGATCGAGTCCCACGTCGGGCTCCCGGTGCATGGAGCCTGCTTCTCCCTCTGCCTGTGTCTCTGCCTCTCTCTCTCTCTCTGTGACTATCATAAATAAATAAAAATTAAAAAAAAAAACAAAGTGAATCATCATGACATTTTATCTCTAAATACTTTAGCATTCATGTCCAGTGTAAGGACATTTACCACTATACTATTGTCATATCTAAGAAAATTGACCATGATTCCTAATTTTACTCATACTTAATTGATATTCAGATTTTTCCAGCTGTTCTCAAAATGTCTTTTATGGCAAGTTTTGGGGTTTTAAGCTTTTTTTTCTTAAAGATCTTATTTATTTATTCATGAGAGACACACAGAGAGAGAGGCAGAGACAGGAGAAACAGGTTCCATGCAAGGAGCCTGATATGGGACTTGATCCCGGGTCTCCAGGATCATGCCCTGGGCTGAAGACAGGCACTAAACCGCTGAGCCACCCAGGGATCCCCCAACATTGATCTTTTGAAGAGACTAGGCCAGTCATCTTACAGAATGTCCTACATATTGGCTTTGTCTAGTTGTGCCCTTCTGTTTTGAACTTGTTCCTCAATCTTCTCTGCATTTTTTTTAAACTGGAAGTTGCCCTTAAAGGCCTACTTAGATTCTGGTTATATAATTTGGGCAAGAATATTTCAAGTCTGACACTATGTATTAGTTTCTGTGGCTACTGTAACAAAGTACTACATACTTGGAGGTTTACAGCAACAGGTATTTATTCTCACAGTCCTGGAGGCCAGAAGTCTAAGACAGTTTGCGTGGGTCAAAATCAAGGTGTCTTACAGGGCCTTGTCCCCTGCAGAGGCCCTGGGGGAGAATCCACTCCCTGTCTCTTCCAGCTTCTGATAACTGTTGGCATTCCTTGTGACTTGAAGTCACATCCCTCCAATAGGCCTCCTTGGCACACTGCCTTCTTCTCTTCATTCTTTGTGTTGAATCTTCCTCTTCTTCCCGATACAACCACATAAATGATTGCATTTAGGGTCCACCCAATAAGCCAGGATAATCTCCCATCTCAAAATCCTCGACTGAATTACATCTGCAAGGCAGCATTCACAGGTTCCAGGGATTAGGATGTGGATATCTTTTAGGAGATCATTTTCAGTTTACCATGCGCTATGTGCTTCACAGGGCCTTGTATCAGGGAGATCCTTCATATCTACCTGTCCCATTCTTTTTATTAAAGTAGGCTCCATGCCCAGTGTGGAGATTGAACTCACAACCCTGAGATCAAGAGTCATGTGCTCCACTGACTGAGCCACCCAGGTGCCCCTATTACTACTTTTTTTTTTCTATTACTACTTTTTAAAAGTAAATTCTAGGCCCAACATGGGACTTGAACTCCTGATCAAAAAGATCAGGTGTCACATGCTCTACCACTGAGCTAGCCAGGTGCCCCTAATTATGTATAATTTAAAGAAGACTAATAGGGGTGCCTGGGTGCCTCAGTCAGTTGGGCAGCTACCTTTGGCCCGGGTCATGGTCCTGGGGTCCTGGGATTGAGCCCTGCATCAGGCTTCCTGCTAAATGTCAGCCTGCTTCTCCCTCTCCACCACTTGTACTCTCTCGTGTGCTCTCGCTCTCTCTCTCTCTCTCTCAAATAAATAAATTAAAAAAAAAATAAAGAAGACTAATAACATGTACTTACTGCTGAGCTTAAGATCTTGATATCACTAAACTTGTGGCGGGCAGATTTGACAGCCGCAAAGGATATGATTTCTGGTCCCAATCTCACAGGAGTGTCAACTTCTGTTAGGACTTTTCCAGATGGGATGCCTGGGTGGCTCAGTGGGTTTAGCACCTGCCTTCAGCCCAGAGCGTGATCCTAGGGTCCCAGGACCAAGTTCCACATCGGGCTTCCTGCAGGGAGTCTGCTTCTCCCTCTGCCTGTGTCTCTGCCTCTCTCTCTCTCTCTCTGTGTGACTATCATAAAGAAATAAAAATTTTTTTTTTTTTTTTTTTTTTATTTATTTATGATAGTTACAGAGCGAGAGAGAGGCAGAGACACAGGCAGAGGGAGAAGCAGGCTCCATGCACCGGGAGCCCGACGTGGGATTCGATCCCGGGTCTCCAGGATCACGCCCTGGGCCAAAGGCAGGCGCCAAACCGCTGCGCCACCCAGGGATCCCAAGAAATAAAAAATTTTAAAAAATTATTAAAAAAAAGACTTTTCCAGAGACACTTCCCTTTACCTTGATCCAGAACAAAGTCGGAGGCCAGTTGAAGACATGGCCTTTTGTTTACAAAAGGAGGTAGCCAGCTTGTGAGCTGCAGCTTGCCAATTTGATTTTTAGAAATATTACATTCAAACATTATTTGATTCCTGAGTTTTTTAGTGGTAAATTATGCACCCAAAGTGCAGTCTTGCATTGTGAGGGTAAGGAAAGGGGACAGGAAGAACTTTCTTGTTTAATCTTCAGCCCTTTTCAGGCCTCTGGCTTTATATCCTGATGACAGATCTGAGATGCACTGAAACCCTGATTTCAGCACTAAGCATGGGCTAATATCCCCAGGGCAAGCAGGGCCTCTAACCCACTTGATTTTCTGGATTCTTGCTTTCTGTTATTCATGGTTTTTGAAGATTTCTCCTGCTTTTCTGCCAGCTAAGCCTTACACTGAAAATGTGTTCTTAAGAATATTCTACCCAGAGTATTAGGAAAGGGGCCACCTGGGTTGCTCAGGGGTTGAGCGTCTGCCTTTGGCTCAGGTCATGATCCCAGGGTGCTGGGATCGAGTGCCAACACCGGGGAACCTGCTTCTCCCTCTGCCTATGTTTCTGCCTCTGTCTGTGTGTCTCTCATGAATAAATGAATAAAATATTTTTTTAAAAAGAATATTATAAAAGGGAAATGTACTCTTTCATTGTAATTTGGGTCAGGTTTGTTTGCTCAAAAAGAAGCGCAAGCTTTTGTCTTAGATCTTCTCTCCTAAACTTTCTTTGGGCAGAATTGATTGACCTCCTCCTGCTCCTTCTTGGTAGCAACTTCTGGTTGTGAGGACTGACTAGTGAAAAAGGGTACCTGGTGGCTGATATTTGCTTCTCAATTTCTATGATCTTTTCCTTTTTTTTTTTTTTTAAGATTTTATTTATTTATTCATGAGAGAGAGAGAGAGAGGGAGAGAGAGAGAGAGGCAGAGACACAGGCAGAGGGAGAAGCAGGCCCCATGCAGGGAGCCAAACATGGGACTTGATCCCGGGTCTCCAAGATCACGTTCTGGGCTGCAGTTGGCGCCAAACCGCTGAGTCACCCAGGCTGCCCCTTACGATCTTTTCCCACCCTTTAAGGTGGACAGGGAGAGGTGAGTTGGTTCAATTCAGAACCAAGGGACTGGGGAGGGACTGGGTGGATGAAGGGGAGGGGCCTGTGCTAGGGGCCCCGGCTGCGTGCTAGAATGTGGCTGCTTGCCCTGGAGGCTCTCAATGGGCTGCCGGCTCTGTGCCATTTGTACAGGAAAACATTATACCTTCTTCTCACAGCTTCCAGACAACCTTCCAACTCCTCCTTTACATTAAAAGGGACCCCCTGTATCCATCTAGGTCCTCACCTTGAGAGCCGCTGGCCTAGCTTCTTACCCATCCTGGATTTGTCTTGCCTCCTGGATGAGGCACCCACTATGTGCCAGCTGTTGTGGTGGGCATTCAGGGTGCTGGGGTAAATGGGAGGCACTGGTTTCTTTAAACATGAATTCTTTCTACTGAAAGTTTCTCTTTTGAGATCTTTTCTACACTGTTGCGAAGTCAATTCTTCCTAAGTCTAGGCTAAATGTCTAAGACAGTTTCCCAAAGTGCAGTCCAAAGACCCCAGCATCATTCAGCCTCTCCAGCAGTTCCCATTAAAGTGTAAAGTCCCTTGGGGCACCTGCGTGGCTCCATTGGTTGGATGGTTCAGCAGCCAACTCTTGGTTTCCTCTCAAGTCATGATCTAGGGTTGTGAGACTAAGCAGCCATCAGGCTCCTCACCCAGAGGAGAGTCTGCTGGAGGTTCTCTCTCCCTCCCTCCCCCTCTCACCCCACTAGGGTTTATCTTTTTCTCTCTCCCAAATCAGTCAATCTGTAAAATACAAAGTCTCAGACTGAATCTGCAGGTCTGGGATGGGGTCCAGGGCTCTGCCCCACGCCCTCCTGGGGAGGATCCTCTCAGCTGAGGGTTTGTGGCTAAGAAGAAACAAGATCAGGGATCCCTGGGTGGCGCAGCGGTTTGGCGCCTGCCTTTGGCCCAGGGCACGATCCTGGAGACCCGGGATCGAATCCCACATTGGGCTCCCAGTGCATGGAGCCTGCTTCTCCCTCTGCCTGTGTCTCTGCCTCTCTCTCTCTCTCTGTGACTATCATAAAAAAAAAAAAAAAAAAAGAAACAAGATCACTCTTCACAAGCCTTCTGCCACCTCTGACACAGTGGCTCATGAGTCAGACATTCATGGTATAATTTCCTCTCTTTTCTCCAGTATTGCATTTTTTAAAAGATTTATTTATTTATTCATGAGAGACACACACACAGAGAAAAAGAGGCAGAGACACAGGCAGAGGTAGAAGCAGGCTCCATGCAAGGAGCTGGATGTGGGACTTGATCCCGGGATTCCTGGATCATGCCCTGAGCCAAAGGCAGGCACTTAACCGCTGAGTCATCCAGGCATCCCCGGTATTGTATTTTCTTATGTATGTGTGTGTGTGTGTGTGTCTGTGTGTATGTTCCACATTGGGCTTGAACCCATGACCCTGAGGTCAAGACCTGAGCTAAAATGAAGAGTCAGAGTCCTATCTGATTGAGCCCACCCAGGCGACCCTTCCTCCAGTATTCCTAATGACACTGTTAGCAAGATGTGCAATTTTTAGTGGTATTTGACAGATGTCCTGGGTCTGCAGACGCCACCCGCTCCATTCCTCCTGCCTCATACCTATTTCATGATCTCCATTAGAAAATCAGGCACACACACCCCCAACCCCACTGCCTGGGTTTCTTTCTTTTTTAAAAATATTTTATTTATTTATTCATGAGAGACACACACACACAGAGAGAGAGAGAGAGAGAGAGAGAGGCAGAGACATAGGCAGAGGGAGAAGCAGGCTCCATGCACCGGGAGCCCGATGCGGGACTCGATCCCGGGACCCCAAGACCACGCCCGGGGCCTAAGGCAGGTGCTAAACCACTGAGCCACCCAGGAATCCCCCTGGGTTTCTTTCTTTCCTCAGATGTCCCCTTGCCTCCTGCTGGCCAGATTCTTCCTCTGCAAGGGTCCCCTGCATCGTTGGGAACAGTGTGCTTTACTGGCCAAGGTAGAGTAGTGCATCAACCAGTTTAGTCTTAGTACAGGTAGGTATGAGGTGGCAAATTAAGCATTTACCCTGCCTTTTCCTACAAACCACACTTTGGAGTAACTCAAAAGCTCTGATGAGGGAAAGCTCTTTTTTTACTGAAGAATTCCAGGTAACAAATGGGATAGAAATAATAGAATTTAAAAATCAATATTTTACAACTGCTTAAAGTAACTGATTCGGACAAAACCCATCTGTGTGTGGGTGAAACCGTCAGCTGGAAGGTTGATGGGGGTACCTTACAAAGGAACGGTCAGGCTATGGCCACCTGAACCCACTGTTCACTCTCAGCTTTACTCAGAGAGGGACCAGCAGACAGGAATTGCCCCCTGGGTTGGGGGAGCCCACAGCAGAAAGCACATACTATCTGGGAAGGGATCTTATCCTCCTGTTGCCCCCCCACACACACACACTGCCTCCAAATGGAATTTCAGGTTTGATAACTGGAAATGCAAAGGATGGAGGAAGAAGATGCCCCTATTTCTGCATAGATGGTATCAAGAAACAGAAAGAGAGGAAGTGAGACTGTGGATTTACCTAGACATAAGAAACATCATCAAGGGATCCCTGGGTGGCGCAGCGGTTTGGCACCTGCCTTTGGCCCAGGGCATGATCCTGGAGACCCAGGATCGAATCCCACATCGGGCTCCCGGTACATGGAGCCTGCTTCTCCCTCTGCCTGTGTCTCTGCCTCTCTCTCTCTCTCTGTGACTATCATAAAAAAAAAAAAAAAAAAAAAAACCCAGCATCAAAATGTAATGTAGGTTTTCTTTGGATCCTGATTTGAACAAAACAACTATAAGGGGCAGCCCAGGTGGCTCAGCGGTTTAGTGCTGCCTTTAGCCCAGGGTGTGATCTTGAAGACCCTGGATCGAGTCCCACATCGGGCTTCCTGCATGGAGCCTCCTTCTCCCTCTGCCTGTGTCTGTGCTCCCCACCGCCCCGTGTCTCTCATGAATAAATAAATAAAATATTAAAAAAAAAAACAACTATAAGCAAGATATTGAGACATTTGATGAAATTTTCCCATTGACTGGATATTAGATGATACCAGAGTTGTTAAATGTTTCGGGTGGGCAATAGCATTATGGTTATAAAATAAAATGTTCCATTTTAAAGAACGAGATGCATATTTAAGAATGTAGGGGTGAGGCACGCCTGGGTGGCTCAGCAGTTCAGCACCTGCCTTCAGCTCAGGGTGTGATCCTGGAGTCCTGGGATCAAGTCCCACATCGGGCTCCCTGCGTGGAGCCTGCTTCTCCCTCTGCCTGTGTCTCTGCCTCTCTCTGTGTCTCATGAATAAATTAAATCTTAAAAAAAAAAAGCCTGAGTATCCAGACATTTAAAAAAAACCAAAACAAAATATTTCAACCAAGGAAAGGAAATGAAAAAATGAAAAAAGAATCAGAAGAAGCAAATATTGGACACGTGGGGTTTCATTAACTATTTTCTCTACCTTTATGCTTTTTAAAATGTCTGTAAGTGAAAAAAATTGAAGTATTACATTATTGATCACAAATTCTGAATCAAATATAATTGCACCATATCCTCACATACAGTGAGATTATTCCATTTTTTCTGACAGAATGAATTATCCTAACATTTCTTAGAGAAGCACGTTAAAAGTAAAATAAACCTCTAACTGTAAGTGGATATGGGCCTTACTCCTCAATCTTTACCACTCTTACCACCTCATCTAGGCCTTGTATTTTCTTTCCAAACAGGAAAGCTACGGCTTTCCCACTCATCTGTAGGCTGCCCATCCTCTTCATAGCATCTGCCTTAGGATAGTGCTATTTGCTCACATACGCTTATTTTTCTGCCATGTTGGCCTGGGAGAGGCTTCCCATGTGCATTTCACGCACCTGCGCCCTGCATCACAGAGGACTCCATCTCAGTAATACAAAACAGGGCAGATTTTTAAATATCCCTTGGGGCTCCCCCTGCTACTCATTACATCTATGAAATTGAATCTGTTTTTCTGTGATAAAGAAGAGGGTAAAAGGGAAAGGAGGATTCAATTTGCTACATGAGCAATAAATGCACCAGCTTCTTCCTCAAAACTCTTCCCTGGCCACTTAAAAGTGCACACGCAGAACAGACACAAAGATGCACATTAACACAATCACACAGACTGTACAAATGCTCCTCCTCCTTCATTAAAAATGTTTAAGTTACAAATATTTCGATTTATAAATAGTCAAGGTGGGTGGTGCACCTAGTTCTTTACCCTGAATCCAAATATTGCCCTTCCAGGACTTTCACCAACCCGCTCCATAGCTAGTATCTTACCCTGGAGAGGAAGCTCAGCCTTCTCCAACTCCCTGAGTTCACATTTATTCAATTCTACAGGCCTACCTAGCCCTGCCTAAACAAAGGACCAATCATCACCCCAGGAAGGCAGAAGGGGTAGGGGGCCAGAGCCAGCAATGATGTGCAGGGAAGCACTCTAGAGTGAGGGCAGGACTTCCTGTGTGCAGGAAGCCAGAGTTGCAGTCCTAACAGAGTGAAAGAGAAACTGGCTTTGCAAGAGGCTAGAGTCTCAAGGAAGATGGAACTGTCTTTTAGGGATCTCTAGCAGATCCTCCATGGGCCCAGGGTCCTGAGGACAATGTCCAGGCCTCCCACTTTGGTGGCAGGTGTACAGCTCAGAGTGTGCCATAGACACTGACTTTGGCCAGGGAAATGCTCTCTGTGTACTGGTTCCGGCCTTTCTCATACAGGACGTAGAGCTGGGGGGCCTGGTCCTTCCCCCCAACACTGCCCTCCAGGGCAGCCAGTGAGGAGTAGCCACTGGGGCCTGGCCACAGCTGGACTGTCTCCTTCCGCCACGAGGTACCATTACTGAAGCTCCAGCGCAGGGTCAGGTTCACTCCTGCAGAGGGTGGAGAATTGGGGAGGGAGGGGTTCTGGCCAGGCCGGCTCCAGACCACAGGGCCTCACGCCCCACCCCCACCCTCCCCACCCCCCGACACTCACGGAATTCTGGGTGGGCTGGATTGGAGAAGAAGACAAGGCCGGAGCCGGTGGCTACAGCCCCAGCAGCCACCACAGGATCTACCAGCTCAGGGTCAAAGGTCACGTCTCGAGGCCGGATCGTGTCACAGGCATCGTAGCTGCGGAGGACGATTCGGCAGTGGCAGTGGTAGTTGTTCTGGTTGCGGGCGTTGATGACGACTGAGCCATCTGGGAGCTCATAGGGCTAAGGAGAGAGAACAAGGCTTTAGGAGGTCCCAGAGAGAGGCAGCGCCAAGGACCCCGCCCCTGAGGACGCAGGCTGGACGGCACAGGGTGGGCAGCCCGATCCTGGGTCCAGGGGTGCGATGGCGCCTGGGGGGCCGGGCGCGGGGACTGGGTTGGGGCGGCCCTGGGCTCCTGACCTGGCACTCGTCAGGGTTGAAATCGTTCTCCCGCTTGGGCTGGCCATACGGGATGCCGCTGACGCCGCTACCATACCGCCAGGAGGCGCCGTGGTCATCACTGAGGAGGCAGAAGACCCCGTCCCGCTCCAGCGTCCCATGGCCACACACGATGAGGCGGCCCTTCCGCGGATCGTGCCGCTTCTGGGGGGAAGGAAGCTGGGTGTCACTGAGGGAGATACAGCAGGGGCTCGTGGGCAGGGCAGGGGAGCCTGTCACCTCCTAAGTGTGAGAACACATCTGGCTCCCTTCAGTCCTGTCCTGGCTGAAGATCCCACAAACCCCCACTGCCTAAATGAAGGAGCTTATTCATGAAAGCGCTCCCTAAGCGCAGAATAAGCTCCTTCAGGACATGCAGGGTATTCACTGGATAGGCTGTGCACAAGACAAGGGGTCCAGCCACATGGGTGCATGGGAGCTTAGCCAAGCTCACCAAGCTGTGCCCCTTGGCACGGGCTTGTGTCTGCTCAGAGGAAGGGGTGCCTTTTTCCAGCCTGCACAGGTGCCACAAGAAACAGCATGGCCCTACTGACAACCCCGCAATGGGAAGGCAAGGGCAACATTCCACCTTCCCTTGGCATCCTCCCAGGATGTCCCTTTCTTCCAAGGGATCCCATCTAAGCAAGAACCTGACCTCACAAGACCTTCTCCCTGGGAAGAAGTCCAACTAGGGGCATCTCCCAGACTCTCCAAAAGGCAGCCTCCTCCACCCTTCTTAGGACAGAGACCTAGAGATCCCTGGGTGGTGCAGCGGTTTAGCGCCTGCCTTTGGCCCAGGGCGCGATCCTGGAGACCCAGGATCGAATCCCATGTCGGGCTCCCGGTGCATGGAGCCTGCTTCTCCCTCTGCCTATGTCTCTGCCTCTCTCTCTCTCTCTCTCTGTGTGTGTGTGTGTGTGTGACTATCATAAATAAACAAAAATTAAAAAAAAAAAAAAAAAAAAAAAGGATAGAGACCTGAATGCCAGAGCCTGGTCCAGGGGCAAACATCTCAGTGCCGATATCCAAGGAGAGATTCCGAGGTGGGCTCCAGGAAACACCATCATCTTTGCTCCACACCAACATGGTGGAGGCCACCTGGCAGCCAGCCTTGTGAGCACAGAGGGAATAGAAAAGGAATACCACTCCCGTCTCCATATCGCTCACCACTGCCCCAAGGTTCAGCCCATCTGGGGTCTCCCCATCATTTACGATGAAGGCTGTTGGAGACCACGTGCTGCCTGAAGAAAAAAAGAGAAGAAATCCAGGGTGAGTGCTCCAAAGGTGCCCTGTATAACCACTCTTTGTTAATTTCTACCTCTTGCTAGGGACCCAAGGCCTTAGAGTGGCCTCAAGGCCCTACCAGACCTGCCCCGCCTGACCTCTCTGACCTTACCTATGCTGCTCTTTCTCTCTCCATTGTGTCCCCCAGCCTCCTTCCCATTCCTCAAATACTTCTCTCTTGGAGGACCTGCACAGGCTTGTGACATCTGCCTGCTACATTGTTCCTCAGGGTTATTCTCACCTCCTTGCCTCAAAAGTCATCTATTTAAAGTTGCAGCCAATCTCCAGCACCCTGTTTTGTTTATCTCTGTTATATTGATCACTTTCCAACACAAAAACCAAATTTACCTATTATGTTTACTATCTGTCTCCCCACAGACAATATAAGCCCCACAAGGGCAGGGAGTTTTTGGTCTGCCTTATTCACAACTGTAGTCACGGAATCTTGAACTATATCATGTTAGTATATAACAAGTGTTAAAAAAAAAAAAAAAGTATTCAACTCCTAGGTGATCACAATTTCTAGATTACTTTCCTTTTTTTTTTTTAATAAAGATTTATTTATTTATTTATGATAGACATAGAGAGAGGCGCAGAGACACAGGAGGAAGGAGAAGCAGGCTCCATGCCAGAAGCCTGATGTGGGACTCGATCCCGAGACTCCAGGATCGGGCCCTAGGCCAAAGGCAGGCGCTAAACCGCTGCGCCACCCAGGGATCCCAATTACTTGCCTCCTTAAGTCCCCTCTGCCCCTCAAGGACCAGGCCTCCAGCCCTCCCAGTGGTTCTATACCATCCTCAGGGCCCTCGGGCAGATCAAGCTCCCCACTCACACGACCTAACACCAGCCACTGCCACCCAGTTGTCCTTATACCCTCGTCAGTGGATCTCCGGAGAGCGATGAACTTGGCCCCTTCATCCGACGTGGACATTTTCCTCGCCTCAGCGAAGGCAAGGAGCGTACCCCGAGGAGTGGCCGTAATGAGCGGGATTCGGAAGGTGTGCACATTACCGATCTGCCTGCCGCTCACCCACAGCAGCTGCTCCATGGTGACCAGCGGCTGCACCTGCCAACGGAGGAAGGAAGGAGGGTCAGCGGACGAACGAGGCCGGAGACTTCGGGCTTTAGGAAAAGTAAGGGTGGTTCGGAGTTTCCCTGGGAAGGGCAAGATGCGGGGGCTCAGAGCGGGGGTGGGGGGCACCCAGAATAAGGAAGGGCGCCGGAGGAGAGTTGGCTGCCAAGCTGGGGGCTCGGAGCGGGGAGAGCGACGAGGGGAGGAGGCGCCTCTGGGCGGCGGGGGCTGGCGGCCCACCGACGGGGAAGGAGCTCCAACGGAGGGGGCTCGGCTGGCAGGGGCTGGCAGGGGCACGAAGGCCGGGAGAAGGCGGGGTTGGCAGTGGACGGAGGGCGGGGCCCGGGGGCGGGAGGCTCCCTCGGGAGAGGGGACTCGGGGGACGCTGTCCCGGGGGTCCTGCGCCTGAACGACCCGCGTGGGCCGGGGACGGGGACACATGCGGGGCCACTCACCAGACTGAAGTCGTTCTTTATCCCCGCGCCCAACCCGGCCAGCGGCCACAGCAGCAGGAAGGTCGCGGCGCGTGCCCGAACCCGCCAGCCGCCCCAGCACCCCGGCACCCGCGGGCCCCCGGGCCTGCCCGGGAGCGCGGCGCCGGGCCGACCCGCCATCGCCCCCTCCTCGGCCGCCGGGACCGGGCGCCCACGGCGAGACTGGGGCTGCGGCGCGTCAGCGGACCAGGCCCTTGGCTCGCCCGCCCCGCCCCGCCCCGCTCGCCCCGCCCCGCCCCGAGGCCGCCCGCGGCCCCACTTCCGCGACCCGGATGGGCCCCGCACGCTCAGACCCCGCACGTGATCCTTCCGCCCTGGAGCGGGGCCTTCCAATTGGTTCCTTTCGAAGCCCCGAGCCCAGGCCCCAGACTGGAAGCTGACTGGGTGGGACCGAGGGCCGGCGCCCTGGGATGTTGTATGGGGCGGGGCCTCTCTTAAAGAGCCAGGCCGCGGAAAAGAGCTGCAAGTCGTCGTGGAGAAAATCAAAGGTCTCGGACTTTTGAGAAAACAAAATATCCACCTTTAATAATTTTCTTAAAACTACGAAATCGAAATCTAGAGGGCGGGGTGCGGCTCGGAGGCGGTGCAGGAGGGGTGCTGCCCTGGGTCGGGCGCGTCTCTCACTTCTTCCTCTTCTTGTGCCCCGGGAGGGCCTCGTTCTTCTTGCTTAGGATCTTGAGAAGGGTTTTGGACATGTAGTAGGGCCGGTCCGCCGAGCCGTCGTTCCTCTCCAGGTCTTCCACTGAGCCGCAACAGGACCGTTAGAGCGGACCCCGGGGAAGGGGGGGGAGTCCCGGGAGAGTCGGGGAGGCCGGGCAGGCCGCCTGGCACCCACTGGGCAGGCTGCGCAACCTCAGTGTCTCCTCGGTAAACTGAGGCCAGCATTTCATAGCGTGATAGGGCTTAATGGAAACTGCATGCCGACCGCCTACTGCCGACTGCGGTGCATACTAAACCCTGCATGCGTGTAGAACTGACCCTTGAGGGACACAGCGACTAGGGGAGCTGACCCCCAGCATTCAACAGTCCGCCTGTTGCTTTTGATCCCTCCCAAATTAACACATATTTTGTGTTATTGTATTCTTACAATAAAATGAGCTAAGGAAAATAAAATGTTAAGAAAATCCTATGGAAAAGAAAATACGTGTGCAACATTGTACTATATTTATCAAAAAAAAAAAAAAAAAAGGGATCCCTGGGTGGCGCAGCGGTTTGGCGCCTGCCTTTGGCCCAGGGCGCGATCCTGGAGACCCGGGATCGAATCCCACATCGGGCTCCCGGTGCATGGAGCCTGCTTCTCCCTCTGCCTGTGTCTCTGCCTCTCTCTCTCTCTGTGACTATCATAAAATAAATAAAAATTAAAAAAAAAAAAAAAACCCACATAAATTGAAGTGTGGGGATTAACCCGGCATTGTTCGAGGTCATATGAGGGTGAGACAATCCCCACTCACTACAGCCACCTGCTGGGAAGGCTCTTGTGGCTAACTTGTGCCTTCTATTTTCTAGGGAAAGGTCCCAGAGGGCTTTGCGCTGAAATGCTCTTTCTTGGGAGATCCTGCCAGTCTGGCACCTCATTTCCTCCTTTCTTCTGTAAATCCCTGGTTTGAGGATGGCAGAGGAGGCTTCCTCTGACTTTGGCTCCTTTAACTCCCAAAAACCCCTAAACAATCTGGTACCTTGAAATGTGGGGGAAGTGGTAGGGAGTTCACTCACAGAAACAGAGGAAGAGTGTGTCCACACACATGCCAAAAACACTGAAGAAGCCGCTGGCGATGACATAGGCCCCCAGGATGGAGACCTGGAAGACACAGGGCGCCTTAGAGTTCCTTTCTGGGGTTGGCTTGTGAGGCAGAGCCGGGGAGTCACTCACCATGATGGGCAGCCAGTAGTAGTTGAGGGCGGGGTTTTCAAAGTGTCTACCCAGCCCCTGGATGCGACCGGTGAAAAAAAAAAAGGACAGGACCCCTGTGGGAGAGGCGTCAAGGTCAGTGTCACCACTACTCTGTGGTCACCTCTTCCACTGCCTTGCGCCTCTGCCCTCTGTCCCCGTAACTCCCAGCCCTGGCCCTTACCAACACCTCCAACCACCAGCAGCTTCCCGAAGAGCAGCAACAAGTCTGTAACTTTATCCAGCACAACCACCCTGTATGGGAAGTAGAGGTGGGTCAGGCATGAGGGGCCTGGCAGGGCCAGGAACTGGATTGGCGATATCAGCTGCTGTGACAGATGCAAAATGAAAATGGTTCACACTTCAAGATGGAGGCAGCAGAGCAACAAGCCATGCTTGAGGCCCTTCAGAGCACAGCATGCCCATGAAGCTGGCCTTGCGGGGGCGATCAGGGGGGTGGAGGATAGCCCAACCTGACAATGTTCCGCATGAGCAGCATGAAGGCATTTTTGGCGGAGACACAGAAATTCTTCCCGTAGACGGCGATCTGAGTGAGGTTGAAAAGTCAGAATTACCTGTGTGGAGCTTGCCAGGGCAGGGGCCTGGGCCAGGGAACCCCAGAACAAGGGGCTGCATGTGCAGTGAGGCTCACCATGATGTAGGCATTGCGGTTTAGGAACTTGATAAACTTCTCCAGACACCAGAGGCAGCACTTAAAGCAGCACATGATGCAGCGGGCCATAGGGTTCTGGGATCCTGGGAGTAAAGGGGGAGCTTATGTTTGGTCACTGGCCCCTGACAGCCCCTCCCTGAGGGGCCAGCTGCTCACCTCTCAGTTTGTTGTCAATGTACTCCAGAATGACTCGGGCCATCTGCACGAGGGTCAGGATGAGAGCTCCAAAGGCCAGCGACCCAGTGTGGTAGCTGCAGGAGGGTTGGGGGGTGGGGTGCGTGGGCAGAGATGGCTCCAGGACCCCTGAGGCTCCCAGGCTCCCCATTCCCAGCCCCCTTGCCCTGACCTTACCGGAGTGTACGGATGAAGGCAGAGCTCAGGGGGAAGGTGGGGATGTCCTGGGGCTTCTGGAAAGCCCAGTAGAAGGAGGCAAAGGCCCCAGCCAGGACACACTGGCCCAGGGCCAGTACCCAGTTGACAGTCCAGAATAGTGCCAGGACCACATAGATTTGCAAGTTGAAGAGAGAACGCTGAACCAGGCCCGTGGATGAGTAGCTCTGGAAGATACACCTCAGCCCTGGGCACGAGGAGTTCACTGGCTGGGCCTGGGGGTGACAGAGTAGGCTCACTCCCAGCCAACTCCTGCCACTCCCGGAGTAGAGAGAGAATAGCAGCCGCCCCCAGCTGAGGAAGCCACTTCCTTCCAGGAGATCCTTCTCCGGGTTCGTGTTGGGTTCATACTGCCTACTGTGTGACAGTGATTAGTTTTCCTCCAGGCTCCAAGTGGGTACAAGAGCTCCCAGTCTACGCAGGCCCAGCCTTAATGGTGTGGAGGCAAGTGTGACCAGCCCCTAGCTCTCTCCCTGGCACTCAGTCAGCAATCTCCTCTAAAACAGCACCTGCAACTTCAACCAACATGCTTTCTAGCAAAAATGAATGGACTGGGTATAGATGGTATAAAGGAGTTACTCTTAATCTTGTTGGGTGTGATAATGGTAGAGTGGTTATGCTTTTTGTTTTTTTTTCAAATTTATTTTGTTTTATTTTTTTGGTTATGCTTCTTTTGTAAGATTTTATTTTATTTTATTTAATAGCTAACATTTATTTTTTTTTAATTTTTATTTATTTATGATAGTCACAGAGAGAGAAAGAGAGAGAGGCAGAGACACAGGCAGAGGGAGAAGCAGGCTCCATGCACCGGGAGCCTGATGTGGGATTCGATCCCGGGTCTCCAGGATCGCGCCCTGGGCCAAAGGCAGGCGCCAAACCGCTGCGCCACCCAGGGATCCCTTTTGTAAGATTTTAAAATTTATTTTATTTTTTATTTTTAAAGATTTTATTTATTTATTCATGAGAGACACAGAGAGAGGCAGAGACACAGGCAGAGGGAGAAGCAGGCTCCATGCAGGGAGCCCGATGTGGGACTCATCCAGGGTCTCCAGGATCACACCCCGGGCTGCAGGCGGCGCCAAACTGCTGCGCCACCGGGGCTGCTCTTAAAATTTATTTTAGAGAGGGAGAGTGTGAGCAGGGGCGGGGGCAGAGGGAGAGGGAGAAACATGGGACGCCTGGGTGGCTCAGTGGTTGAGCATCTGCCTTCAGCCCAGGGTGTGATTCTGGAGTTCAGGGACCGAGTCCCACATCGGGCTCTGCATGGAGCCCGCTTCTCCCTCTACCTGTGTCTCTGCCTTTCTCAGGAATGAATGAATGAATGAATGAATGAATCTTTAAAAAAAAAAAAAGGAGAAGCAGACTCCCCACTGAGCAGGGAACATGACACAGGGCTTAATCCCACCACCCTGAGATCATGACTTGAGCTGAAATCAAGAGTCAGATGCGTAACCACCCAGGGGCCCTGAAAATACTTATCTGTCGGGGTGCCCAGCTGGCTCAATCAGTAGAGCATGTGACTCTTGATCTCGGGTTGTGAGTTTGAGTTTCACACTGGGGGGTAGAGATTACTTAAAAAAGAAAAGTAAAAAGTCATTGTATGTCCAGACTCAATCTGATGTGTTTACAGGTGGATTGGCACTTATGTCCAGAATTTGCCTTTAAGGAAACTCCGAAAAAAAGAATTGTGGGAACAGAGGGGGTGGGTGGAGATGGATGAAAACAAGGACAGTGTGTGGGGACATCTGCCTCTGGCTCAGTTCAGGATCCCGGGGTCCTGGGATCAGTCCCTCATTGGGGTCCCCACGGGGAGCCTGCTTCTCCCTCTGTCTGTGTCTCTGCCTCTTTCTGTCTCTCGTGAATAAATAAATTAAAAAAAAAAAAAGAAAAGAAAGGAAAACAAGGACAGTGGGAAATTGAGGGTTTGTATGTGTTTCAAAATCTCCATAATAAAAAATAAAAAACACAGAAGTAAAAAAACAACCCTTCCCAGCAAATGTGACAAAAATCTTGAGAATTGATGAAATTGCTGAGTGTGTGTTTGAAATTTTACAATAAGAATATAAACCACCGTCCCGCTTTGTAATTGTGGGTTTGTGTCAGTCTCTGCTGCTAGATCCTGAGCAAGCTGGAAGGAAGAACCAGGTCATTTGGAGCTTTGCATAGCTGGTGCCTGGCACAGGGTGGGTCCTCCCTAAATGTAAACCAGCCTCCCTTGCCTGTATTAGAGTGCGAATGCCCTGAGCAAAGCCGCTGGTCCCTGCCTCCAGAAGTGGCTGCATGAAGGCTCTGAGAACAGCAAATGCCCTGCAGTCTGGGACCACTTTCTGGGAACCTTGCAGGGGAGAGTGCGGGGAAGCAGCTTCTTTCTCTGCTCTTCCCCCAGGACTCCTGCCTGCCTATTGCCTCGGGCACTGCAGGGAAAAAGACTTTAAAAAACCAAACAACACCCATCTACAGTTATCAGCTCTTATCAGGTGCCAGACATTGTACAAAGCACTTTATGTGCCTGATGTCGTTCAATCTTCTCAGCCACCCCCAGAGGCAGGTATGATTGTCTCCATTTTACAGATGAATGGACTGAGACTGGAGGCTGCAGTGGCTCATAGTCCTCCTGGCAGAGGCAAGTCCAGGGGAGGGTGGAAGTGCTGGTACTGGGCTTTCCCAGGGCCGCATGCTGCCTCCAGCCTGTTTCCTTCTCTGAGTAACGGGTGGCTGAGTGGGAGCACAACCAGCTCTGGAGTCCCTGGCTAGCTCCCTTTCTGGTTCTGCTGGGGGCCTGTTGTGTGACCTTGAGGGAAGTCCTTTTTTTCTCTGGCCCTCAGTCTCTGCCGAGCAATTAGGGATTTGGACCAGCTGGCCCTCAGGTCACCCCAGCCCTACTGGTGCCCCCTCCATGTCCATAGCAGTTCCCTCACCATAGGGTTGCATGATGTATTCATTTGCACTTTCCCACAGCTGGGCAAGCTGGCGTTGGGCGCCCAGAGGACGTATTGGGGTTGCCCCGATGTGGCCAGGTACCCAGAGGGTAGTCAAGGAAGAAGGTATAGTCACATGGGGTCTCCACAGGTCCCCTCCTCAGGGACATCTTCCCAGGTACTTGTACAGGTTGTTTACTGCACAAAGTGTTGTAAATCAGCCTGGGCTCAGTGTTTCAACTCTGTGCAGGGACAGGGCTGTGTCTGCCCAGAGGAAGGGGCACTTTCTCCCAATTGCACTACAGCATCATACTGGCAAATATTGCCCCTTCCCCTACCCCCCATCCCGCCCTCACCCCCGCCCCAGGAGGGCTTGCCACGTGGGCAAAGGATACAGGGCGGTCATGGCCCAATAGACAATGCAAATGAGCAGAAGGACAAAGGTGACCAGTGGGTAGAACAGGGTAGACATCATGTGCCCCACAGCCCTGTAGGGAGGTAAAAGCAGTCCATCGCTATGGCCGCAGTCCCTAGCGCCCACCCACCTTCCAGTGGGGCTGATCCTGGCCAGGTCCCTGCCTCTGTCCTTGCCAGGGCCTGCTCTGCCCCCCAGGCTGGGTGCACAGTAGGTCCTCATTGAACAAAATGGAATGGACTGAATGGAATAAATCAGGCTCAAGAATCAGAGAAGCCACCTGGGGCAGCCTCAGGGCTTCAGGGCAAGTAAGAGAATAGAGTCCTTAAAGTATGATCTTTTGACAGATTTGGCAGGTAGGTCCTGGTTGTGAATAAGCTGCTGCTTCTCCTCCTTGCCTGGGTTCCTGCTCTGCACCACCACCACCACCACCACAACGCTGCTCCTGATGGAGGGGCTGCTTCATGTTCTGGGAACCCAAGACACTAACTCATTTAATCCTCTACAAAGTAAGAACTATTGCCCCCACTTCACAGACGGGTAAGCTGAGTCACAGCCGTGTTAACCGCAGCGTCTTTCTGCCCTTCCCCTTCAGGGCCACCGGCCACCTTCCCAGCACTGCCACGCCATGCCTCTGCCCCTGTCCTCTGCCCCATCTCCCTCCCGGACAGGTTCTGACTTGCTGGCCTCCTCCAGGAGGGCAATGGCGATGCGAATCCGCTGCCGCAGGAAGATGAGCATCAGCAGCAGGATGCCTTCGAGCACGGCCAGCACGATCACTGAGAGTGGACAGGCGGCAGAGAGGCCTGCGTCAGGCCGGGGCCCAGCGCGGCCCCAGGCGGCCCTCGGGTGGTTGGTGGTGAGGGGCCGGGCGGGGCACTCACGGGCCGCCAGCCAGGTCTCCTGAACGTTGCGGTAGGCGCTGAGGTTGGTGGTGATGCCCAGCTGGGTGATGGAGGCACCCTCATCCCGCAGCACTCGGTACTCCTCCCAGCAGTGGTAGATGCCATATGCCAGCACGCCCAGCACCCCGAGGATCAGCACTAGCACCAGGGGCCCGGCCACCAGGCGCAGAAGCAGGATAAACAGCAGGCTCAAGACCAGAGCCACACCTAGGGCACTGCAGGCAGGGTGGGGTAGGTGAGGCCCTCCCCCCTAAATCTTATCCCTTTCAGAAGCTCCCAAATGCCTCACACTCTCAATATCCTCAGGTTAGACTCCCTTTTTCTTATAAATCTCGTTGGGTTTGGGGTCAGTTCTGAGCTCTGGCTCCTTCTCTGTCCAAGTCTCTGTTTCAGATGTTGGGCTAGGAGACAGAGGATTGGGGAGGGCAGCAGGGAAGGAGGGAGTAGGAGAATCGGTGACTCACGTGAGAATCCAATACCAGGATTGGGCAAAATCTTCAAAGATCTTAACACTGATGTCTCGGGCGTTGAGGATGTCAAAAAGACCACTGTTGGAGAGGGACAGAGTCGGGTGGGGCTGCTGCCGGGGAAGGGTGTGGGACGGAGATGCGGGGACAGGAGGATGCCCACCTGATCCCCTGGGAGATGGAGGTGTTGCTGGAGATCCCTGGGAGTTCAGGTGGAGTGCTATTCAAGAACGGAACACAACGCCCCAGAGCTGGAGGGAGAGAACCAGCGGGCTCCTGGGTGGGAGGGCCCAGAGTTTTACCTTCAAGGCCTCTGGCCTCCACCCAGAGCCCCAGTGGGCCTTAGGGAAGGGAGGAGAGAGATGGGCTTTGACCTCCCCACAGAGAGCTGCTCCTGACTGCACAGCCAAGAGGGCGCTCCTGCCCCACACAGCCCTGTCCAGCTTCCTTCACTGTCTCTCAGGACCCCTCTTCCTCCAGTCCTTGCTGCTTCCGGGTTGAGACCCTCATTTCCTCTGGCCTGACTCTTACACTCCACCCTTAACCCACCATTATAACCCACCACTCTCGAGAACCAGGGAGACTATGCTTCATCATTCTAAGGCTCTACATCATTCTGCAGCTCAGACACTTCCAGAAGCTCTGCTCTGGAGTGCCCGTGCTCCCTGGCCAGTTCAAAGCCCCTGCATTGGGGCTCAGCCCACTTTCCCCTCACCTCTGTACCTCTGCTCTCTGGCGACCTTCTCACTGAGCGTTCTCTGTCAAAAAGTCCCATCCATTACTCCCAGTTGAGCTCCATCTCCATGTCCTGTCCTCCAAGAAGCCTTCTCACCCCTTTCCCATCTTCTAAGGCACCTATTATGTGCCTAAAGAGCCATTTATCTCCACCCTCCCAATGACTTTACTAAGCAGGCTGGCTTTGGCATTTACATTCTAAAGGTGAGGAAAAAAGGCTCAGAGAGGTTGAGTTATTGGTCCAAGACCACAGGATTGGAAAGTGCTGGAATCTAGATCTGGGTTTGGAGCATTCGTTTGAGCTACTTTGTATTGTACTTATATCGAAAATCGGGTATTGTTTCTCATGCTATAATTAAAATTTTCTTCTATTAAAAAATAACTTTGACTATTGGAAAGAAGAACATATAGGAAAAATTGAAAAGTCAATTATGATCCCAATCACCCAGCCACGTTTGCTTGTGAGTAGGGATGGACATCTAGTCTGTTCCCAGTGCACAGACATTAACGTGTGTGGGTATATTTTCCCAGGTGTGTTTCCCTGAAACACTCATGCAATGTCTTTGCCAACATCTCTGATCTCTGCCCCTAAAATGTAGCTCAAACAGGAAGCAGCATCTGCCCTGCGTCTCTCCTGGGTGCCTGGTGCCCAGCACGTGCGCGATAAACAGAGCATCTGACTACAGGATCAGGCTGCGGAGAGTGAAATGAAGACCGAGTGCTAATTCCAGTCCTGCCAGACAAGCTGTATGGCTTTACTCTTTCTGGGCCTGGTTTCTTCATTTGAGCAATAAGAAAATAGGACTAGATGCTGCCCGAGGAGAGAATGCAGCTTCTCACCTGGAGTGGAAGGGAGGAGGAAACCGGGGCAGAGCTCCTGCTGCAGACTCTGGATCACTGGCTGGGAGCCGGGGAGGACACGTAGATCACAGACACAGAGCAGGATGAAGGAGGGAGCCCCCACAACACCAGTACCATAGTCCCCTTCCCCCACCCATGTGACTCCTCCTTGACCACAGCAATGACATTACAGGCAGCTCTCACCATATCCCAGGGCACCCCTGGCAGACAAAAGTTCCTGTTTGCCGTGTAGAAGACCTCCCCCACCTTCTCTGAGAGCTGGTTGACCTCCACGGTCCATGCGTCCTCGGGGCAGGAGGACACACACACCTGGGGGCAGAGAGCATGCTGAGGAGCTGGGGCCTGGACCCTGGGGCCATCTGGGTAAAGGCAGGTCCCAGGGTCTGACCTGGGGTGTGGGACACTGCAGGCCATTCTCAGCGACTGTGATGACATTGGCGGTTAGGACGCAGCTGAAGATGTTGAAGTAGAGAAGATATGGTTTATCTCTGCGGGAGGGAAGGAAGTGTGGGTCTCAGGTCCTCGTCAGGTGCGAGGAGAGGGGAGGACTGCCAGGGCCCAGCGGAGGGTGGTGGGGGGCCCACACCCTGATGCACACTGCTCAGCAACTGGCCTTAAGAAGCTCAGGTCAGCTGGGGAGATACAGGAAGCACCGGAAAATTTTCTAGAGTAATTGAGCATCGGAACTGCTAACAAATGTTAAGAATTTTATGACCTTGAGCAAGTCACTTCACTGCCCACTGCCTCAATTCCATCAGGTGTAAGGCAATAGTACCTACTTCACAGGGCTTGAATGAGCTTGTGTGTGCAAAGTACACCATCTGCCTGGAACGTAGTAAACCCTGCATAATTGTTAAGGTTTTATTATTTACTGGAAGCGTCCTGCATGCGGAACTGATGGCATGGCTTCGGGGATCACCCCGGTGTTTCAGGTGAAGAAATCAAAGCTCAGACTGGTTGACCACCTTGCCCAAAGCCATGCGACCAGAACCTACTGAGCCCAGCTGGGGACTCAAATGCCAAATTCTGAACTTTAAAACCTATGCACTTAACCATGGTTCTGTCTCCCATTACTGGGGACACTCAAAAGCCAACTGGCCAGGAATGGAGGCTCTTCAATGTGGCTTAGAGTGGTGAGACTCAGAGAGGATAGTGGCAGGTGAGCAACAGAGGAAGGAGCTGGAGCCTGAGTGCCGGGATCGTGTTCTCTGCCCGCTGTCCACCTCACCTCTCGTCTGCCCCTCTCCCTGCCTTCATACTCACTTGTTGGCTCCCACCCCACAGTAGGCCCCAGTAGAGTTCCTGGGGTAGAGGACTTGCCGGGGGTCTCCATACACCCAAGCTGGAAGCAGACACAGAGATGAATCACCAGAGGGCCGGACTTCGGGGTGAGGTGGTGGGGAGCAGCCTCAGGGATGGCTCCTGCCCTGGTTCCTGCCCCCAGCCACTGCCCCCATGCTGCTCCGCTGCTGGAAACTCACCCACGATCCCCACCACGATGTAACCCAGAATGAAGAGAAGGAAGAGGACACAGCAGATGACATCTGTGCAGCTCCTGGGAGAGAAGCGGGGGAAGCCTTTGGAGGGGGAGGCAGGGCATGTGGCCTAGAGGTATCACAAGTTGGAGTTTGGGGGATGCTGGAGAATGGGCCTCAGTAGGTTTTATTTTATTTTTCTAAGAAAATCTTTTTCTCACAATGCACCAGGAAATAAATACAAGTGATTGTTTCCATGTGTCCTCAGGAAGGAGAGGGCACCAAAATAACCCCAAAAAACAAAAAAAAAACCACACCAAAATAACCATTTTTTGGGTGACAGAAATACTTCTGAAGTATGACACAGAGAAGTGAACACCTCATAAGTGCCTGGCTGGATGAATTTGCCCAAAGAGCACACGCCCAGGTCAAGAAACAGAACATCCCAGCACCCCAGAAGCCCCCTTGTGCCCGCTCCAGACTCAAACATTCACCCATGGGCATCATTCTCCTGGGGCAGGAGTTCTCTTTTTTATGACCTTCTTACCAATATTTCAGTAAAATACAAAGCAAAATCAAGATCCCCCACCCCCTAATTGGAGGCAGTGCCCAGAACTTACCTGTTCCTGATGGGACCTCGAAAGGAGGGGTCATATTTGGCCGGTTTCCCTGAGAGGTACGGGCAGGAGTATGGAGAGTGAGGCCCTGAGCAGATGGCTCCCCATCTCCTGTCCCTCCTGCATCTGCATCCTGCCCTGAAGCGGGATCCTACCGGGGCCCAGGATGCCCCTGTCCCTCCAGAGTTCAAGGTGGGAGGAGGTGGGGAGATGGACTGGGGTAGGGCTGACAGGAGAATTGGAGAGTAGGAGACAGAGGTGGGATTAGGGCCTGGTCAGCAGCTTGACTGCTCACCACGAATTCTACCAAGTTGGCTTTGGAAGGAGGGGGAAGGGGGGTCTTTTCAGGTTGATTCCAGCTCCTATCTTGAGGCTGGCAGCCAGGGATATAGCCTTCACCTCCTGCTCACTTCCTGCCCCATTTGTCCTGTGTCTCCCTCCCCTGCGATGTGGGACTCTGAGTCAAGCCACCTCTGGCTCTTACGCCCCAATCCTTATCCCTCTCTGCTCCCTGTACTCCAACCAGGGTGGGCGCAGATCCACAGCAGCACCTGAGGGAGGTCACAGCCCCTCCCCACAGCTGCCCCAGCCCTACCTCCGCCCTCTGGCCCAAGGCCATGGGGAAAGAGCCTGGAGCCCAAGGCATTAACTCCTACAAGGAGGGCCCCTATTTTCCTGCTCCCCACCTCATCTCTGCTAAAGGGGACCCCAGGCTACTGCCAGTCTCTGGGTGAGCAGTCAGGGTGATACCTAAGCCTGGCTGTTGAGACTGTGGGCGGTTTCGATTGTGGCCATGTCCTGTTCCTGGTCCTCCCTGAGTACACACGGGGAGGAGGTGGGGCCTGCAGCTAGGGTCCCCTGTTGGCACCGAGGAGAGGAGCGGGGACAGAGGGCTGGGCAAGAGTGTGGGAAGGGGTGGGATTCATTTTCTTTAGGTGTTCTGGACTCTGTCCCTCCATGGCTCTCAGACGTGAGATCAATGATTGACCCAAAGCTGTTCCAGGAAGTCTACTGGGGAGTCTTTCTGGCTCCTTCCCCTGACCTGCTTGGGCCCGACTTCTGCCTCTGAGAGGCCCCTCCCTCTTGAGATTCCCTCCCACGCAGACCTGGGGCTCAGACCCCCAAGCCCCAAGGGACCCTCACTGTTCATGGGGATTCCAGAGGCTGCCGCTCCAGTTCCTTCTCCTCTAGACCCCCCACCCCTAATCCTCAGGGTCTCTGGGACAGGCTCCTGGCCCTGGTTTCTCACAGAGTGCAGATAGGCTCCCTGTTCCTGCTCCCCTCAGGCCTTACCCTTCACGAACCCCTTGTGAAGTCCCTACCCCTGTCTCTCACGATATCCTGAGAAGGCCCCCCTCCTAACAGAGACCCCAGAGGCAGGCCCCGGTCCCCTCTCCACTGAAACCTCCAGCCTAACACCTCACAGGAACCCCCAGACACACCCCACTCCTGCCATTACTGCTCACACAGACCCTGGCAGGCCAACTTCTAGCACCTTTTCCCTTCAGAGACCCAGGGTCTAAGGCTGAAACCCCACCTCCTGACAGGGGCCCAGACCCCAGCCTCGCCCCTCACCGGCTCTGCAGCACGTAGACCCTCCCAGTCCCCGAGCCCCATCTTCCTGTTCAGGACACTGACCCTGCCTTTTGCCATTCAGGCTTTGCTTTCCAGGGCCCTGCCCTGAGGGACCCAGATTCCAGCCCCAACTCCTCACAAGACCCCAGCCTCACTCCCCAAAAGCTCCCAGGTGAAGGACCTCAGCTCCTGAACCCCATCTTCCTCCCAGGACTCTGACTCTACTTCCTTCCATGAGCTCTTTCCAGACCCTCCCTTCAGGGATCCAGGACTTCCCTCAGCTTCTCTCCCTGGGGCCAGCCCCAACCATCATTCCCCCAGAGCTGGCCCAGGCTGGCCGCCCCTGCTCCCATCCTGGGCCTCACACCACAGCCTCACCCTCAGACTCACCATAGGCCTCATTCCTGTCCTGTTTTCCCCCCATGGTTCGGTCTCCCGAGTGCTCGGAGCCAGGGAGACCTAACGACTCACCTGCTGCCCGCCCCGCCCTCCCACACGTCACAGCCCCACCTCCGCCTGTGGTCCTGACACACTAGTTCCTCCTGCACGCAGAGCCTGGGCAGTGCCCTGGAGAGGACTGGAAGGCCAAGCCCGTGACCGGCTCAGGGCTGCTTGCAGCGGGGTTCCATGGGCCACAACACACTCTAAGGAAATCCTTCAGGTTTTTGCAAATTACTCTAGCTGTGGTACACTCACACCTATGCTCTCCTCCCAAAGATCCAGTGTTGATTGAGGTTGGCCTTTTAGCCATCAACTGGACCCTGACCACCCTGGTCTCCCCACCTTCTCCCTCAGGTGGCTGTCCACACCAGCCACACCTGCCCAGCATGCTTCCTGTCCTGTTTGCTGCTGTGGACCCACATTCCCTCTAGCTGTGGGCCTCCTTTCTGCCCAGCCCCTATTGCCCTCCCAACAATCATCAAGACAGTTTATTACCAAACCCAGTATTTATTGAGAATAAAGGAAACCAGCTGGCATAGAGGCCCAATTTCAATTCATCAAACGTCAGCTGAGGAGGGGGAACAGGGAGTGGCCAGCCCTGAAGTCACCCTACCAGGGAGGAGCCAGCTCTGGGAGAGAGGGGCTGTCAGACCTCCAGGGCCTGGCTGGGTCTTGGCAGAGGAATGTGTGAAGGGGGAGGGGTGAGCTGATGGCAGCACCCTGCAATGTGGGCTCTGGAGCAGCATGTGGCAGGAGAGCTGCTGTGCAGGTGGTCGTCTAGGGCTGGGGCGTGTGTGTGTGTGTGTGTGTGTGTGTGTGTGTGGTCCATTGTCAGGGGTTGACGGGGGGCAGCGCACTGAGCTCTGGCAGCAGGTCGGGGTGGGGATCCAGGCGGGCCAGGCGGCTCTGTTCCAGGGCGATGGCCTCGGCCGAGTGCTTGCACTTCTCTGAGCCGCACTGACATGTGAAATACTTGCTCTTGATGTCCCAGAAGCGGTCACCGTAGTCGAAGCTGTTGGAGGGGCATGGGACGCTGTGGGGTGCAGGGCCGGCAGCACAGGCCCGTCCAGAGCACCCACCCCATCTCCTCCCGACAGGCTCTAGGACCTGCAGTACTGGCCCTGCCGGTGGCCTTGTTACACGTGCAGGAGCTTAGCTCTGGCTCAGGATTCCGTTTGCACTGTCTGGGAGGCTCTGCCCTTATCCACGCCTAGAAGCCAGACCCTCTCCAGCCTTGGGCTTCGGGCCCCAAGTGGCCTGCCTCTCTCACCACACCCCCACACACAGCATGGACACCTCACCCCAGCTCCTCCCCAGTCCGGATGTCTCGGGAGCTGAAGAAGGCAATGCGTGGAAAGCGCAAGTCTTGGTGAAGCATGAAGACCCGGACGGGGATGATGTTGGGGTCACACAGGTGGTTGATGAAGCGGCTGATGTTGCCATAGTAACGGGCATCGATGCAGTACACCTCTCCATCCTGAGGGGAGGGCGGCACTCTTCATACTCGCCACTGCCCTGCCTGCCTGGCCAGCTGCCCCACCCACGGACCACCCAGGCCCTCCTCCCCAGGCTTCTGTCTGCCCACTGGGTGTGAAGGACAGAGGAATTTCTTGCCCACCTTGTTGTCTAAGTCGAAGAGGTAAGAATCATCCTCTCTCACATCAGCCTCAGCATCAGAGATTAGCTCCCCGACATACCTATTGGGCAGGAAGTGGCGGTTCCGAAGGTGAGCAGGGATTATCCAGAGCTGGCTCCAGGCCCTGTCTCTCCTCATGACCCCATGGGACCCTCTTCCACCACATGTCAGCTGCCCTGGTCTGTGCCCATGAACCCCACAGATCTGTATGGGCGGGTGTTGGTGGGCATGGAGGACAGCCGACTCCAGATGTCATGGGATGGGGGAGGAGGACGCCCCCCCCCCCCCCCGCCCCGAGAGTGAGAAGCAGGAGGAACAGGGACACAGCACGGGAGGGGACAACGCAGAGTGTACTCCTGTCAGCTATGGTCTCCACGGACAGCTGCACCAACAGGCAGGACCAGCGAATGTGGGGGAAGCTGGGGGCCAGTAGGCCAGGGATGAGCTGGAGAAGCAGCCAGGGAAAGGTAAAGGGAAGGGCCAGAGCTGCGCCAGAGGAAGATCAGTGAGCCCCTGTGGCTCAGTATCTGTGGGCATGTGGTGTGGGTGGGGAAATCCATGTGAGTTTAATCCCTGGCAGGTCTGTGGACTAGGAACCACCCAGCAGGTGGTAGCGATGCCAGGCGACAGGACAGGAGAGGTGTCAGGGCTGCGGGAAGGGATGGAGCCATGGGGGCCATGAGAAATGCCAGGAAGGAGCTGGGGACAGGGACACCCACACTTAGAAAGCAGAGGAAAAGAAGCCGGTGAAGAAGAGGGATGCATGGGACTGACGTGAGGACAGCGTCGTGGGAGCCAAAGCGAGGACCAAGATGCAGGGCAAGGCACGGGTAGTTGGGAGGCAGCACTGGCAGGAGGGTGAGGGCAGAGGCAGATTCTGGCAAGGATGAGCAGTGAGTGGGTGGTGGGGAGCCTGAGGCCCAGGAGGAAGGGGCCATTTGAACAAAGTTG
This sequence comes from Canis aureus, assembly GCF_053574225.1. Taxonomy (NCBI): domain Eukaryota; kingdom Metazoa; phylum Chordata; class Mammalia; order Carnivora; family Canidae; genus Canis; species Canis aureus. The sequence goes on along the minus strand of NC_135617.1, from coordinate 71,316,325 downwards.
AGAGATGGTCCAATAAAGAGATGGAGGCCCCTTAAATAGGCAAATGGGGCTGAAGGGGGGCCTAGATGAAGACTGAGCCGTGGAGGAGGAGCCAGGTGACGGACGGGGTGACAGATGCTGGGAAAAGAAAGAATTGCTGGACAGAAGCAAGGCCCGTACAGAGGTGGACAGAAAGGCCGCATCATTACCTCCATTTTGGAGACAAAAAAAAAAAAAAAAAAAAAATGAAGCTCAAGCAGGCTAAGAACTTGGCCAAGGATTCCCAGTGGCAGAGCATAGCTCAAACCTGGGTCTGTAGGTCTCCAGGCTTGGAAAGGCAGGGCAGGGGAGGGGAGATGTTGCAGTGGTGGCAGGAGGCTATCAGGCTCTGCGGTCTGTGTGGGCTGGGGGCAGGTGCAGTGAAGGGGCAGGCCCACCAGGGAGGAGAGCCAAGGGAGACCTGGGAGTCAGCTGTGGCTAGGCACCGACCCCCTGACCCCTACTCACTCGCAGATGAAGGTCCCCTGGGGGATGGTCTGCAGGGCGCGGACCCCCCAGCCCATCTTGGCTGTTCGGTAGAGCTGCAGTCGCACTCTGGGGGTGGGGAGGGAGGGTGGTGTTAGGTGGAGGGACCTGGAAAGCCCCCATTTGAGGGGCACAGGGGTGGGGGGGTGAGGGCAGGCTGCAGGAGGGGTCCTCACTTGATGCCGCTCTGCACCACCCGGTTCTTGCAGTTTCTCCAGCAGGAGCAAGCCTGATTACACTCGAAAATCAGTGGGGGCTCAATCTTGTTAAATTCCTGGAGCAGCCGCCCGTCCTGGGGTTGAGGGTGGGGAGAGTAAGTGGTTTCTATCTGGTGCCCACCTCGACTGCCAAGGAACCCCCAGAAAAATCCACCACGGATCCCAACCCACCAGAGAGGGAGGACAGGCTGGGGAGGCCACACATGTGGAGCTCAGACAACAGGAACCCCATCAAGCCCTTAATTTGCATGCAGCTGGCACAGGCCCATCTCCCCCTAGCACCCTCCCCCCAACCCCTGCTTTGCCCTGCCCTCTTTTCATGAGGGAGGAAGAGAGGGACAGGCGGCTTGGATGGGGCAAGCACACGCACCTTGTCATACCAGCAGCGGATGCTCAGCTGGCCACAGAGGCAGTTGGAGCTGGAGCAGTCGTCCACACAGGTGCAGTGCTGGCGCAGGAGGCAGGGGGTTAGCCCGATCCTCAGAAGCAGCCCTATCCCCACAGTGCTCCCTGACCCCTAACCACTGTCCTTTCTCTAAGATCACTGCTTTAGAACAGTGGGGGCTGATGGTCCCAGGATGAGGGGGATTCAAAATGCTAATTACAGGGGTACCCAGGGCCAACATGAGCCCGTAGACCTTCATGTGTCCTAAAGAAAGGACCCCTCTCCCAAGTGGATGCAGGCCCACCCCCAAGGTCCCTTCCAGCCCCACTCCCCTGGCCAGGTGGCTCGTTGGCCCACAACTTGCCCAGCTGTGCTTGGCAGCTCACTTGCAAGTGGGTGATGTTACGGTCGATGTTCATGGTGGATGTCTCGCAGTTCTCTGAGATGTACTTGTAGTCCTCAGGGCAGGGTTCCCCGTCCACACCGTTGACACAGGGGATGGGCACGTTCTCATAGCCCCGAGCCACATCCCTGACACAAGGGGAATGGGGGCTGGGGTGAGGGGGTCCACAAGGTGCAAGGAGAGGCCTGAGAGGTCCCTGGGGCCGTGGGAGGAAGGGGGTGGTTCTGGGGGCTCACCGGGGTGGGGGGAGTTAGGTGGTCAAATAAACTAGAGGACAGCCCACGAAAACTGGATTTCAGATAAATAGTTTTTTTTTTTTTTTTTTTTTTACCATAGATAAGTCCCCAGTGCCATGTGGGATGCTCTTAACACTAAAAAAACATGCACTGGTCATCTGAAATCCTCCTTTAACGCTCTTTTAATTTACTGTATCTGACATCCTAGTTAGGGGTTGGCTCTGGGGATTCAGGGGAGCCTGGGGAGGGGGCAGAGGGCTCACCGACAGATAATCTTCTCAGTGCGGATGGCCCGGTTCCCCACTCCAAGCCGAAGCTTGCGATTGAGCTGCAGCGCAAACCACACATCGGAGCGCTCGGGGGTCAGGTCCCACGCTGTGTCCCCCTCCTTGTTCCGCAGCTCCGGGTTCGCCCCACGTGACAGGAACAACCTGGGAGGGGACGGGAAGCCCGTGGGGCCTGGGGCCACCAGCCGAGCCGGCGGCAGGGTGTCAGGGTGCGGGGCAGGCAGGGGCTCACAGCACACAGTCGTGGTAGCTCTCCCGTGCTGCGATGTGCAGGGGCGTGTCCCCATGGTAGTTGACGGCGTGGAGGTCGCAGCGGGCGTTGAGGAGGACCTCAGCGATGGCCGCGCTCCCAGTGAAGGAAGCCCAGTGCAGGCAGATGTTTTCCTCCTGTGTGGGTAGGAGGGGTGAGGGTGGGTCTAAGCCGTGGGCGCCTGAACCCAGTCTCCTCTCTGCTCAGACCCCATCTCCCCTACCCCCACCAGACTCTCACATTGTCCGTGAGCGTGACGTCAGCACCCCGTGTCAGCAGCATGCGGATCACTTCGATGTGCTTGTGCTCTGCGGCCCAGATAATGGGCGTCCAGCCCCCACTGTCCTGTGGGTCGGGAGAGAGGGAGGAGGGTGAGGGGCTGCCGTCCCCTGCCCGGGGCCACCCAGCAGCTGGCCTAGCTTACCCAAGCAGTGCGTGGTCTAGAGCACAGGCCCTAGAGCTGGACTCGGAACAGGGGTCTCTGCTCCACCCCTCATGTGTTACAGGACCCTGGCTAAGTCTCTGAACGTCTCTAGGTCTCAGCTTCTTGATCTACCCCATGTGACTAATAGCGTCTACTGCTCAAAGTTGTGGAGTAATTTTTCTCTTTCCAAAAAGCACATATTTTTTAGGTCTTTCCACTCGAAAGTCCTAGGATATGGTAACCCAATAGCAATAACCACTGCTGAGGACACAGACCACGTCTCTAAAAAACATTTCCTGTTTAAAGGAACCAGAGTCCCTTAGAGAAATGGTAGATCAAGTCTGGGGCAGGAAATGTACTAAGAGGTAAGGATGCTCTTAGAAGTTGCTGGGTGGGACCAAAAGCCACAGGAGCCAGGCTCATGGGGTTCCTCCTGGACAAACCACAGGACAGTTCAAAGACTGAAAAATGACAGTAATGGGCTAAAACAGACCCAACATATGACACACTAAGAGGTAATAAGAAGCATCGCCACACATTCCTAGAGATTAAGGCAGCAACTGATCATTCCAAAAACATAGAAAGAAGCAAACAAGAAAAAAGTGGAAAAAAAAATACAAATGAAGAAAAGGCAAGAAATAGGGACAGACTGGAACAGAGTGATGGAAGTGTTGGAGATCAGCGGGGGCTGACAGGAGGCACAAAGGCCAGGGCTGAGCCAGGGGCCCGGAGGAAATTGGCTGGGCAGCCAGCCAGGCCACTCACCTGGGCGTTGACGTCCACCTGTCCTGTGCTGAGCAGCAGGCTGACCATCTCCAAGTTCCCGATTTTGGCTGCATGGTGGAGGCAGGTGGAGCCATCTTCCTCCTGAGGGAGATGTGGGCAGATGAGTCCCTTGCTGGCACCTCAAACCCTGTTTCTGACCCGAGGTCCCAGCTGGCCCGGTCACCACACCTTGCTGTAGACACAGCCGCCACGCTGCACCATGTAGCGAGCTACCTCCAAGTGGTTGTTCACTACAGCCTCCATTAGCGGGGTCCGCTGCTGCTTGTCTACTGCATTGATGTTGGCTCCAGCCTGTAAGGAGGGGGCATGTGGGCTGGCATCACAGAAGGGCTGGGCAAGAGAGGGGGCGCAAGGGCCTGGTCCACGAGACAGAGGGCCTGGTCCGAGCTGACCTGCAGTAGCACGTGACAGATCTCAACAGAGCCCTTCTGGGCGGCCGCGTGCAGGGGCGTGCGCTTGCTCTGCTGATCGCTCTGGAAGTTGGGGTCCAGGTTGTCCACTGTGGGGAGAGCCCGCCATACCGGAAGAAGGAGGGACAAGTGGTAAGTGACTAAGGGGCAGGTAGGACCTCCTCTAGGAAGGCTATGTGGGGTGGGGGGCCCTCTGGGCAACGCAGTTAACCTCTCTGGGCTTCCACTGGCAGGGCTGGTGTGAGTGGATGTGTATAAACACAGCACCTACGTGTTTGTCGTCACCACTGTCCCCATCATCCTGGGTTATCTGTGAGTATGTCTCCCCCTCCACGCTCCGTGTTTCGGGGCAAGGATGATGACCTTCACTGTTGTACCCCCAGCCCTGGGCCCGGGGTCTGGCATGTATGGTCTGGTGTTCCATCAAGGTCTGCAGAATGAATGAATGAATGAGTGGAATACTCACACAGCATCAGGATCACCTTCTGTAGCTCCCCCTGTTTCACTGACAGGTACAGCTGTCGGGGGTGGAAACGGAGTTTCTTCCGCCTGCCATGGTGAGGGAGAGGGGTAGGTGTCTCAGAAAGGGAACCCACCTTTCAGCCCCAGCCCTCATCGCCATGCCTGAGAGCCACCCCTCATTCACCTCTCTGACTCCTGGATGACCAGGGCCTTCTCCAGGGCCTCGCGGCCTGGACCCGGTGGCAGCCCCACGGCTGAGAGGCAGCCCCCATTGGGAAGGGTCAGGGAGGGCCCTGAGCTGTCGATGGTGTCGGCCAGAGGGTCGCAGGGTGGGCGCCGGGGCTCCCCATGCCCTCGCATCCGGGCACTGTGGGAGAAGGTGCTGATGTGTACCAGCAGTGGTGTTGGGCAGGGAACAGATAGTTGGGAATGGGAAGGCCAGTACCTGGGCTGGGAAGTGTCTGCTCTCCCAGGGGCATCCTGAGCCAGGGGTGGGGGGGCAGGGGCTGCAGTGCCAGCTGGTGGGGTCACCCCATCCCCCCGGGGGATGGTCACCTCCTGGGCCTCAGATGCATCCTCCCCACAGTGGGGACAGAAGACCATGCCATTCAGCTGGGACACACAGGCCTTGTGGAAGCGGTGGGCCACACGGAAGTCAGGGTGGCACTCCAGGAACGTGCCCTGGAAGACAAGGCATTCAGGCTCCGGGAGACCCCTCCCCCACGGGGCACGCAGCCTGTCCGCCCCACTGGTTACTCACCGCTGTACAGAAGTAGCCACAGCCGGGGCAGCAGTGGTGTTTGACCATGCGGGCACGGTGGGTCTCACAGAGCACCATCAGTGCCACGCGGCTTGATGGCCTCATCGTCTCCCGTTTGAGGATGGCAGCATTGCAGCCCGACAGCTGTGGCAGTGTGAACGGGCAGGAAGAGGGTGAGGCTGGGGCCTGGGGCTGGGTCCCCCCCACTGCCGGCACCTCTCCTATCAGCTCACAGGCCCACCTCTCCATCCACACTCTCTGTGGCCATGCACTTGTGCCCAGCTCTCTCGCTGATGCGGTCAATCTTGGGAGCCTCCATGCGGCAGCTGCAGAGGGGCAACTCCTCAAACCCCCGTTCCGTCTCTAGTGAAGACGTGTCATTGGATATCCCTTGGACGGAGGGAAAAGGGCGCTGAGCGAGGCCATCCCCATCACCCATGGGGACCCCTGGTGGGGCCTCTCACCCCCGCCCTGCTTTTCCCTCATGCTCTAGAACCCCTAAAGCCTGGCCATGGAAGGACAGACACCTGGGCTCCAGTGGGATCCTCCTCCTCCTCCCGGTACCCCCCAGCCCAGAGGCTGCCCCCTAGTGGCTCGCCATCCCAGCAATTGGCAATTACCAGCGTGGTTGGGGGAGAGGGTCCCCTCGCTGGGCAGCTCCAGGGACCCCAGAGGGACCTCCATGTACTCACTAGGGCCTGAGGAGCCCACACCATTCACTCCTGACATAGAGACAGAGAGAGTGAGAGCACGAGCTCATAGGTGCCTGGACACGTGGGTACATGCGTGAGTACATGCGTGAGCGTGTGTTTGTGCACGCTCTCTGGGGGCTGGGAGAGGGGCTGGAGGAGCAGACCCAGAAGCTGAGGAGCCTCCTCACCTCGTGGCTCCTTGGCCCGGGGAGGCTCGCGCTTCCGCCGTTTCCTAGACGGCTTTACCCATGGGCTGTCCTTCCGCCACTTCTTCTTGGCTTTGCGCCGGCCACTGGAGCCACTCTGGGATGGAGGAAGAGTTAGAGAGCCTGGGCCCCAGCCCACGACCTCTCCTCCCCTCTGAGGACTCAGACCTCTGGCCCCAATCCCAGCGTCCCCCCTGCTCCACAGGATGCCCGCTGCGAGCCCTTACCCGGTCAGACTGATTGCCTGATTCCTCATCATCTTCTTCTTCTTCTTCCTCTTCCTCTTCCTCCTCCTCTTCTTCTTCCTCCTCCTCCTCTTCCTCTTCTTCCTCACTCAGTTGTTCAGCCAAAGCTTCAACCTCAGACTGGGAGAGAGGCAAGGCAGGGCTGGGGAGACAGCAACCTCCAGCCCATAGCCCTCTCTTGCAGGTAACTTGAGAAAGAGACAGGGAGGGACTTATCCAACCCCAAAGACTAAGGCAGTGAAGCTGGAGAAAGAGCTACTACTACTGTCCCAGGATGGCTCCCTGGAGGTGAGCATGGATGGGAAAAGGAAGTGAGCTGAATGTTAGACAGCTGTGAAGAACTCACAACAATGTGTGTGAATCTTGGGAACATATTAAGCAAAAAAAAAAAAAAAAGTTCAGAAAACAAGCACATAGTTTAAGTCTTGAAGTTCACATGTAAGCAAAACTACCCATGGCCACTCCAAACACTAGATGGAAACCTAATGATAAACTTTATAACGAGGATGAGGTTGACATCCCATAAATTCTTTTTTAATATTTTATTTATTTATTCATGAGAGACACAGAGAGAGAGGCAGAGACATAGGCAGAAAGAGAAGCAGGCTCCATGCAGGGAGCCCGATGTGGGACTCGATCCCGGGACTCCAGGATCACACCCTGAGCCAAAGGCAGACGCTCAACCGCTGAGCCACCCAGGCGTCCCGACATCCCATAAATTCACTGACCAATCTCAAACATGACTAATAAAAAGACAAGATGTCCTGTGCCTCCCGATATGACACAACAGGAAGTATGCACACCAGCTATCAAATCCTCTCACCATTAAAAAAAATAAAAACCCCAAATCACCCGAAGCCGATCATGCTTCTAGATCTAGTTTACATGAAATATCGGGCAGAGAGGACATTTAGTCCTCACCCAATCAGTGAATTCCTAAACATGAGGAATTCTGTATCACAAGTGACCTGGTTTCTTCAACAGATAAATGGCAAAAAAAACTTTTTCAAAACCAAGGGCATCCATATCGAGAGAGACCTAAGGCAAATGTCAATCAAACGAATATATGGAGCCCATCTGACAAACAGTGGCACCTGGGTGGTTTAGCGGTTGAGCGGCTGCCTTCGGCTCAGGGCATGATCCTGGATCTGGGGATGGAGTCCCGCATGGGGCTCCCTGCATGGAGCCTGCTTCTCCCTCCGCCTGTGTCTCTGCCTCTCTCTCTGTGTCTCTCATGAATATATAAATAAAATCTTAGAAAAGAAAATCTGACAAACAAAAACCTGTTTACGAAACCACCAAGGCATATTATGAACCCTAGTAGCAAGGTGATGGTGTTAGGGAGTCACTGGTAGTCACCGGGAGTCACATTTTTCAGATTGCGAACAGTGAAGCAGTGATATCAAAGCATAGGAAGAGGTCTCACATTTAAAGATACAAATGGAAACATCTCCAGATAAAATGATGTGATGGCTACTTTAAAACAGTCAGGGAGGTGGGCCGGTTGGTGGAGGAAGAGCTGAATCAAGAGCCACTGTGTCCTGAAAATTGTGGGAGCAGGGTGAGGCTCCATGAGGGCTCACCATTTACTCTTTTGTGCATATCTGAAATTTTCCCTGACACGTTAAACAAAGTGCACGTCAGGAAGACCGCATTATGTCACATAGGTAAATACAAACATATGAGATAAAATCAAACTAAGAACAAAAGAATAAACAGACAAACCACAGATAAACAACAAAATGGGGGCAGCCGGGGTAGCTCAGCGATTTAGCGCCGCCTTTGGCCCAGGGCATGATCCTGGAGATCTGGGATCGAGTCCACATTGGGCTCCTGCGTGGAGCCTGCTTCTCCCTCTACCTGTGTCTCTGCCTCTCTGTGTGTCTCTCTCACGAATAAATAAATTAAATCTTAAAAACAAAAAAAAAACCCAAAACCAAAATGGGATGCTAAACCCAAAGTCCAGGATGGTGGTTACCACAATGGAGAGGGGCGAGGGGCCGGGCTGGGGTGGAACACACAAAGGGAGGAAGTTACAGAGAGGATGGGAAGGTGAATTAGGGGGTGTCACAAGGTAAAAAGGAAAGAGAGACAAAGGGGGTGGGTGGGTGGGAAAGACTGGAGAGTGAGCCTTGGCAGAGAGGTAGGCTGGCTCCTTCTCACCTTGCTGTCAGAGTCCACACGCTCATCCACAGAGTAGGAGTCGTAGTAGAGGCTGAAGTCATCCCCCACCACTGTCTCCCACTCCTCCAGGGACCCTGGGTCCCCTTTCTCCATGGTCACTTCTCCTGAACCCCGTGCAGAACCCAACTCCTCCGACTAGGAAAAGATCAGAAAAATGGAAGCTGCTGGTACTTCCCTTCCCAACCATTTCCCTTGAGGGCAGGATGCAGCCCCCCCCCAGGTGGAGAGGCCTTGTCTTCAGCCTCTCTAGGCTCACCAGGCCACCTCCAGAGTTCAGCTTCCTCCTTTTGGCCACATCTGGAAGGAGAGAGAGAAAGGAATAAGGCTGGTTCTTCGACCCTCCGGACAAGATTTATCAGGTGGCAGGTGGGTGGGGTGTGGGGGTGGCGCTGACCTGAGGTCATCTTCCCCAGCGAGTGCAAGTCATCACTCATGCGGAAATGCTGCACTTCAGGGGGCCGCTTCTCTGGGACAGGAGGCTAGTGGCAGAGAGGGAACACACTTTAGGGTCAGGGAGCATTTGCATTCAGTCAAGGGTGAGCCACACCCTCAAAAATGTCACCTGAAGCTCCAGTAAGCCAGAATGTGGCAATCACAAGAAGTGCTGTCTCTCGAGAAGAAGGGTATGAGGCACATTCCACACCTAACACTCACCTTTTCACTCACCCGAAGGAGCGGGCCCTCTTTACCCATTTTACAGATGAGAAAATAGGTTTGTGCCTTGCCCAAAGCTACCTAAACCATACCCAAACCCCCAAAAACACTGTCACAAAGCTTCTGAAATTCTGGGGCTTTTTGTCCTTTCCCTCACCCTCCTTCCCTGTAGGGAGTCACAGTAAAATCCTTAGAAGCCCTTTGAAAAAGGAAGCAGGGGGAGTTTCAAAGGGAGGGAAAAAGCTCCCTTGGGGCTTGCTTTGAGGTAGAAAGCAAGTTAGAAGTTCCTTAGTCATTATCATAAGAATAATTGGGACAATTAACTACAACAGTAATCCTCTAACCTTTTTTTATTTTTAAAGATTTTACTTATTTATTCCTGAGAGACAAAAAGAGGCAGCAACAGAGGCAGAGAAGCAGGCTCCCTGATGTGGGACTAGATCCAGGATCATGACCCGAGCCAGATGCTTAAACCACTGAACCACCCAAGTGCCCCTCTAACCTTTTTTACAACTCCCCTCTCCCCAAGAATATAAACTTGTCTGTCTGTTCAGATCAAGCCCAGCCCAGAATCTGACACACAGTAGCCCCTAGGTAAGTATGGCGAGCCCTGAAGGGATGAGAAAAAGTCTGAAGCTAAACTGTAAAAAAAAAAGTCCACAAGGGGTACACAGTGGGTTACCTGGGTCTCCCCACCTCCACCCCTCCCCCTCATTCTCACCTGCCCATTTCCTGGTTTGGACATGGTTTTTCTGGCTCGGTGGACCTTGGGCTGCCCCTCTGGGCTGGGTGTGGCTGCAGGGGGTTCAGGCCCCGCTGCTGCCCCCTGGGCTCCCGGCATACTCAGCAGCCGCATAGCCAAACTCTGGACTGAGGGGGGTGATTTTGCTGCGCCTGTCATTGACATCTTGGCGCGGCTGGGACAGGCACCCCCCTTGCTGGGGGAAGAGGGGAATGACTTTGTGGCATGGCCTGGAAGACAAATAGGCAGACAGAAACAAGGTAAGACGAGAGGTAATCAGAGGATACCCCCCGTCTGCCCCCCAGGCCCCTGACTCCCCAGCCTCTCACCCAGCAGGATTCGGCTCCCATGGAGGTCCCCATCTCCCTCCAGATTCTCAGGTTCATCCCCAATGAGCGGTGTGGCTCCTAGGGGGGTGTCAGCCCCCTCATCACCCACGGTGACTGTGACAGAGGCTGGGGATGAGGGGCCAGCAGGCTCCAGGGAGTCAGGGCTGGACTTGGGCAGGGTCTCCTCACCACGAGGGGTGTCCCCCAAAGAGCCGTGAACTGTAAGGGGAAAGAAAAAGTTCAGGGCTAAGGTCTCGGGGAATCCTGTGTTGGGGGAGGTGAAGGTCCAGCTGGGCCTGTTCAGCCGCACTCACCTCTCTCAGAGGCTCCTCTGGGCTCCTTCTCCAGCACCAGCGCCCCCATCTCAGCAGGGGCCTCCCCCTGGCAGGGGACACAAGGTATAGGAGGGCTGGTCAGCCCGCTAGGAAGTTGGGGAGCCCAGGACGCCTGGGCTCTGGGAAGAGAGAGTAGGCTCCGGGGCCTACCTCTTCCTCGATGGGGGCCCCCCCGTCCGCGGCCTCGGCTGCCCTGGGGGGCCGCACGACCCCTCCCCCGGGCCCGCATCAGCCCCCTCCCTCTCGGCAGACCCCGCATCTCTGGGGCCTGGAAAAGAGGAGGGGGAGGGGGCGGGGCCTCTGCGCCCCGGCCCCGCCCCCTCCTCCCGGCTGCACGCGCCGCTCCCCCTTTGTCCCCCAGGCCGCGGGGACCCCGGGCACCAACCCCTCCAGCGCCCGCCGCTCCCCAGCCCGGCGGACGGCCCCTCGTGCCCCTCGCGCGCGCTCCTGGGGCCCCGGCTCCCGCTGCCCACTCGGGGGCAGCCGGCGGCTGCACGCGCGCCTCCGTGCCCACTCCCCCCACCTCCCACCCCCTGGTCCCCTCATCCGCCCCCGGTGCTGGCCCTCCGGATTGCTGTAGGTCTCGTCCGGGCCCCCCGGCCCCGTTGCACCCCCGGAGCATTGCACGGGCGCGCGCTTCCCCCGGGCGCGCGCGCGGGCATGCACCCGCCTCTCCCCCTCCCCTTCCGCACCTCGGCGGCCGCCGCCGCTGCAGCTCCCGCCGCCGCCGCCATCGCCGCTTGCGCGGGGGGCCGAGCCGGCGCGCGGCCGCCCCGGGTCACGTGGGCGGGGAGGGGGGGCGAGGAGGGGCCTTAAAGGAGCCACGGCGCGCTTTCTGGCCATCTCCCCCCACGCCGGGAGCGGCCTCGGCGGTGGCAGCGGCTGCCCTAAGCTGGGGGCTTCGGGGGCGCGTTCCCGCCGCTGCGGGCGTCGGCTGCGCGGGGAGCCGAAGGCGAGGCACGCCTGGCCGGGGGTGGCCCCTCCGTGCCCCGCCTGTCCGTAGGTAACGAGAGCGGCGTCTGAGCGTCCCGGCTCGCGGCGGCTATCTTCCCGAGGAGGCCCGCGTCTGCTTCTCCCGCCTCGGTGCGCTCTAGTTTCTGGGTCTCCGGGTAGCAAGTGTCGGCCTCGCTTCTCCCCCGAGCAGGAAGGGGGCAGCGGGAACGCATGGAGGACACCGGTGCTCTCGACTGCTTCGTACCGGCAGGAGCAGCGTCCTCTCCTGAACCCGGGGCTCAGGGTCCCTTCTGTTTGAGCCGGGTATGCTAAGGCACCAAGTGCACCGGGGACCTGAGTAACCCCCAGAGGCTCCACAGTCATCACCGCCTGCTGAGTACACTATACTAAGGAGCCTTTTTTTGGTCGCAAGCCTAGGCATTCCGTGGGTCATAAGCCCAGTTGACAGAGGAAGTATGAATGATATTACACCGAGATAAAAACCTTGATAGCATTATTTAGGGTACCATCCCTTTGGGTATTATATTCTGGTCAAAGTTTGGAAAAAACCCTGTAAGATCTCACGCGCAGTATTTGGTAGAGGTCCGTGGTTTGGCTCCAGGGCACCTGAGGCCAATTCAAGGCCTTCTGGGAACTGTAGTTCTCTTTGGTTAAGAACTATTCAGAGCTTTGTGGGACTTGTAGTCTTCCCCATGCCCTAATCCAAACTTTTTTTTTTTTTTTTCTGGCTTTCCCAGGACATGAACCCTTTTCTCAGAACATAAATGCCCAAACATAGGCTCCTGCTTAAAATTTTGGTGGGTATAATGATCACCTTTATAGTTCATCCCTAGCACTGATACCAAACTCTCGTGATAGATGGGGAAGTCGTGAGTTATCACCACTACCAATCGTGGAACAGAAGTGTGAGATATCTGCCAGGTGCTGAGGTTGCCGAACTGGGAGGGTCCCCAGCCAGAGAAGCACACTTGTCACAGTCCCTTGGTCTTGTCAAGTCTCCTCCAGGCATAGGACCTCTGCATGAGCTGCGCTGAGTAGTGAGCAAACAGCATAAAAGGGAGAGGCTGTCCAGGGTGGGACGGTCATACACACGCAGTTGCCAAACAGAGTATAAAGAAAAAAAAAGTTTGATTTTTTTTAAAATTTATTTTGTGGAAAACAAAAGCAGAAAAACTAAAACCCCAAACTCCAGAAAAAATCCTAAAAAATACGTTTTGTTTTCTTAAAAAATACTGTATAAGTCTCTACTCCTCTCCCTCCCCCCAACAGCCCTCCTTGTATCCTTTCATCTAAGTGCCCTACCCCCCACCCTGCCACTATTCATCCTTCTCATTATTGTCCCCACTCTTCCATATCTACCCAGGATGCTCACCCCCAAGTTCTCTTACCTGGCACCTGACATGGTCCTTCCTATTGCTTTGGTGAGCCTTTACCCACAGTCCCATTCCCCCAGCATGCAAGAACTGTCTCCCACTTCTTTTCTGGGATTCAATAATCCTTTCCCCCTACCACTCCCTCTCCCAAGGATCTATTCTATGCAGGAGCAAGTAAGCTGCCTCCTGCCAAATTCCCTCCCAATTCCCACCCCCACCCCCCATCTCAAGAAATATCAGACCCTCTCCCTGGGCAGCTTTAACCAGGAATAAATCATCTTCCTCTTTTTTCCCCCCTTCTCATTCTATAAGACCCTTTCCCTCCCTCCACATATCCATGCACCTCTAAGAGAAGAAAATTTTTCTCTGGGAGCCCATATTGCCTTGGCCTTCTCAAAGAACCCTCTCTCATTCGTTTTTTTTTTTTTTTTTTTCTGAAAAGGCAGGGTCTTCTGTCCAAGGAATCTTCGGCCCCTCTCTCAGGATATGTCTGCTAGGGTTCCCCAGCGTACCTGCCTGTTCCCAACCCTCCCATCCCCTATTCTATTCTCCTGGGCCAGGGAGCTCCCTTCACACTCAGCCCAGGGACCCCCCCACCCCACGCCGCTGGGCCTTGGAGCCTGCTCTGCTAGCTCTAGCGGATGAGGACATTGATCTCCGCCACGCTGGCCTCCAGCACGTTCTCCGCTGTGGTCTTGCCATGCTGCTCCTTGAGGTGCCGCCTAATGGCAGGCTTGTGAGCGAAGCGCACGTCGCAGTAGGAGCAGCGGTAGGGCCTGGCTCCGGAGTGCAGGTTGAGGTGGTCGTGCAGTGTGGACTTCTGCGTGAAGCACTTGCCGCAGATGCCACACGAGTGCGACTTGACGCCGCGGTGCACGTTCATGTGGCGGTTGAGGTTGCTGCTGTGGTTGAACTGCTTGCCGCAGCGCGGGCACATGAAGATGAAGTGCTGCGCCCGCATGTGGAAGACCAGCTTTTCCACACCCTGGAATACTTCCGGGCACTTGGTGCACTTTATGTTTTTTAGGGGGTTTCCACTGGAAAAGCCCCCAGGCAGGGGTCCCCGGCTGCCCCCTGCCCCCAGGCTGCCCCCCGCCCCCCGGGCAGCCATGGCCACCGCTGCTGCCTCCACCAGGCCTGAGGTGGCTCCCACGCTGGCCCGGCCTCCAGGGATCAACAGCAAACCCTCCCCCTCTGCGTCCTCTGAGAGGCTGTAGCAGGCTTTCACTACACCCTGCTGTGGGGCCACAGTGCTGGGGGGCACGCTGCTCTGGGTCAGCTCTCCCAGGTGGCCGCCCACGGAGCCTCCGATGCTCAGGCCTCCCCCCAGACCTCCAGGAGGTTTGAGCCGGTGGGCCACCTCCAGGGCCGACTCCACCTTGACGATGCAGATGTCAGACACGTCCTCGTCCTCATCCTCATCTTCTTCCTCGGCCTTCAGCTCCAGGTCCTCATCCAGAGGGAACTCCAGTTTCACAGGCCTCAGGAGTGGAGGGGGCAGAGGGGGTGGGGGTGGAGGCTTGGGGGCTGGCTTTGGGGTCCTGGCAGGAGGGAGGAGGGATTTGGTGGCACTGACGCTGCTCACAAGGCTGGCATCACTGATCCCGTCCTCTTTGAGGCCTATTTTGGGCTCAATGAACTGGCTGAGGGCGTTCCTGCATTTCTCCACCACGTGCTCCATCTGCAGGTAGGAGGCAGCCGTCAGGTAGTTGACGATGTCCCTGACAGCGAATTCCAGCGCACCGGTGTAGCAGGAGAGGAGCAGGTCCGCCACGATGCGCGCACTGTGCATCAGTGAGACCTGCAGCTCGGAACTGGGGTTCAGCAGGAACTGGTCCCTCAGGAAAGGCGAACACGCGGCCAGGATGACCTTGTGGCCACGGAACTTGAGGCTGTCGGCCACAATGGTCACGTCGCAAAACCGCTCCTCTGCGCGGAGCTGGTTCATGTTCCGCAGGGTAGCGGCCTCGTGGCCGGGCAGCTGGAAGCGCAGGACTTCCACCCCAGAGGCCATTGTGGCAGGGGTGGGCAACCCTGGTTGGGAAGGAAACCGGTCAGAGACAAAGGTCTCTGGCTCTCCTAGGCCAGGGCTCCGGGCCCCTCGCCCCCATTCTTGCCCAGCCTCCCAGCTTCAGATCTCCCAGTCTTCAGGCCTCTTCCTCAGTTTCCCCAGTCCCTGGGGAAGCGCTCGGGCCTCCGAGGACGAGGACGGAGGCGTGGTTCCCGGGGGCGGGGCAGCGGCGTCCACACCGCCCCCCCCCCCCCACCCCCCGGCCCGCCCGCCCGGACCGGGCTAGCCCGCGCACCCTCGGGGAAGGTAGGAGAAACCGGGGGCAGAGGCCTGGGGCTCGGGGGCTCCGGGGTGGCCCGGGTGCAGCCTCTTCTCACCCCGCCCCCTTTCCCCGCTGCTTCATTCCTCCGCCCCCCCTTTGCACGTTTGCACGCGCCTTTCACGTCCTCCCCCAGCCGCCTGCACGCTCCGTGCACGCCCCCCCCCACGTTCAGAGCTCCGTGGCACGCCCCCCCCAGCCCACGACCCTGAGTGCACGCGCCTCTCACCTGGCCCGGTTCCGCGCGCTGTTTTCCCCCCCTATCTCCCCCACCCCCCCCGGGGTTGGCGGCGCCCCCGAACACGGGCAGGGCCCGGGCAGCGCGCAGGCGCGGGGGTGCACGAGGCGCGCGCGCGGGGCCAACTCCGCGTGGGCGCAGGGAGGGAGGGGCGGGGGCGGCTCGCGCGGTGTGTTCCAGGCCCCGCGCGCCTCGGCGTCGGCGAGAACTCGGGGAGGAGGAAGAGGGGAGGGAATTAAAGGAGCAGGATTCCCCCCTTCCCGACCCCCCTTTCTTCCCCGGCCCCCCCCCACGGTTAAAGGGCCGGACGGCCTGGCCTCCCCTTTGGCCGATATTATTTGTCCGCCAGAGCGGAAATACGTTCCACACCCCCTTTCCCGCTCCCCCTCCTCTGTGCCTCCGGGCCTCGCGGCCCATCTGCGCGTGCGTGCCAAGTGCCGCGCGGAGCCCGCTGGCTCGGCCCGCCCCCCGTTCCCGGCGGCCCGCGGCGCGCGCCCCCGCCCGCGCCCCCGCCCGCGCTCCCCTGCCGCCACCTGCCCGCGCCGCGGGTGCCCTGGGCCCGCCGGGCCGGCGGGAGAGGCTGCGCCGCCCCTCCCGGGGACCCAGGCCGCCCCGCGGTGGCCGCTGCTGGCCACGGGCGCATCCTCGGCGGAGGACGCTCACAGCCCTTCCAGCCACACTTGAAGACTTTTTCAACTCCTAGGAAGCTAGTGACCGCCCAGCCTTCCTGGCCTAAAAGAAGTTTTAACTTGCTGCAGAAACACTACGGTGCCTTCCACTTACCTCTTTCTCAAAGTTGTGTAACATCACCCCTCTCCGACCTTCCCCTCCATTCTCAGGATTGATCCCACTTCTTGCCAAATCAGACGTCCTCCAGTTGTACGCACCGTCGATAACCTTGCCCATTTCCTCCCTACTGTACAATTAGCCCTGGTATTAATTCTTCTGATTATGCGATTATTTATATCAGGACGATTTTACCGTCTTTAATCTTCCTGACTGCAGCTGTTCCTCCCATTCCTGCTCCTCCATGGGCCTGGCAAGGTCAGAGCTGCACCGCCCTAAACAAAACGTCCCTTTCTGTCACTCCCAAAGTAACCTGCAGTCTCCACAGCTTCCTCCTGAAGATTGCCCTCCCCCCCATCCTAGTACACTCACTTCCAATCCATCCAAATCCAGGTGAAAAAGCCCCTGCTTCCCTTTGATTGGATTGGTTGGTTATATACCCCAGGAGACCAGCTCATTTTTCTTACACATGGGTTTTGAGGAAACTGCTTGTTATATAATGGGTTCAATATTTGGTTCCCCCTAGATTGTAAACTTCTTGATTGAGGGAATTATGTCATGGGTTGTATTTTGCAAATAAAAGGCATGCAATAAATGATTTACTGCTGAAGTCATTCCCTTTCAGTGCAGCCAGCATCCACCCAGAAAAAGTTTGTTCCTGGCTGAAACTGAATTCCTGAACTCAAAGGAATGACCTTTGGTGGAAAGCCGGGGCAGTGTTTAGGTGGTGCTTGACTCCTTGCCTTTTGCCTTTACTCTGCTTTTTATGCTTCCACCCAGTTCTCTTGCCTCTTTATAGCAATCTCCTTTGTAGTCAGGCCATATAAATCTGAGAAAGAACTTTGGCCTTTGTGTCAGACACACCTGGCTCAAAGCCATATTCTATACATTTTTAAAAAAAGATTTATTGGGATCCCTGGGTGGCTCAGCGGTCTAGCGCCGCCTTCAGCCCAGGGCGTGATTCTGGAGACCGCGGATCGAGTCCCACGTCAGGCTCCCTGCATGGGGCCTGCTTCTCCCTCTGCCTGTGTCTCTGCCTCTCTCTCTCTCTCTCTCGCTTTCTCTCTGTCTCTGTCTCTCATGAATAAATAATAAAATAAAATCTTAAAAAAAAGATTTATATTTTATATAAAAGATTTATATATTTTAGAGGGGGGAAGGGCAGAGAGAGAAGAGAAAGAATCTCAAGTGGACTCCCTGCTGAGCATGAAAACCCACCCAGGGCTTGATCTCAGGGGCTCCATCTCAGGACCCCGAGATCATGACCTGAGCTGAAATCCAGAGTCGGATGCTTAACTGACCGAGCCACCCAGGCACCCCCATATTCCATTACTTTTGAAAAGAGGGAAATTCCTTAATTCTCTGAATCATAGCATCTTTGTTTTGAATTGGAGACCCTGGTTTTTCACAGGGCTAATGTGAAGTTTAAGGCATACAGGAGGTGCTAGAACAGGGATAGCTCTCTTCCTTTAATTGGGAGGCAGATTACAAAATCTTCAAAAGAAATTTAACTGAAATTCTGTTTCCCTGTCTCATTTCTTCTTTCCCTCATTGCCAAACCTTTCAAAAGAGTAGTTCACTCCAGTGAAATCAGAGATACAAAAGCTGTCAAAGTAAGAACTGAAGTCTGTAAAGTTATGTATCCTGTCACCTTGCTACTTCTCCTTTCTGGGAGAGTGTGAATGGGACAGGGGGCCTAATCTCAGCTTGAAACTTAAGACAGGTGGTTCTTGGTGGCAAGTAGAGTTGAGAACTGATGAATCCTTCAAGTGCCAGGCCCGTCCAGCTACAGTTTCATGTGGAAATAAGCCATAGTGCACCAGGCTATCTTCTCCTGTACAGCCTGGTGAGGAGGTGTTTAGGGCTATTTTCCCACATAGCCCATGCAGGGGTATCTTGATCCTTGTCCCTTGGCCCCAGACTTCTGCCAATGTGAGATGAGGAAACCTCCTGTCCTTGGCTAGTGGTACCAAACTCCCTGGCATAGTGTGAAGGACAGTGGATTCAGGATTCTTAGTGGGCTTGAGAAATAAAATCTGACTATGGAGCAAGGAACAAGAGGAGACAAAAGGTCTAGGCTCTAGTTTAGGTTGGAGGCTGTCAACATCCCCGAGGTTTCAGTATTCTCTTCAAGAAAAGGAGGGATTGTCCTATGAAGTCTCTTTCAGTGCTGTGAGTCTTTAAAAGCCCAATCTGAAAAGAGATGTGTGCGTTTTTGTGTCTATGTCTGGGAGAAGTGGTCAAGGACTAAGCTAGCTCATGGCTTAGAGTATCACTCCTGGTTCCTGGTGAATGCTAACAGTGGTCTAGATAATCCTAGACAGAAATGGTTACACATTTCCCTGAGACCTTCAAGGTAGTTTTGGCAGTGGGTGTACTTTTGCCATATGCTCAGCCTAGGCCAGAATAATTATATTCCTTGAGGTACCAATAGGAAATATTGGACTTAGGGACGCCTGGGTGGCTCAGCCTCAACGGTTGGGCATTTGCCTTCGGCTTTGGGAGTGATCCTGGGGTCCTGGGATCAAGTTCCACATGGGGCTCCCTGCATAGAGCCTGCTTCTCCCTCTGCCTGTGTCTCTGCCTCTCTCTCTCTCTGTCTCTCATGAATGAATGAATCAATCAATCAATCAAAATATTTTTAAAAAAGGAAATATTGGACTTAAATCCACAGGCTGATAAAACTTTTCGTGTATTACAACAAAACCTCCAACATCTCTTCCTTTCAGCACTGCCCTCACTGTAGGAACCCTGAGTCCTGCTCTGCTGCTCCCTACCTCTCCTTGTTGCCTGAGCAACCAACTTCCAGGCCTGCCAGTGTCCATGCAAATGGACCTCATCCACACCCCTAATTAAAAAAAAATGTCCAGTTTATTTTATGTTTTCTTTTTTAAGATTTTATTTATTTATTCATAGAGATACAGAGAGAGGGGGAGAGGCAGAGACACAGGCAGAGGGAGAAGCAGGCTGCATGCAGGGAGCCCGATACGGGACTCGATTCCGGGTCTCCGGGATCGCACCCTGGATTGAAGGCGATGCTAAACCACCGAGCCATCAGGGCTGCCTTTATTTTATGTTTTCTTAGAGTCACTTGCATGGTTCAGGATTCAAAAAGTGTATTTTATCAATCAGAAAGGGAATCAATACCAGGTGGGAATTACTTGCTTGCTTATCAAAAGAATGCATTTGATATTTATTTGGGAGAACATTTTTACCCTGGTGGGGGATGAGGACTCATAAACAAGTGATCAAAAATATTTCTATCACCTTGGGAATTCTGGCCAATGAAATTGCTCAAGCAATAGCAGCTCAACAAAAAGCATTAGACTCTTTGGCCTGGATGATAGAATGGCCTTAGATTGTATTTTGCCGGAACAGGGAGGGATATGGAAGGTAATTAACTCTTCCTGCTGCATTTACATTAATTATTCAGCTGAGGTAGAAACCCACCTAGACAGGTTCAAGACACTTGGCTGCAACAAATTTCTGCCAAAGTCCTGTGAACAGAATGGGATTGGTTTTCTGGTCTGTTTTCTTGGATTCCTCAAGGAATTTGATCAGTACTCTGGGCATTAACCCAAGTGGGAGATCTATCTGCTCTTTATATGATGTACATACTCACACCTGTGGCATGAGATGCTGCTTGAAGGCAGCAAAAGCAGGAACTAACTTGATGGTTCTCCAAAGCTTTGAAGTTAGGCCAGGTGCCAGAGGATTCACAGTTAGGAGCAAACCAGTTGCATTCCTCTAATCCTGATCTTCGCCCCTCTTCAGCCAGAAGTAGCTAGAGCAGTGGTCATCCCTCAAGACTCAGGAGTAACTAGAAACAAGTGGGGGGAGGGGAGCTGAAACCTGGTATGCAAACTCCTGTAGAGCCCACAGCTGCCTCTGGCCAGTCTTGTAGCCCTTAGTTACTGTTAAAGAAACCTGTAAAATTGTCTCAGGAAATAACATGTTGCCTCATGAAAAGTCTGTGGGATGCTATTCTGCTTGAGATGACAAACATAATGTGCCATTTTTGCAAGAAAATAATAATAATAGTTTGCAGCTTAGTAATAGTCACAAGATGTAAAATGTCTGCCTTTTAGAGATGACATCCTGAAACACAATCTGCTGAGAATGTTTTGCAGTTCCCGGCTCCTAAAGAGGAACAGCCAGGCCCCTGCAGCAGACGACCACCTCTCTACAATCACACCAAAACCATACCAGGAGATGCCAAATGAGAGAAGAGGATCAAGAAAGGAAGTATTACAGTAGGTCCAATCCCTAATCAATCAGCATGATCCAAGAGCTTGAGACCCTAATCCTGAATTTTCACCCTTTATTTTATTTTTATTTTTGTTTACTTATTTTTTTAAGATTTTAAGATTTTTAATAGAGAGAGCACTAACTGGGGTGGGAGGGGCAAAGGGAGAGGGAGAAGCAGGCTCCCCCCTGAGCAGGGAGCCCAACTCAGGCTTGATCCCAGGACCCTGGGATCATGACCCAAGCCAAAGGCAGATGCTTAACCAACTGAGCCACCCAGACGCCCCTAGATTTTCACCCTGTAAAAACCCCTGCTTGCAAGCCAATGGGGAGTTTAGGACTGTGAGCATTAGCTCTTCATTCTCCTGGGTGATGTGACACCAATAAATAGCCTATTTTTCCTCACCCCAAAAACAAAACCAAAAAGCCAAAAGTAACCAAAGCAACCCCCCCTACTGCCGTGCCAAACAACCAACCAACTAAACAAAATCAAAATCCAAACCTCCAAACCCACAAAATTAGAAAAATGTAAAAGGGTACACACTGAAAGTTCTCCTGCCAACCCCCACCCAGTTCCCCTTCCCTCCAGCAACCAATATTAACGGTTTCTTCAAAGCTTCTTGACATTCAAAACTTTTAGTTTGACTTCATTTCATCCACTTCTTTCCTGAGATCACCCCCTGCTGATTGACAGCATCTGGAACTGTGTCCTTTCTGAAATTTGAAATGCCAGAGCCCCATTCCCTCAGTGACCCTCAGATCTCTCTCTCCTGGGAGGCAGCAAGCATCCCTGCCCCAGGTCCCAGGGAGACCTCCAGGCATCCTGTCTTCCCCTCTCTCCCTGTCCACCTGGGTACCACTCTCAGCTGCTCTGACCTAGCAGCATCCTTTACCTGGGTTCTCTGTGCACCAAGGAGAGCCCCTCGGCCCACCACGCTGTGCTGCACACCGCCCCCTCTCTTGAGTACCCCTACCCTTCTTCTGATCGCCTGCTCTCAGCAGCCCAGAGAGCCTTCCTTCACACCCCAAATTTCCCTTTCTTTACTCATCCTTATCTCTCTTTCCTTAATTTCAGAACTTGTTGAAAGTCCATCCTTCTTCCTTTTTTTTTTTTAAATTTTATTTATTTATTCACGAGAGACACAGAGAGAGAGAGAGAGAGAGGCAGAGACACAGGCAGAGGGAGAAGCAGGCTTCATGCAGGGAGCCCGACATGGGACTTGACCCCGGGTACCCAGGATCATGCCCTGGGCTGAAGGCGGCGCTAAACCGCTGGGCCACCCGGGCTGCCCCATCCTTCTTCCTACATCCCATTCTTCTTCTTTTTTTTTTTTTTTTTTTAAGATTTTATTTATTTATTTGTGAGAGACACACAGAGAGAGGCAGAAATATAGGCAGAGGGAGAAGCAGGCTCCATGTAGGGAGCCCAATGTAGGACTCAATCCCGGGACTCCGGGATCATGACCTGAGCTAAAGGCAAATTCTCAACCACTGAGCCACCCAGCTGTTCCCTACATTCCCATTCTTTTTTTTTTTTTTTTTAAGATTTATTTATTTATTCATGAGAGACACACAGAGAGAGGCAGAAATATAGGCAGAGGGGGAGAAGCAGGATCCCAGCGAGGAGTCTGATGTGGGACTCGATCCCAGATCCCCGGGTCACGCCCTGAGCCAAAGGCAGATGCTCAACTGCTGAGCCACCCAGGCTTCCCTACATTCCCATTCTTTTTTTTTTTTTTTAAGATTTTATTTTATTTATTCATGAGAGACACATACACAGAGAGTCAGAGACATGGGCAGAGGGAGAAGCAGGCTCCATGCAGGGAGCCTGACGGGACTTGATCCCAGGTCTTTAGGACCACACCCTGGGCTGAAGGTGGCGCTAAACCACTGAGCCACTCTGGCCGGGCTGCCCCTGAATTTCTTAATGATATGTACTTTTCTTGTCTTCATAACTTCATTATCTGTGCATATTGTAGGTATCCCTAAATAGCATGCTGTTTAGCTTTGTGTGTTTAACCATCACATAGATGGAATATACATTATGCATTTTTCTGGAGCTGGTTTTTTAACTCATTCTGATTTTGTTGAGTTGTGTAGTTGTAATTTATTCACTTTCTTTCTATTGCATGCTTACACCACAATTAATTAATCCTTTGTCCTGTTGATGGACATTTGCATTGTTTAGAGATTTATTTATTTATTTGAGAGAGAGAGAGAGAGTGAGCAAGCAGGAGGGGCAGAGGGAGAGGGAGAGAGAGAATCCCCAGCAGACTCCCTGTGCTAAGCACAGAGCCTGACTCAGGGCTCCATTTCACAATCCTGAGGTCATGACTTGAGCCAAAATCAAGAGGTGAGCCACCCAGGTGCCCCACTTCTGCGTTGTTTAAACTGGTGGTTATTACTACGGCGCTGATGTGAGCTTTTACTCCTCTCTGAGTGTGACATGTAAGCTTCTCTAGGGCAGCAGGCTTCAAATTAGGGATGTGTGTCCCTGTAGTGTGAGAGGACTGTCCAAGGAGTAGATGGACCCAGAGAGACGTAAGGGAACGCTTTTCAGATCTGACTCTCCCAAAAGGCATAAAGGCACTGGTGGGCCTGGGGAGACCCCCATGAAGGAGAAACATGTGTCCTCATCCTCTTGCCCAACCTGCCCTTGCCACAGAAACCAAGCTCCAGGGGTATGTAGAAGCATCAAAACACCAGGGTACCCCAGGAGCAGTTCCAAAATCTGTTGGTTCTGAGAATGTGAGTGATGTAGTGACATCCTTCTGCACATCAGCTACTTTCTCTGTCCTTTCAACAAAGCTGAATGTCAGCTGATTGAGTATTTTACCCTTTTTATCATTATTATTTTTAAATATTTTATTTATTCACGAGAGACAGAGAGAGGCAGAGACACAGGCAGAGGGAGAAGCAGGCTCCATGCAGGGAGCCTGATGTGGGACTCTATCCCGGGATCCTGGGATCACGACCTGAGTCGAAGGCAGGTGCTCAACCACTGAGCCACCCAGGCGTCTCACCCTTTTTATTATTGAGGTGAAATTGACAACATAAAATGAACCATTTTGAAGTGAACAATTCAGCAGCATTTAGTACGTTCACAATATTGTGCAGCCACCACCTCTGTCTACTTCTGTCTCGTTCCAAAACATTTTCATCACCCCAGAAGGAGCCCTGTTAAATTGTTGCTTCCCTCCTCCCTCTGGCTCTCAGCAGCCACCAGTAGGTGTTCTGTTTCTCTGGAATGACCTGTCCTGGATGTTTTGTATAAATGGTATCACACACTATATGGCCCTGTGTCTGGCTGCATTCATGTGCCGTAATGCCTTTGAGGTTCATCCATGCCATAGCGTGTATCAGTAGTCTGTTCCTTTTTACGGGCAACTGATATTCAGGTGTATGGATATACCACAACTGTTTTTTTCATTCCTCTTGTTGATGGACGTTAGGGCCCTTTCCACCCTCTGACGATTGCGAATAGTGCTGCTATGCACTTGTCTTTGTTGAGAACCTGTTTTTAGTTTTTTGGGGGGTATTTACCTAGGAGTTGAATTCTGGGTAATATGGTAGTTCTATATGTAACTTTTGAGGAACCACCAAACAGTTTTCCACGGCTGCTGAGCCATTTTATATTCCTACCAGCACATTTCTCCACATCCTAGGTCTCACTTATTTTCTATATATATGCATTTTAAGCCATCCTTGTGGGTATGAAGTGGTACCTCATTGTGGTTTTTATTTGCATTTCCCTAATGACTAATGATGTTGAGTATCTTTTCATGTGGTTATCGGTGCCACTTGTATACCTTCTCTGAGAACTATCAATTCAAGTCCTTTGACCATTTTTTAAAAAGATTTTATTTATTTATTCATGAGAGACATACACATTCAGAGGGGGGGGCAGAGACACAGGCAGAGGGAGAAGCAGGCTCCATGCAGGGAGCCCCATGTGAGATTTGATTCTGGGACTTCAGGATCACGCCCTGGGCCAAAGGCAGGTGCTAAACTGCCGAGCTACCCAGGGATCCCTCCTTTGACCATTTTTAAATTGAGTTGTTTGCCTCTTTGTTGTTGAATTGTAAGAGTTATTTATATATTTTGGATACTAGATCCTTATAAGATAGGCAATTTACAAATATTTTCTCCATTCTATAGGTTGTCTTTTTCACTTTCTTGATAAAATGTCTTTAGATTGGGACACCTGGCTGGCTCAGATTGCAGAGTGTGCGACTCTTGGGGTTGTGAGTTCAAGCTGTGTGTTGGATGTAGAGCTTACAAAAAAAAAAAAGGTAATAAAGTCTTTAGGTGTACAAATATTTTAAATTTTGGTGAGGTCTAATTTATTTATTTTTTTCTTTTGTTGTTTGTGCTTTTGGTGTCCATATCTAAGAAACCATCCCCAAGGGATGACTGCACCTGGCAGGCTCAGTCAGAAGAGTGTGTGACTCTTTATCTAAGGGCCATGAGTTCAAGCTCCACATTGGGTGTGGAGATTACTAGAAAAATAAACAAACAAACAAAAATCACCAAATCCAAGGTTGTGAAGATTTACTCATGTTTCCTTCTAACCATTTTACAGCTTAAGCTCATATAGTTAGGTTGTTGAACCATTTTGAGTTAATTTTTGTATATAGTGTGAGGTAGGGATTTTATTTTTTTTCTTTTGCATGTGGATATCCAGTTTTTCCAGCACCATTTGTTGAAGAAAACAGCTGATTGAGTTTTGATAAGTCACTGTCTTTTGGTATATAATTTCAAAGAATTTATTGACATTGCTATGACAAACCTTCTTCCATTTACATCTACATATTTATGGGAACAAAATTTTTGGTTCGTACATCTACAAAAATGAAAAATAGGAATAGAATTCATACTGAATCCTAATTCTAGCAATAAATAACATTCACCCATAAATACATGAACTAATTGAAAAGAAAGTGACCTAACCATCTTATTTAGAATCGTACTTCTTTTTAAGAAAAATATCACAGGGACGCCTGGGTGGCTCAGTGGTTGAGCGCCTCCCTTTGGTCACACCCTGGGCTGAAGGGGGCACTAAACCGCTGGGCCACCGGGGCTGCCCTAAAAATTTATTCATGACAGAGAGAAAGAGAGGCAGAGACAGAAGCAAGCTCTACGCAAGGAGCTTGATGTGGGATTTGATCCCGCAACTCCGGGATCATGCCCTGAGCCGAAGGCAGACGCTCAACTGCTGAGCCACTGAGGCATCCCTCAATTCTTTTTTTTTATTTTTTATTTTATTATTTTTTTTATTATTTAAAAAAAATTTTTTTTTCAATTTTTATTTATGATAGTCATCAGAGAGAGAGAGAGAGAGAGAGGCAGAGACATAGGCCGAGGGAGAAGCAGGCTCCATGCACTGGGAGCCCAACATGGGACTCGATCCTGGGTCTCCAGGATCGCGCCCTGGGCCAAAGGCAGGCGCCAAACCGCTGCGCCACCCAGGGATCCCTCTTTTTTTTAAAGTAGGCTCCCTGCCCAGTGTGGAGCCCAATATGGGGCTTAAACTCATGTGACCCTGAGATCAAGACCTGAGCTGAGATGAAGAATCCGATGTTTAATGAACTAAGCCACCAGGGTACATCTAAAAATTCAATTTTTAAAAAAGTTTATTTATTTTAAGTAAACCTATACCCAGTGTGGGACTTGAACCCACAGCCTCAAGATCAAGACTTGCTTACTCTCCCATCCAAGCCAGCCAGGCACCCATAAATTCAATTTTAATCTATATACATATTTTCGTTGCAGAGAATAGAAGACTTTCAAACCTAAGCCATATTTTATTGAGATAACATTTTGGTGGGTAGAAAGGGAAAATATGAATTCAGAAGAAATGGAACATGTCAAGTTTCTGACTTTTTCTGTTTTGTTTTGTTTTTTAAAATATTTATTTATTCATGAGAGACAGAGAGAGGCAGAGACACAGGCAGAGGGAGAAGTAGGCTCCATGCAGGGAGCTCGACGTGGGACTTGATCCCGGGACTCCAGGATCACGCCCTGGGCCAGAGGCAGGCACCAAACCACTGAGCCACCCAGGGATCCCCAAGTTTCTGACTGTTACAGAAGAGAGTGGTCATGGGCTTTTTAATGAATCAGAGAGGGTGTCGTTAAGAGTGAAATACCACTTTTTAAAAAGGTCAGTGTTGGGGACCTGGGTGGCTCAGTGGTTGAGCATCTGCCTTCAGCTCAGGTTGTGATCCCCAGTTCCTGAGATCGAGTCCCGCCTCAGGCTTCCTGCAGGGAGCCTGCTTCTCCCTCTGCCTATGTCTCTGTGTATCTCATGAATAAATAAATAAAATATTCTTTAAAAAAAAGTCAATATTTACAACACACTGGAAACTGCATCTTTTTGCAATGACTTAAACATTTCAGGAACATTTTAGGTAGTAGTATAAAAATGTGCAAGGAGTGCCTATATGGTTTGCGAATTTTTAAAAACACGAGCAAAAGAGTGAAGAGGAAGTGCTTCTCACACTTCATTGTGCATGTGAATCATCTGAAGATTAGTTCAAGTGCAGATGCTGAGCTTGTAGGTCTGGATGATGCCTGAGGTTCTGCATTTCCACAAGCTCCCAGTGAGGCCAGTGCAGCTGGTCTGTGGACCACACTTTGAGTAGCAAACATCCATACACAGTAGGCCCCCTTTATCGGTGGGGGATATGTTCCAAGACCTTCAGTGGATGCCTGACACTATGGATTTTCTGAATCCCATATGGCTACTTGTTTCAATACATACACACCTATGATAAAGTTGAATTTATAAATTAAGCACAGTAAGAAATTAAAAAGAGTAACAGAACAAAACAGAAAAGTGCTAACAATATACTATACAAAAGCTATATGAATGTGGTCTCTTTCAAATTTCTTATTGTGCTGTACTCACTCTCCTTGTGATGACCTGAGATGATAAACGGCCTATTTGAGAGTTAAAGGGAGATGAATGCCTGGCATTAGGCTCCCGTTGACTTGATCCACTTGATCCGTCAGAAGTAGGATCATCTGCTTTCACACTGAGGTTAACTGCAAGTGACTGCCGCTGATAACGGGGTATGGCCCTGGATATAGGGGTGCTGCTTTGGATAAGGGAGGTACTACCGTGGATAGGAGGGCGCTGCTGTGGATAGCAGGGTTACTGCTGTATTCCTACTAGTGGAACTTCTGGGTGATGGCATCTTCACATGTTCTACTCCCCTGCCCAATGCCGAAGGATCTTCTGAAGTAGTTGTACCAATTTACACTCTGAATGGCAGTGGACCAGCTGCTGCTTGTGAAAGGTCACTAAAGGTTTCTGGTTTCCAGCACTTGCCTCGCTTGAGCTTTCTGAAGCTGGTGGCACATTTGACAGCGCTTGTTTGATACACTGCCTTTCCCTGGTTTCTGTGACACCTTTCTTTGAGCTTCCCTTCCTACAACCTCAGGCTGCTCTGCAACCCCTCACTCTCTTCCTTTGTCCATCTGTTAACTGTTGGTGTCCTTGGCCTCTTATTCTCCTTGTTCTCCCTGGGCGATAGCTTGTGCTTTTAAGAGGTTGGTTATTACCTGGAGGACTGTGGTGGCTAGTTTTATGTGTCACCTTGGGTGCACTGTAGTATCAGTTGTTCAGTTAAACACTAATCTGGATGTTTCTTGGAAGGTGTTTTTGTAGCTATGATTACCATCTACACACAGTTGAATTCTATTTTTTTTTTAAGATTTTATTCATTTATTCAGGAAAGACACACAGAGAGAGGCAGAGACATAGGCGGGGCGTGGGGGGAAAGCAGGCTCACCTTGAGGAGCCTGATGCGGGACTTGACCCCAGGACCCCAGGATAATGACCTCAGCCAAAGGCAGATGTTCAACCGCTGAGCCACCCAGGCGCCCCAGCTGAATTCTAAGTAAAGGAGATTTTCCTGGATAATGTGGGTGGACCTCATCCAATCAGTTGAAGGCCTTAGGAGCAAAAACTGAGGATTCCCAGAGAAACTCAAGACTATAACAGAAATCTTGCTTCAGTTCCCATCCTGCCAGTCTGCGGTACAAATTCGAACTCAAGACCACAACATCTGGGGCCTCTGGGTGGCTCAGTGGTTGAGCGCCTGCCTCTGGCTCAGGTCGTGATCCTGGGGTCCTGGGATCGAGTCCCGCACTGGGTTCACCACAGGAAGTCTGCTTCTCCCTCTGCCTATGTCTCTGCCTCTCTCTGTGTCTCTCATGAAAAAATAAATAAAATCTTTAAAAAAACCCAACCCACAACATCAACTCTTCCCAACCTCCTGTCTGCCTGTGGATTTTGGACCTGGCAGCCTCCACAATTGCATGAGTCAATTCCTTAAAATCAATCTCTTTGTATGTATGTATTTATTTTTAAAGATTTTATTTATTTGAGAGAGAATGAGAGAGAGAGCGAGTGAGAGCACAAGCAGGGGAAGGGAGGGGCAGAGGGAGAGGGAGAAGCTGGCTCCATGCTGAGCAGGGAACTTGATGCGGTGCTTGATGATGCTGTGCTTGATCCCAGGACCCTGTGATTAGGACCTGAGCTGAAGGCAGATGCTTAACAAACTGAGCCACCCAGGTGCCCCAATCTCTTTGTATTTATGTTTCTGCTTCTCTGGGGAACAATGACTGATACAGACTCCCACCAGACTTGCCTCTTGTGTCTGGTCTAGGATATCTGTCTCCTCCTGAATGTTCTAGAGGTAGTTAAAACACAGTATATCCTGGATAGAGTCTATTCTTTTTCTCCCCAAACCTGTTTCTCCATTTAGGTGCCTCTATCCATTCCATCACCCAAGCTAAAAACTTGGGATTCAATATGGACTTCTCTTGGCTCTTCATCCTTCATATATACTCAGCCACCAAATCCCTTGCCCATCCATTTAATAAATATATGAGTTCCCACAATGTGCCAATGCGGAGCCAGTGCTGTGGCTCAAAGAAGAGTAAGAGACATTTGCTGAGGGTGTGGAGAAACTGAAAGCCTTGTTGATGGGAATACGAAAAGGCACCGAAAACACTATGGTGGTTCCTCAAAAAAAAAATTAAAAATAGAATTACTGTATGATTCAGAAACTCCATGTCTGGGCACACATCCAAAAGAACTGAAAGCAGGGTCTCAGAGATATTTGTACAACCATATTCACAGCAACATTATAGGAGCTAACACAGAAAATAACCCAAGTGCCCATCAGCAGATGAGTGGATGAGCAAGATATGGATACACATACAATAGAATATTACTTGGTCTTAAGAAGGATGGAGATTCTGACACATGCTATGGCACAGATGAAACTTATGGACCTTGTGCTAAGGAAAATAAGCCAGACACAAAAGGACAAATACTGTATGATTCCATTTATATGAGATACTTGGAGCACTCCAAATCCTAGAAATAGAAAGCAGAAGGGTGGTGGCCAGGGCTGGGGGTAGGGGGATGTTTAATGGGTACAGGGTTTCAGTTTTATAAGACAGAATGAGTTATGGAGATGGAGAGTGGTCATGGTTGCACAAAATTTTGAATGTGTTTAATATCACTGAACTGTGCACTTGAAAATGGTTAAGATGAGCGGCAGAGGGGTGTCTGGGTGGCCCTCCTGATTAAGCACCTGATTCTTGATTTCAGCTCAGGTGGTGATCTCGTGGAACCTGCTTAAGATTCTCTTTCTGAAAAAAAAAAAGAAAAAAAAAAAAAAAGATTCTCTTTCTGACCCACCCCCCAAAGAAAATCGTTACGATGGTAAATTTTATGTGTATTTTACCTCAAAAAAAGTTTTTTTTAAAGAAATAAAAAATAGATTTAATAGTGAACAATCA
Organism: Canis aureus; assembly: GCF_053574225.1. Classification (NCBI taxonomy): domain Eukaryota; kingdom Metazoa; phylum Chordata; class Mammalia; order Carnivora; family Canidae; genus Canis; species Canis aureus. The sequence goes on along the minus strand of NC_135617.1, from coordinate 71,286,071 downwards.
TTTTATTTTTTAAAACGATTTTATTTATTTATCCATGAGAGACACACAGAGAGAGGCAGAGACACAGGCAGAGGGAGAAGCAGGCTCCCTGCAGGGAACCCGATGTGGGACTCAATCCCAGGACCCCAGGATCACACTCTGAGCCAAAGGCAGTTGCTCAACCGCTGAGCCACTCAGGTGCCCCAAACAATCATTTTAATACAGAAAACTGTCCTTTCAAATATAACTCTTGAAGAAAAACCTATTTTTTAAAAGCTAAAAATGCATATCCGCTTATTGGACACATTTTGCTGCTCTTGTTGGTTTCCCAGGAAGCTAAAACCTCTCTAATACTTCACTGCCTTTTAAATTGAATAATAAAATGTTAATTGATTAAAAAAAAAAAAAAGAAGGAAAGAAAAATACGTTTCCTACACTCAAGATGACTACAGGTAATAAGTAAGCAACCAGAGGATGCTGGGGCAAGTGCTGAGATGTGGGCAGCCCAGGTGTCGGGAGAGCCCAGCGGACAGCACAGAGGGTCTCCGGAGTCTGCCCCTCAACACTTGTTTGGGCTTTCCTTCCCCACTGCTTTGCATCCATGTAGCCCCTGGTCTCTTGCAAGGATTAAAATAGTCTCCTAACTGGTCTTCCAATTCACCTTCCACACTGTTTCCAATATAATATATTTGAGATGCAGATGAAATCATATCACTCCCCTGCCTACAATGTTGTATACCTAATTGCCTTTTAGACTGCCACCCTGGCTCCTGAGTAGGGCAGACTCCTTCCCCGTCTCATCTTTCTGTGGCCTCCTCTTCCCTCTCCCACCCTAACCCTTCCTAACTTACCTGCAGTTCTCTTACCTTCTTCCAGGGTTCCAGACTCCAAGCCTTTCCCTACACAGATTGCTTTGCCTGGGCTGTCCTCTCTCTTCCTTGTCGGGTGCTTAAATATTCATCTTTTAAAGCTTATTTCCGGTTCCCATATGGAGCCTTTCTGAGCCTCTGAGAGATCTGATACCCTCCTCTCTGTGTGTCTGTGAACTCTAGATGCATCCTTATCTCAGCTTGTATCGGTCAGAGTGGCTAAGCAAATGCTGCAGTAACAAATAGCACCACAATCAGTAGTTCCCCATGCCTGTTTATTACTCACTGATGCTACCTGTCAGTGAGTCAGCACGGTGGTGGTGGGGGCCTCTCTGGTCATCAGAATCACTTGGGGATCCAGGTTAAAGAAGGCTCCACCAAAAGAGGGCACCAGAATATCTCATGTCGCATTGGCAATTAGCACTTCTGCCTAGAAAAAACAACCCATGTGGCTTCTGCTCACATTTCATTGGTGACAGCATGCCATGTGGCTATGCCTAACTTCAAGAGTGCTGAGAAATTCAATACCAAGTGCCTGGAAGAAGGCAAAAAATAGGAAAATTGGAGAACAGCCTCAATGACTACTGTGGCTTGGTGCAGTGCTTACCTGCTTCCATCTCTTCCACTGGACACCAGCGATGCCAAGTCATCACAGGGTCCCTGCCCTTGAGCAGTTTGCGCTCCAGCAATGGGCAGAGACCCATAAACCAATGGATTGTAATTCTCCATGTTCATGTTACAGTCTGGGTTTGGCTGGCATGTTGGTTGGGGAAAACCCATGAAAGAAGAGCAATGGGTCATGGGAGAGGCAAGTATGACAGCGACAGTCTTAATTTGCGTGTCCCTGAAAGCAGAGTCTGAGATGTGGGTTTAGGCAGTTAATTTAAATGATTCTAGAATGCAGAAGTAAGGCAGTGTGATTTTGGGAAGAAGGAAAAGCCAATTTAGGATGATTGGCTATTGTGCTCGATGGGAATGCGACTCCACTGGAATTTTCTGAGGAGGGAAACAGAAGGTCTCCAGAAATTGCCCATTGGAAGGACAGGAGGCAGGAGTATTTAGCCACCAATTTCCGTTCTCTGATGAGTGGCAGGTTGACTCTGGGACATTAGATCCCTGGCCTTTCCCCCTGTGTTTGCCCACTTGTCACTGAGGCTCCGGGAAAGGCCGGGATTTAGCACAAGGTGAGTCTGAGCTCCAAAGAACTGTCCACGCCAGCCACTGCTGAAATCAGAGAGTGGCACAGAGGATACAGGGCACAGGAAATGAATGCCCCAGGGGACCTCATGTTTCCTAAATTACTGCTTTCTGTCACTTGCTGTGCTAGGTGCTAATTTATGGGCCTTTCCCTCATTCAGTACAGCAACCTTCCTGGCGTAGATTTTATAGTGATTTATAGAAAGATGGTAGCAAGTCACCAGAGCAAGAATAATAGGTGGCTCTGATGGAGTGGCTTTCCTTTCATCTGGTCATTTTTCCAAACGGTCTATCTCAGAAGTGGGATTTTAAAAATACAGTTGTGGGATCCCTGGGTGGTGCAGCGGTTTGGCGCCTGCCTTTGGCCCAGGCCGTGATCCTGGAGACCTGGGATCGAATCCCACGTCGGGCTCCCGGTGCATGGAGCCTGCTTCTCCCTCTGCCTGTGTCTCTGCCTCTCTCTCTCTCTGTGTGTGACTATCATAAATAAATAAAAATTAAAAAAAATAAATAAAAATACAGTTATGATGGGGCTCCAGAGGACTGACTCATGCTAACAACGCTCATGAAAGACTCATGTATAAATGGCTCATTTATTGATTTCCGCGGTAGGTGTAACTTGCAAGATGATTTGGTACTTACGTTCCCCGAGCTTTATCATTTATTCGTTTGATATTTTTATCATTTATTCGTTTGATGTTTTTGACAGCACCTGTTGTGTGTGGCAGGGTCTTTGTGCCTTGTCTAGTCTTTTTATTTGTCTGATCTTACTTAATGGTCAAAGGGGGTTGAAATTTTTTATATTTTAACTTTTTATTTTTTAAACATTTTATATTATTTTTTAAAAAGATCTTATTTATTTATTCATGTGAGACACACACAGAGAGAGAGAGGCAGAGACACAGGCAGAGGGAGAAGCAGGCTCCATGCAGGGAACCCGATGTGGGACTCGATCCCGGGTCTCCAGGTTCACACCCTGGGCTGAAGGCAGCGCTAAACCGCGGAGCCACCCGGGCTGCCCTTATTAAACATTTTTCTTTTTATTTCTTTTTATTTTTTTTTATTTATGATAGTCACACACACAGAGAGAGAGAGGGAGAGAGAGAGAGAGAGAGGCAGAGACATAGGCAGAGGGAGAAGCAGGCTCCATGCACCGGGAGCCCGACGTGGGATTCAATCCCGGGTCTCCAGGATTGCGCCCTGGGCGGAAGGTGGTGGTGCTAAACCGCTGTGCCACCCAGGGATCCCTTTTTAAACATTTTTAAAAAAGATTATTTATTTATTTGGAGAGACAGGGAGCATGAGCAAGGGGAGGGAGAGAGGGAGAGGGAGAAGCAGACTCCCTGCCTGACATGGGCTTGATCCCAGGGCCCTGAGATCATGACTTGAGCTGAAGGCAGACCCTTAACCCACTGAGCCACCCAGGCACCCCTACTTTAACTTTTTATTAAGGAAACTTTCTTTTTTTTTCTTTTTTTTTTTTTTTAAAGAACTTTATTTTATTTTATTTTATTTTTAATTTATGATAGTCACAGAGAGAGAGAGAGAGAGGCAGAGACATAGGCAGAGGGAGAAGCAGGCTCCATGCACCGGGAGCCCGATGTGGGACTCGATCCCGGGTCTCCAGGATCGCGCCCTGGGCCAAAGGCAGGCGCCAAACCGCTGCGCCACCCAGGGATCCCAAGGAAACTTTCAAACAGACACAAAAATAGGTAGAATACACAGATGACCCAGCTTCAACAATTTTCAACAGTTTGCCAGCCATGCTTCATCAGGCCTCCGCCTCCCACTGGAGAATTTTTTTTTAAAGATTTATTTATTTATTCATGAGAGAGAGAGAGGCAGAGACACAGGCAGAGGGAAAAGCAGGCTCCGTGCAGGGAGCCCGATGTGGGACTCAATCCCGTCGAAATCTGCAGAGATCTTATTTATGGCTTAACACATGGTGTATCCTGGAAAATGTCCCACGTGCACTGGAGAAGGATGTGTGTGCTTTTGCTGCCTGGTAGTGTTCTGTACACATCTGTTAGATCTATTTGTCTTATTGTGTTAAGTCCTCTATATCTTCATTTCCTTTTTTGTCTGGTTGTTCTGTTCATCGTTTGTTTGTTTTAAGTGGGCTCCATGCTGGGGATGGAGCCCAATGTAGGTTTCAAACTCAACGACGCTGAGATTAAGATCTGAGCTGAGATCAAGAGTTGGATGTTCCGGACGCCTGGGTGGCTCAGCGGTTGAGTGTCTGCCTTTGGCTCAGGGCATGATTCTGGAGTCCCTGGATCAAGTCTCACATGGGGCTCCCTGCATGGAGCCTGCTTTTCTCTCTGCCTATGTCTCTGCCTCTCTCATTCTGTGTCTCTCATGAATAAATAAAATTTTTAGGAAAAAAAAAAAAAGAGTTGGATGTTCAACTGATTGAACCACTCAGGCACCCCTGGTTGTCTGTGCATTAAGAATGGGGTATTGAGGGATCCCTGGGTGGCGCAGCGGTTTAGTGCCTGCCTTTGGCCCAGGGCGCGATCCTGGAGACCCGGGATTGAATCCCACGTCAGGCTCCCGGTGCATGGAGCCTGCTTCTCCCTCTGCCTATGTCTCTGCCTCTCTCTCTCTCTCTCTGTGTGACTATCATAAAAAAAAAAAAAAAAAAAAAAAAAAAAAGAATGGGGTATTGCAATGGGTGTTAACCTATATGTTGGCAAACTGAATTTAAATAAAACATTTTAAAAAAGAGAATGGGGGGGGGGGGATCCCTGGGTGGCGCAGCGGCTTAGCGCCTGCCTTTGGCCCAGGGCGCGATCCTGGAGACCCGGGATCGAATCCCACGTCGGGCTCCCGGTGCATGGAGCCTGCTTCTCCCTCTGCCTGTGTCTCTGCCTCTCTCTCTCTCTCTCTGTGACTATCATAAATAAATAAAAATTTTAGAAAAAAAAAAAAAGAGAAGGGGTATTGACGTCTCCAAGCATGGTTGTAAGACCTGTCTATTTCTCTCTTCTTCGAATCTGACCCATTTTGCCTCATATATTTTGACGGTCTGTAATTAGATGTGAAAATGTTATAATTGTTATGTATCCTTGCTGCATTGAACCTTGTATTAATATATAATGTCCCTCTTTGTCTCTTGTGAACTTTTAAATTTAAAGTCTATTCTGTCTGACATTGGCATACTTATCCTTTCTTTTGGTTACTGTTTGCATGGAGTATCCATTTTCATCCTTTCACTTTCAATCTATTTGAGGTCTTTGGATCTCAAGTGAGTCTCTTGTAGACAGCATATAGTTAGGTCATGTATTTTTTTGTATCCAGTCTGCCCATCTCTGTATCTTAATTGGAGAGTTTAATCCATATACATTTAAAGTAATTACGGGGGCAGCCCGGGTCACTCAGCTGTTTAGCGCCACCTGCAGTCCAGGGCGTGATCCTGGACACCCGGGATTGAGTCCCGTGTCAGGCTCCCTGCATGGAGCCTGCTTCTTCCTCTCTCTGCCTGTGTCTCTGCCTCTCTCTCTCTTTCTCTGTGACTCTCATGAATAAATAAATAAAATCTTAAAAAAAAATAATTATGACAAGGAGGGACTTACTCCTGTCGTTTTGCTACTTCTTTTCTATATGCCTTGTAATTTTATTTGTCCTTCATTTCTTTCATTACTGTCTTCTTTTGTGTTTAGTCGATTTTTTTTGGTAGTGAAACATTTTAATTTTTTTTCTCGTTTTTTTTTTTTTTTTTTTTTTAAATGGGACTCCAGGATCGCGCCCTGGGCCAAAGGCAGGCGCCAAACCGCTGAGCTACCCAGGGATCCCCTCTCTCCATCTGTTTGAATATGTACCACACATACCCAACAAAAGTGCAAAGAGAAATAAAGGGGATTTTGAGAAGAGTAAGTCTCTCTCCTTGCCCCACATCCCATTTTCTAGCCCTCAAAGACAACTCTCTTATCCAAATTTTGTGTGCCTTTCTGGAGAAATTGTATATATTAAGGAGCGTATGTTGCTACATCTTCTTTCTCCCCATTTTTCTGCATAATTGGCAATAGACCACACACATGGTTTCAAATGTCCATTTAGTTACAAAGTATATATTATATTACGGATAGTATCTTGAGACATTGCACCTCATACATGCATAAGCCTTAAACTTTCAGAGGCTGCATAGCATTCCACTGTCCAAACTATAAGGTACTCTGTGTTACTCCTCTGCTAAATGACTTGGGTTATTTCCAAACATTTGCTCACAATAGTGATGAATGCTGTAGTGAGTATCTTTGTACACCACTCTTCCACACCTGTAAGAGAAAAGAACATTTCGTTCTTATAGTCCTAATTTAATTCTCACAGATAACTTTAAGAGGAGTGTATTTTGCTGTTGGCTCCATGTGTGACAGGTGACAAAACAGGATAAGTAAGGCTGTGAAACAGCTAATAAATTTGCCAAGCCAAACCTGAGATTCTAGGCTGTCTTTAGTCAAAGCCTGAATTTCTTCTGCCACACTACAGCCGGGGCCAGATGTCTGGGCACAAAGGGTTCTACTGGAGCATGACCTTTCATTTGAGTCTGGTAGAAAAGCAAAGCATGAATGTATGTCCCTTCTATACTGGAAAGGTCTCTCCCTGCCCCTTGGCAGTGTTGAGGGTAGGGGCAGGAGACTGCCCTACTTTGAGTTCACCACCTCTCAAAGGTGGGAGGGAGTTAGTAAGAGGAAAGGAGATGAATCATCTTCCCCTACACACAATTCCCAGGCCATGGAGGAAAACATTAGAGAGGCATTTTTTTTAATTAAAAAAAATTTTAAAAAAAGATTTTATTTATTCATTCATGAGAGACACACACAGAGAGAGAGGAAGGCAGAGACACAGGCAGAGGGAGAAGCAGGCTCCATGCAGGGAGCCTGATGTGGGACTCGATCCCGGGTCTCCAGGATCAGGCCCTGGACTTAAGGCGGCACTAAACCACTGAGCCATCTGGGCTGCCCTAAAAAAAAATTTTTTTTTAAAGTAAACTCTACACCGAACATGAGGCTCAAACTCACAACCCTGAGATCAGGAGTCACATGTTCTATATTTGAGCTAGCCAGGCACCCCTAAGATGCATTTTGAATGAAAGGGCAGAGGAGGGATGGTTAGGTCACCCCTCCCACCAAAAGTAAGTCCAGACCTGGAGGATGAAGGTGGTGAGAGGGATCCAGGGAGGTATAGCCTGAGGCCATCTTGCCTCTTGCCATTTCCAGGGGACCTCTGAGTACATGAGTCATGGTCACCACCCTCTTACCTGGGCTACACAGGACAGCCTCCCCATAGGTGGCAAGAAATAGGGGAGAGGGAATAATATATGCATCACCGGCCACGTAGTACTGGGAGACTTTGGAGGGATGGGATGGACAGAGGTGAGGTAGGAGCTGTGTGGCGAGCAGACAGACACACTGGTATACCTCAAGCTTGGCCGTTTCCAGGGACTGAGTTTCCATTTGAAGGATTTATGGCCCCATATGGGAGGTCATAGGCAGGCCTTCAGTTTCTTGGGAGGTCCTTACTTTGCTTAATTCTCAGGAATTGTTTACGCAATAGATGGGTGAGAAGAGGAGGTTCCATGTCCTGATCCAGAGTCCAGGCTTGCAAGTTGGCCTCTGGGGTTCAGGGGCCTGGAAGAGCCTTGGGATGGGGGAGAGCTAGGGACTGGGCATAACCCTTTCCTCAGAGTGATTTATATAAAGGTTTCTCAAGGTTATAGTTGGGCAATTAGTTCAACATAAGTACGTTAGTGCATGGTAGGATGGGGGTGGTGTGTACCTAGAGCTCTAACAGCGACCTGTTTCAGAGGAAGTGGGTGAGGTCTAACCTTATGTAAACATATTTTTTTAAAAAGAAGTGGAAGGGAGCACCTGGCTGGCTCAGTCAAAGGAGCATGATCTCAGGGTCATGAGGTCAAGCCCCACATTAGGGGAGAGATTACTTAAATAGATAAAACTTAAAGGAAAAAAAAAGAAGGGGTGCCTGGGTGGCTCAGCGTCTGCATTCAGCTCAAGTTATGATCCCAGGGTCCCAGGATGGAGCTGTGCATCGGGCTCCCTGCTCAGTGGGGAGCCTGCTTCTCCTCTCTCTGCTGCTCCCCCTACTTGTGTTCTCTTTGTCAAATAAATAAATAAAATCTTAAAAAAAAAAAAAGTGGAAGGACTGAACACCAAAGACACTTCTGTTGCTAATCTAAAGGATGCTGTTTAGTTGGAGTGAGAATAAGACTGGGGAGGGGTTCTCCTGTGGTATAATAACCATAAGCCTTGATCTTACTCATGGAGCTCATTGTTTCAACAGAAACTCCTGGATCCTTTGTCAGGGAGGTTGAGATAAGGACACAAAGAACTAGAACTAGAAGGCAGCACATCCTGTGTGTGCCCTGTAGGAATCTGGAGAACTGAAGAGAACTTCCTGAAGGATGAGGGATTGGAGAAGAATGGAGAAGGTGTCACAGGAAAGGGGACAACAAGAGGCCAGGGTCCAGGGGAAGGAGGGCTCAGGAAGGCCCAGTGCAAGGGGGTGAGTGGGGACCTGGGACTGGAGGGGAACTCAGGAAGCTCAGAAAAGCCTCTTCAGAGAAGATGTAAGAAGATGCACTAATGCATCAGCCTCTGAGTGTGGACTCAGGAGCCCTGCTGCCTGGGTTTGAATCCTGGCTCTGCTACTTAACACCCGTGTGAATCTGAGGCAAGGCATTGAACATTTCTGTGCCTCTGCTTCCCCTATGTATACTGGGGGCAATGACAAAACCTGTGTCATAGGCTTTTTGTGAGGGTTAAGTAAGCCCTTACATATAAAGGGTTTAGAATAGTGTCTGTCATATAACAGTTCCTGTTCATAAGAAGTCTTCTTCCAGAAGCAGCCTGTGAGACAAGGATTCAAAGGCAAATAGTGCATTTGAGAGGTGGTGCCAGGAAACATGGGTATGGACTGGGAAAGTGGGATGGGGAAGGAAGGTAGTCCATAAAAGGTGTGTCATCAAGCAAATTCACCACTGTGGATGAGTGGAGATTAGCTCCACTGAGGACCCTGGAGAACCCTGGGGTGCAGAACGTCAGAGTTGTCCCGTGGTGGAGAGTGAATAAGCTGGGATATTTATATGCCCACTCCTCGCAGTCACAGATTGAAGCCTGCTTTCGGCGGGGGGGAGGGGCTTAATTCTCTGGCATTCCCAGGTTTCTGTGCGTAGGTGGAGCAGGACACTAGAGAAACCTTCAGAAAAAGAGATAGAGACATTGCTATTGGAAGTCGATGGCCCTCTCCAGGGGCCATCCCAAAGGATGTGAGTGATGCAAGAACAGATTTCCTACAAACATAAAGAAGTGCGTTGAGTAATATTGAATCCATAACTAAAATCACACAGTACGAACCAGTTAGTTTCCAAAACCAGGGGATGATCTGAAAATGGGAATCGGCCCTGCAGTTGCCAAGGGAGGTTGAGGGTGGCAGATTCTAAGACGTTAGTTAGATCCATGCTAAGTGCTCAGATTGGACAAGGAATAGACTGTGGCTGAAAGGAGACCATACTACAATGGCCTTGCCTGTCTCACAGGCCGATCATTTTTCGTATGATTTTTAAAAAAGATTTTATTTATTTATTTGAGAGAGAGAGCATGAGTGGGATAGGGGAAGGGGCAGAGGGAGAGGGAGAAGCAGACTCCCCTCTGAGTAGGGAGCCTCATGCAGGACCCATCCCAGGACCCTGAGATCATGACCTCAGCTTGAAAGAGCAGATGCCTAACTGATTGAGCCACCCAAGGGCTCCTCATATGAAATTTTCAAGGAACTGACTTTCCCATGAGAATAGTAAGGCCTCCTGAGAGGCCATCATGTCATCACTTCTTTTTTTTTAACGTGTGACTAGGGGACGAGTTGCAAAGTATGGTGTGTTGCTTTTTTCTCTTTAGAATTGATCCCCTGGGAGTATGTATTAGAAGCTTTGAATTGTTGAGAAGAAATTGGGCAAGAGGAAAGACACTAGCAGGAGTGGAGGGGCTGTCCTTTTAAGCATTATTTACCTCCTTCCTTCCATCTGGAGTGAAAACGTTGCACCAGGCTTTATAATGATGCTAAAAATAGACTAGCCAAGGTCACCTTCACCCAATGGGAGTCTACTAAAAATCAACTTGGGAGCCTAAAGAGGGGAATAAAGATCTGGTGTCTTCAGGCCCAGAGCCTCTCAGGTCATGGTCCTTCCACTCTGGACTGGGCCTGATGGAGACTTGGAACAGTTACCCAACTCCAGTGACCCATGTCTTTGTTCACCTTGATTTGCCATTATGCAATGTAGCATTTCCGTGTGCAGCTGATCTCCTCTCTTTTGTGCATTTTTGTCTCCCAAAACTTTCTAATATGGTATTAGAGTTCTAGCTGTGTATGCGGTAGGCAAACTAGAGACCACATTTCCCAGCCTGTCATATAACAAAGTCTTTGCCAACAGAATATGAGCAAAAGAGGGACTGGAATGCAGACTTGATGGAGACTTCTTTCGACCATGCAGACTAGGGTGATTCTCAATGGCACGGCAGATGGAAGGAGCCTGGGGTCCTCAGTGATGCTGATGAGCAACTGTGCCCGGCCAGCCAGGGCCACCTTTGCCATATTAGCCCTGCCTGCTCATGCTGAGGGTCCTATTTGTGAGAGATGCAAACTTCTGCCTTATTTAATTCACTGCATTTGTGATTGTCTTTATCACAGCAACTTACATTAGACCCTGATGAGTATATGTCTGTGGGTGTTGCCTTCGGCTTTCATACTGATTTCTGGCTAACTAAATGTATTAGTTAGATACATGTTTGGCTGCTAAAACTCGGGCTAAAATAACAGTGGCTTAAATGGGCTGAGCTTAAACCATCCAGGGCAGTTATGATAGCCCTGCAGGATTAGGGAGCGGGGCTTCTTTAATTTTGTTTGTCATCATCAACATGTGACTTCCATCTTGTGGTCTAGGGTGACTATTTTGTCTTCCACCAGTGTATCTGCACTCCAGCCAGTGGGAAGGGGAGAAGAAAAATTGAGGAGTACACCCCTTTAAGAGCATACCCCATGGGCCCAGTGGAAAACTTGGAAGTTTTATTTATTTTCATTATTTTTTAAAGAGTTTATTTATTTTATTCATGAGAAACACACAGAGAGAGGTAGAGACATAGGCAGAGGGAGAAGCAGGCTCCCTTGGGGGAACCTGATGTAGGACTCAATCCCAGGACCCCGGGATCATGACCTGAGCCAAAGGCAGATGTTCAACCAGTAAGCCACCCAGGCATCTCAACTTGGAAGTTTTAATACTTAAGGAAGAAGGGGGAATGGATTCTGACAGACTGCTAAGTTTTCTAACTCGACAAGTGCTGGGAGAAACTCACAAAAGAAAGTCACCCCCTCTTTTAAAGATGGCTTTTACATATGTACTGGGCGTATATATGAATGTACTGGGCTGCCATAACAAAACACCTGGACTGGGTGGCTTAAACAACAGAAATGTGTTATCTTACAGTTCTGGGGGCTGGATGTCTGAGATCAGGGTGCCAGCATGGTTGGTTTCTGGGGAGGACTTTCTTCCTGGCTTACAGATACCATCCTCACCTGGGCTTTCCTCTATGATGCACAGGGATGGGGATAGGAGGGAGGTGTGTTGGGGAGGGAGAGAGACAGAGAGAGAGAGAGTGTGTGTGTGTGCACAGGCAAGCGTGTTCTGCTGTCTTTTATGGACACTTATCCTATTGGATCAACGCCCCACTCTTATGACCTCATTTAACCTTAATTACCTCTTAATACGCCCTATCATCTTCAAATACAGTCACATTGGGGGTTAGGGCTTCGGTATGTGAATTTTGGGGTGATACAATTTAGTTTGTAGCAGTGATCTAAAGAAGGGCTTTAAAACTCAGTGATTTAAGTATTTAGCCAGGCAAAGATTCATTATGTTCTGATGACAACTCCCAAATCTTGGTTGCCATAGGTGTTTTTCAAAATATGGGCAGAAATCTCTCCTATTCTAGTGTGGATGCCTCTTTGCAGTATGACTTTGCCAGTCTTCCCATCGTGAGGTTGGGTTTCCCCCACCCTTAAGTCTGGGCGGCCCTTTGATTTGCTGTCACCAATAGAACATGATGGAAGTGATGTTATGTGATTTCTGAAGATAGGGCTCAAGAGACCATGCAGCTTTGCTTTGGATCTCTTAGAATGCTTTCCTGAGGCTGCTTATGCAAGGCTAGGGATGAAAGACCATGGGACAGAGAACTCCCGGTGTCTGACTTCTCCTGCTGAACTCAGCCCTCAGTTGAGTGCAGCTGCCTGAGTGAGCCCAGGCAAGAGCAGCAGAAGAACCACCAGGCTAATGCATGAGAAGGAATAAATCATTTTTTAAATCCTCTATATTTTGGGTGGCATTTACTTTTTTCCAACAGCAGTGGTGATGTAATAGATTAAAACAAAGATTTCTGGTTCTTTTTTCCTCGCTCATATTACATACATATCCTGTGAGGATCAGCAGAGGTTCTGCTTTTGGTGTCTCTCAGGAATGTAAGACGATGGAGCAGCCAGCATCTCGAATGTTGCCATACTGGGGGAAGAGCATGGTGAGGACTGCATTGGCTCATGAAGCTTCCATCTGGAAACAGTACACGTCACTTACATTTCATTGGCCAGTGCAAGTAGATAAGGAAGCTCAATCTTACTATGTGACCAAAGGGAGACAAAGCCAGAATATTTGTGAACATCCTTAATATCCACCACCCTTAAGATAGTTTCTCTCTGGTAACAATCTGAGTAGGTAGACAGGGCTGATATGGCATCAACAGTGTCAGGGATCCAGGCTCCTCTGTCTGCTTGCTCTGTCATCCTCAGGATGTTGCTTTTGAATTACCATCAGATTTATATTTTAGCCCATGGAAAGGGGAGGACACATTTAATTTTGGAATACATGTAACTTGGAAGTTACATGTATCAGTTCTACTCAATTCCTGTTGGCCAGAACCAAGTCACCCATTATTTAGCTGCAAGGGTAGCTGGGAAATGTAGTCTTTAGCTGGGTGACTGTGTGTCTCACTAAACATCTTTCTGTAGGAGGGAGAGAGCACAGATACTAGGTGCCGGGAAGGCACCAGCAACTCTGCCACACAGCACCTCTGGGACCCCCAACACCAAGGGTGTCATGGTCTTCCTGCATTGTCAGTTTCATCCAAGGTGGGCACACTTTGCATATGTGTTATTAAGAAGTTATTCATAATTTGAAAGAGTTTTCACAAACTTAAATGATCACAAATCAAAACCGAAATGCAATACCACTTCACACTGCTCAGAATGATTAAGATAACAAGCCAGGAAACAACAGATGTTGGTGAGGTTGCAGAGAAAGGGGAGCCCTCATACACGATTAGTGGGAATGCAAGCTGGTGCAGCCACTCTGGAACACAGTATGGAGGTTCCTTGAAAAGTTGAAAATAGAGCTACCCTATGACCCAGCAATTGCAGCACTGGGGATTTATCCCAAAGATAGAAATGTAGTGATCTGAAGGGTCACCTGTACCCCAATGTTTATAGCAGCAATGTCCACAGTAGCCAAATTATGGAAAGAGCCCAGATGTCCATTGACCAATGAATGGATAAAGATGTGGTTTAAATATACAATGGAATATTACTCAGCCATCAAAATGAATTCTTGCTATTTGCAATGATGTAGATGGAACTGAGGGTATTATGCTAAGTAAGATAAGTCAATCAGAGAAAGACAATTATCATGATTTCGCTTATATGTGGAATTTAAGAAACAAAACAGAGGAGCATAGGGGAAGGGAGGGAAAAATAAAACAAGATGAAATCAGAGAGGGAGACAAACCATAAAAGGCTCTTAATCATAGGAAATAAACTGAGGGTTGCTGGAGGGATGGTGGTGGGGGCATAGGGTAACTGGGTGATAGGCATTAAGAAGGGCACTTGATGAGCACTGGGTGTTATATAAGACTGATCAATCATTGAACTGTACCTCTGAAACTAATAATACAGTATATGTCAATTAATTGAATTAAAATTAAAAAAAGAAGGAAAAAATTAAAAAAAAAAAGGCACATCCAAAATCCAAAAATACTTTTGTTCCTTTGGGTAAACCAATCCCAGACTTATTTATTTTATGGGCTGGGAATTTTTCTACCGGACTTTCCACAAAAGTGTTTTAAACATTTTCCAGACTCCAAAACTAAGTGTTGATTTCGTTTTTGTCTTTAGATTCTTTCTGGGGAAGGGTTGCAAGGAATAAAAAGATTGTGATTCTTCCTATTTAGCAAGAATTCCTAAGAAAATTAGCCCCAGTCTCTTGCAGGTTTATGTTCAAGAAGACAATACTATCCCAGGATCTCAGGAAATAAAGTTCACTTGGCAACACCTAAGAGAAAACTGAAACTTTACTTAAATAAATGATTTTGCAATATCTTGGATGGTTTTGGGTTTGTGTGCTTTAGACTATACATGCAAGAGCATGTGTGTGTGTGTGTGTGTGTGTGTGTGTGTGTGTGTGTAGGGGGGTAGAGACTGAGAGCAGTATGGAAAGCCTATGGTACAGAGCAACTGACTAGGATATGTGGGGTTAGAGAACTGGACAAGGGCTTCATCCTCTCAGCTCAGCCTCCAGTCCCTGATTATTTTTTTCCTGCCAAGAGCACATCCCCCCTGCGGCTCCCTAGTTTTTCTTCTCTGGCAGCAAATGAAGCAGCTGCTGAGTCAGCTCTGGGTTTCGGGAAGTCAGATGACCTTTTCCCTCTGCCGGCTTTCTGCCTCTCTCTGCCCCAAGGTGGATACCATGGACCCACTGATGGCTCTCCTTTGCCTGTTGCCCTTATACCCAGGTAGGAGCAGGGGAGAGGGATGCTGGAGTCCTGTGGAAAAGGCCTGTACTGCCCACCTTGGGTTCCCTCTTGTAAATGCCAATTTCTCTGGCTTTTCTGTTCTCATCTTTTCTCCACTACTGTGTTGTGTGTCATGCTCACAGGCTTGGCTGCAGCCGCTCCCTCCTGCCCTCAGAACGTGAATATCTCCGGTGGCACTTTTACCCTCAGCCATGGCTGGGCCCCTGGGAGTGTCCTCACCTACTCCTGTCCCCTGGGCCGCTACCCATCCCCAGCATCACGGCTGTGCAAGAGCAATGGACAGTGGCAGACCCTGAGATCCACCCAGCTCACAAAGGCGGTCTGCAAACGTGAGGCTCTCTGTGGGCTTTGCTCAGGGTGGGGCTGAACCTGACTACATGGTGTGCCAGGGGTGGCCAAGCTGTTTTTCCATAGGGCTTTTCAAAATAATGAGAAAATGTCCATTGTCCATAGCAAGGCATTAGAGAAAGGCCTTAATGGAAATTTAAAAAAATACACCGGGTGATATTTTTTTTAACATTTAACAATTGACTACAGAATACTGACCATTCAGAATGGGTGCTGGAGTCTCCCGATGCCAAATGTTACCCTTTAGTGTCCATTCAGGGGGTATTTGAGGAACTCAGGGGAGAGGTTGAGGTGTCCATGGCCCTCAGGGTGCTGAGAGATGTGGTTATTTATCAGTCTGATAGGTTGAACAGTGTGAAATTGCCAATATTCGACCAATTGCCACAAGCAGTGATTGCCACAAGCAGCAACCCAATATTTTGACAATCAGTTGGTGACTCCCATGCATCCACGCCAAACCTTACCATCCCAGGTGTTTTCCATCCATCCGTGTAGTCTCATCCCCTTCTCTCCCTCCAGATGTTCGCTGTCCAGCTCCTGTTTCCTTTGAGAATGGTATGTTCACCCCGAGGCTGGGGTCCCACCCTGTGGGCAGCAACCTGAGCTTCCAGTGTGAGGATGGCTTCACCTTGCGGGGCTCGGCTGTGCGGCAGTGTCGCCCTAATGGCATGTGGGATGGGGAGACGGCCGTGTGTGACAATGGTGGTGAGTGCCCTGCCCTCATAGCTGCAGGGGCGGGGGTCACCCGGGAACCTTGGACTCAGATGTGTGCTCATGGGGCCTGTGTGGGGACAGGGGCCTGGTGTTCTGATGCCAAAATAATATTCCTGGATTTTGGTTAGTTGAGGTCTACAGGTCCCACATCACCAACCTACAGGAGCTGGCCGAGGCAGTTGCTGCTAAGTTTCAGATCCAACGTAAGGCCTCCACACAGTCTGTCTAGCTTTTCCCAATGCCTCAAAGCAAGATTGGTATTCAGGCCCAATGGGCTATTGTACTGACAACGTCCTGAGAGAGCTCCTAGTGCTGTGCTGAATTCAGTGCCTTGCCTCTGGAGCCAGTTCGGGTCCAACCTGGGTCGGACTTGGATAGCTTTTGGGCAGGCTCTTTAAGCTCTCTATGCCTCGATTTTCACATCTCAAATAGGGATGGTAAGACTGGCCACGATATTAGGGCTTCTCTGTGGATTAAATGAGTTGACATTAATAAGCACCTAGAGGGGGGATCCCTGGGTGGCGCAACAGTTTGGTGCCTGCCTTAGGCCCAGGCCGCGATCCTGGAGACCCGGGATTGAATCCCACGTCGGGCTCCTGGTGCATGGAGCCTGCTTCTCCCTCTGCCTATGTCTCTGCCTCTCTCTCTCTGTGACTATCATAAATAAATAAAAATTAAAAAAAAAAGCACCTAGAGGAGTCCCTGGAGTTTAGTAAATGACACATATGCTGTTGTCATAGTTATTACTGCTCCTGTCAATGGTAAGGAGCTCTGCTTGATAGGACATGGGTTTCTAGGATTCTCTGGGTTTGGGGAGCTTCCGGAATGATAGTTCTAAGCACAGAAGACAGAAGACACAGAGTCCATGAGATGGTAGGACCATCCCATCACCCAGTGGCCCAGCCATTGGGTCCCTATGCATATTCATGACTGTTTGACGAATAGCTGGCTTCCTTTACTCAGCATTCTTTTTTTTTTTAATTTTAAAGATTTTATTTTATTCATAAGAGACAAGACACACAGATAGAGAGAGAGAGAGAGAGAGGCAGAGACACAGGCACAGGGAAAAGCAGGCTCCATGCAGGGAGTCCGACGTGGGACTCGATCCTGGGACTCCAGGATCACGCCCTGGGCTGAAGGCAGGCGCTAAACCACTGAGCCACCCAGGCGTCCCATTTACTCAGCATTCTGCCTGTGAGATTTATCTGCGTGGTCCCGTGTAGGAGCAGTTTGTTGTTTAATTTTTTAAAAGATTTATTTATTTATTTTAAAAAGAGAGAGGAGTGGGGAGGGGCAGAGAGAATCAGAGGCAGACTCAGCTCTCTGTGCTGGGCACGGAGCCCGATGTAGGACTTGGTCCCACCACCTGAGATCACCACATGAGCTGAAACCAAGAGTCGGACGCTCAACCAACTACGTCACCCAGATGCTCCTGTTATTTTTTATTACTGTGTAGTTTTATTATACAAATAGGTTACAATTTATGTGTTCTCCTCTTGATGGGCACTTGGGTTCTTTCCAGTTTGAGGCTATTATGAGTAAAGCCCTATGAACATCCTTTTATGTAACTTGTTGGTGCACGTATGAATTTGCTTCTCTTGAGCATGTTGTCTTGGAAGGGAATTATTGGGTCACAGGTTGGCATACATATTTTATTTTATTTTATTATTTCATTTATTTTTTTAGAGAGTGAGAGCATGAGGGGGAGGGGCAGAGGAAGAGGAAGAGAGAGAGAATCTTTTTTTAAAAATATATTTTATTTATTTATTCATGAGACACAGAAAGAGAGAGGCAGAGACACAGGCAGAGGGAGAAGCAGGCTCCGTGCAAGGAGCCTGATGTGGGACTCGATCCTGAATCCTAGGATCACACTTGAGCCGAAGGCAGACGCTCAACCGCTGAGCCCCCCAGGCATCCCAGTGTTTCAGCGTTCTGGCTGCTCACATCCTCTCTGACACTTGGAATGAGCCATATTTTCAGTTTTAGCCATCCTGGTGGGTGTGTAGTGATGCCTCCTGTGGTTTATGAAGTGCAAATATTATTTGTGGCGGCAGAGGGCTCCTGGGTCAGCACCTTCCGTGGGCTCTGGGATGGGCTTTCCTTGGGAAGCACGGTGGTGGTGTCTCCCAAGGGGGAGGCCAGATGGCCCGCAGAGGCTCCACGGGCCTGGGGAGGAGGAAGAGCTAGAGGGACAGGGTGGGTAAGGGTGTCCCGCTCACTGCCATCTTTGTGTGTTCACTCCCAGCTGGCCACTGCCCCAACCCGGGCATCCCGGTGGGTGCCGTGCGGATGGGGTCCCGCTTCGGCCTTGGGGATAAAGTCAGCTACCGCTGCTCCTCAAATCTGGTGTTGACGGGGTCTGCGGAGAGGGAGTGTCAGAGCGATGGGGTCTGGAGTGGGACGGAGCCCATATGCCGCCGTGAGTAGCCAGCCGCCTTGACCCTCCAGGGACTCCCGGGCACCCCACCCCTGACCCTGGCCGACCCCAGTGTCTATTCCCACAGAGACCTACTCTTACGACTTTCCTGAGGATGTGGCTCCCGCCCTGGGTGCTTCGTTGTCCCACCTGCTTGGAGCTACCAACCCCACCCAGAAGAAAAGAGGTAAATGCTTGAAGTAGGGGCAGCAGGGTGCTGGGCCTGGGACGGGGAGGAGCAGACTCTGCAGAGGATGCTGGGGCTTTGGCAAGGCTCAGTGGGGCTGAACTGCTCGGAGGGGGGCAGGGAGGCCTACCCCTGGCAAGAGGGAAGGAGTATGGGGAAGGCAAGAGGAAGATGTGAATTTGCCCCTTCTACGTTTCTCCCAGAGAACCTGGGCCGTAAAATCCAAATCCAGCGTTCTGGTCACCTGAACCTCTACCTGCTCCTGGATGCCTCTCAGAGTGTGAAGGAAGAAGACTTTCACGTCTTCAAGGAGAGCGCCATTCTCATGGTGGACAGGGTCAGGGAATAGGGGCCTGTGCACAGGAGGCCCTTCCTACTCTCGCTGTCTCTCTCTGGTTCCTTCCCTTCCTCAGAACTGCACTCACAGCCCACCTCCTCCAAAAAGTCCTCCCAGATTAAGTGCATGCCATGCAGGAATCATGGATTCCATTTATAAGATCCCATTTTTCATCCCACAAACAGTCCTGGGGCACCTTGTATGTGTCAGGCACCATGCTGGGTGCTGGGTGCTGGGTGCTGGGTGCTGGGTGCTGGGGCACACCAAAGATGAACAGGCTGAGGTCCTGTTTCCCAGGCACCCATCATCTAGAGCGGTGGTCTCCACAGGAGAATATACAAAATGATCCACTAGGGTGTGACAGATTACTACTGGCATCCTTGTTGAATAGTTTTAAGTTAAATTAAATCAACAAATTAATATTTAATACTTTCCATTAAAAATTCTAATTTTTTGTGTTTAAAAGGTGTATAATACATTTGAATAGCGATGCACCTTATAAATAGGAGTTTAGTTTTATAAATACATATACCTCCATGTGTTTTTACTAATGACATGCATGAACAGGAGAGTTTGGAAGTCACTAGTTTAGATTCCTTGCCAGCGCTTTGCTCAGTAATTACACTTTTCACAATAGTTTATGTAGATATATGTGTTTTTCTTCTCAGTTACATTTTAAAGAAGGCAACTTTTAGGCTCCTTGAAGTCTCTCCTAAGACTAACAGTAACCACTAAGCCGTGAGGCTGCACAACACGCCAGCTAGAGATGTGCCTCAGATTCGCGTGGACAGGTTCAAATTTGACCTCCGCCTCGCACAACAGGCCTCAGTGTCCTCATCTATAAAACAGGGGCCATCTCGCCCCCTCACAGAATTGATGTGGGCATACAATGGGAGCGAGTGAGCCTATCAAACAGAGTGCCTGGCTAACAAACGTCGGTTTCCTGGCTCCCTGCGAGCAGCAGTCTCTTAGTGACTACTGGTGGCCCTGACCTCTGTAAGTCTTGGCCCAGGCTCTCTGCCTCCTCTGGGACCCTTGGTTTGCTCTCTTATTCTCTCTCCTTCGGTTTCAGGGCCTCTAATGCTGCCTCTCACTTGCCCTTCTCAGATCTTCAGCTTTGAGATCAATGTTAGTGTCGCCATCATCACCTTTGCATCCAAGCCCAAAATCATCATGTCTGTTCTGAATGACGACTCCCGGGATGCGACTGAAGTGATCAACAGCCTGAACAAGGTCAACTATAAAGGTATGGGTGTCATCAAATGAAGGCGATGAGGCAGGGGTCAAGGGACAATGAGCTCCCTGTGCCCGCACAGATTTTGGACAAGTTAGAGAGAGAGAGTGAGTCCTTTGGTGGCATTCTAGTCCCAAGACTCTGGAACTCATGTTCCTCTGGGGGAGGTGGCTTCCAGTTCAGGTTCATGTCAGGGGAATCCCAGCTCCCACCAGCTCATGGCTTACTCTAAAATGCTACCCACCCAAATGCATTGTGCTGGTCTTTGGTTCTCTCCTGATGCCAGAACCATGTGGCTTTCTTGGCTCAACACCGTAGTCTCTCCATGCCATTGTCAAGGTGCCTGGGTGACAGCTAGCAGGTGGCTGTAACAATTTCTTTGGGAACCCCATCTTTCAATCTTGAGGCTTTAGAGTGGCCTTCAGTGGGCATTACTTCTTCTTTTTGTTTAAAGGGTATATTTGTTAATTAGAGAGAGAGACAGAGGGAGGGGGCGGAGGAACAGAGGGAGAGGGAAAGAGAGAATCCCAAGCAGACTACTTGCTGAGCATGCAGCCCAATGCAGGGCTCTATCCCATGAACCTGAGATCATGACCTGAGCTGAAACCAAGAGTCAGATGCTCAACCACCTTAGCCACCCAGGCAACGCTGCAGTGAACATTTCTAAAGGAAAAGACTTTTAATGTTTGAACAGGCAATGATGCCAAATCTCTATCTGGATAGAGAAGGTCTGGATTTATCAAGCCAGTTGATAAATGTATTTCCAATGGTTGGGAGAATAGGGTAATTCCTTTCTCCTAGGTGGTAGGTGGGGGCATTTCTAGAGAATCCTTCCTCTTCACATATTCCAGACCATGAAAATGGAACCGGGACAAACACCTATGCAGCTTTAAATAGTGTCCATATCATGATGAATAACCAGATGGATCGCCTCGGAATGAAGACGGCGGCCTGGCAGGAAATCCGACACGCCATCATCCTTCTGACAGATGGTGGGTATTGTTGCCTCTGCAAGTGAGTCTGGCACAGTGGAAGGACCACCAGTGTAGGGTCGGAAGACCTGCATGTTGATTCTCCCTCTGCCACTCTGGGCCTCAGTTTCTCATTTGTAAAGTCGAGATAGTGTTGATGATGTCAATGGGATAACAACAACGATAACGATGATCATAACCACCCTCCTTTCCTGACACAATTTTTATGGAGAGCAACCGAGATAGTTTGTGTAGAAGTGCTTTGTGATTACAGATATCAGTTATGGTTACTACCGCAAGGTTGCCTAGAGTCAGCTAGATGGGGAGGCATGGCTTTGGGGCAGGGATGTCAAGGCGCATGGATGGAAAGGTGGACGTGGAGTGGAGCTGGGCTATGTCATTTATTTCTCGATTGTGTCCAAATTACATAGCCCCTCAGAACTTGGTTTTCTTGCCTATAAAATGAGGATACCCACACTACCTGAGGTTTCATGAGAATTAAATGAGATAAAGTTTATGAAGCTCCTGGCCCGGTGCCTGGAATGTCGAGAATTTCGCCAAATAACATATCTTGAAACTCACGTGGGAAGCGATAAATGTTAAGGTTCCCAGCTGGATGCCTGCCCACTCCTCCGGAGCTGTGGAGAGTCCAGATATATTCCCCAGATGGACAATTCTTTTCCCTCCATTCTAGGAAAGTCTAACATGGGTGGCTCTCCCAAGCTGGCTGTTGACAATATCAAAGAGATCTTGAACATCAACCAGCAGAGGAGCGACTATCTGGGTGAGCCTCTCCCTCCCCCACCCCCAGATGTGCTGCCCCTGCGGTGGGTGCAGGCTGGAGTGGGCAGCTTGCCTTCATTTCCAGCGAGACCCCAGGCTGTGTCGTTCTGTGTGAAGGCAGCTGAGTCATGCTCGAGTCTGGTGTCAAACTGCCTGTGGTTGCAGCCTTGGTTTCTTTTGTTGGCTGTGGCCGGGGCTGGTTTCTGCCTTTGCTACAGGGGACGGTGCTAGGACTCACCTCAGAGGCCCATAGGGGCAAATACTCAGATATCTCCTGGTGCAGAGGAACAGTGTATGGAACAATGTATGTGAGCGGCTGCTGCCATCATCATGGCCTTGAAACTCCAGGGAGGAAGGGCCTGGACTCTCCTTGTAGGGACCGTCCCTGGCGTTTCCTCCTTTAGCGGTATGGATAACCAACTAAGGCTTTGGCAGTTGCCGCCTTTAAAGGAACAATTCCTCGGGGTTCAGACTAAATGCAAATAGCATTGATCTTTGACCAGAAAAGAATTTTAGAGAAAAGTGCTCTGTGTAAGTAGGGACAGTTGCTCTTGAACCTCCAAGTTTCACTTTCCCCTTGGGCCTTCTCTTCATGGCCCCAACTCCACCCTCCCCTCAGGAGCAAGTGGATTCCTTTTTAAGACTCTGGCCTAGGGAAGGGGAAGGCCAAACTCTCCCCGCTAACTCCTTAGCATCACTGGGCTAGGGTTAAAACACCATTTTAGAATACCTTATTAAAAAAAGCAGGTACTAAAGGGACATAGTCATAGAAAACATGCAGAACCT
The DNA here is from genome assembly GCF_053574225.1 of Canis aureus. NCBI lineage: Eukaryota > Metazoa > Chordata > Mammalia > Carnivora > Canidae > Canis > Canis aureus. Next base: position 71,263,390 of record NC_135617.1, on the reverse strand, counting down.
AATTGTCCAACTCCCACTGTGACTGCTTCTGGCCTGCGGGGGGCGACACTGCCACCTGAGGAAAGCATTGTCTGCCCCCCATCTGCCTGAGCATCTCACTCTTTGCACACCACTCAGGGTCCTCCGGGAGCCGGAAGGGGCCACGAGGGGTGCAAAGCACAGGAGAAGCCCGGACGCTGCGGCCACCCCGGGCAGTTCTGACTGCTACCTGTTCTCTCTTGGAGGCAGGATGTGAATGGTCATGTGGGCCCAGGTTCTCCGGTGGGAAGAGATGGCTCCAGACCCCCCTCTCGGAGCCTGTACCTTACAGAGGAACTAGATCTGAAGTATTGCCTCCAAGCTCGCTCATAGGCTCTTTATTCAATCATAAATGTCCTTAAGTACATTTGGAAGTCTCTCCTGGGCATCATTCTAAGGATATGGCTGTGCAGAAAATGAACAAAAATGCCTCTCTCTGGGGTTGTCATTCTGGAAGGGCATTGCATTAGTCTCCTAGGGACGCTGCCACAGATCATACAATCTAGGGTGATTTAAAACAACAGAAACTCATGGTTTCACATTCAGGAGGCTAGAAATCCAAGATCAAGGTATCAGCAAAGACCCTATTTCCAAATAGGGTCACCCTCACAGGTCCTGGGGGTGAGGACTTGAACATTTCCTTTTGAAGGCACAGTTGTGCCCACTTTGGGCATGAAACAAGATAAATAAGGACCCCATATGGCGTGGTGGATGGTGCCCTGGGACAAGGTATAAAATGGAACAGAAAGGGAACAGAATTGGCCAAGGCATAGCAGTTTTAGACAAGGATCCCAGGCAAGGCCTCACTGAGATAGTAGCATTTGAGTCAAGATTTGAAAAGGTGGGACGCCTGGGTAGCTCAGTGGTTGAGGCGTGTCTGCCTTCGCCTCAGGGTGTGATCCCGGGGTCCCGGGATTGAGTCCCACATCGGGCTCCCTGCATGGAGCCTGCTTCTCCCTCTGCCTGTGTCTCTGCCTCTGTGTCTCTCATGAAAAAATAAATAAAATCTTTAAAAAAAAAAAAAAAGACTTCAAAAGTTAAGAAAGTGAGCCGTGTGGGCAGTCTGGGCAAGAGTCAACCAGGCAGAGGCACCGCGTGTGCGAAAGGCCTGGGTTGGGAGCACGCCTGCAAATTTGAGGAACTTCAAGGAGGTTATATGGCAGGGAGTGAAGGGTGTAGAGTGTCGGGAATTGAGGCCAGACAGGTAGTAGAGGGTGGGGTCCAGCTCATTTAGGGCTTTGTAGGACCCAGTGAGTTCCAAATGATAATTCCCTGTCTCGCAGGGTAGCTCCTCAGCCACAAGATTCTGGTGATTTCCTTCTCCCCATCAGACATCTATGCCATTGGGGTGGGCAAGCTGGATGTGGACTGGAGAGAACTGAATGAATTGGGATCGAAGAAGGATGGTGAGAGACATGCCTTCATTCTGCAAGACACAGAGGCTCTGTACCAGGTCTTTGAGCACATGCTGGGTGAGTGAGCTTTGCCCTCTTCACAATGGAGCCGGCTAGGGGTCCAGGCTGGGAACCTACTCATGGTGCTCCTCACAAACCTCTTTCCCCCTCTGCTCCCACACCCGCAGATATTTCCCAGCTCACAGACACCATCTGCGGGGTAGGGAACATGTCAGCCAATGCCTCCGTCCAGGAAAGGACACCGTGGCATGTTATTATTAAGGTACCGGGAAGGAGGGATGGGACTTGGGTCCCAGAAGTAGAAGAGGAAATGGGCCAGAGACATAGCAGTCCCCCAAAAACACCTGTTTGCCTGCAGCCTAGGAGCCAGGAGACCTGCCGGGGGGCCCTCATCTCAGACCAGTGGGTGCTGACGGCTGCTCACTGCTTCCGCCATGCTGAGAACAGCTCTCTGTGGAGGGTCACCGTAGGTAAGGGGGGGGTCACTGTGGGTAAGGCAGGGTCCACACTAGGTTCCTGACCCTGTGGCTGGAGCTCTCAATAGCAGTCCCAGCCTCTGGCCTCCCTGGAAGCCCTGGCCCTGCCTAATCTGCTTATTTTTCCCAGGGGATCCTAACTCCCAGTGGGGCAAAGAGTTCACTATTGAGAAGGCAGTGATCTCCTCGGAGTTTGATGTCTTTGCCAAGAAGAATCAGGGGATCCTCGAGTTCTATGGTGATGACATTGCCCTATTGAAGCTGGCCCAGAAAGTGAAGATGTCCACTCATGCCAGGTGCTAGAGTCTGGGATGAGAGGGCGTCCTCTGGGGGAGAGTGCTCTGGGAAGTCCCACAGGAGGGGACACCAAGGATGGGCTCCTGTGACTCTTGTCTGTCTCCCCAGGCCCATTTGCCTTCCCTGCACGGTGGCGGCCAACCTGGCTCTGCGGAGACCCCCAGGCAGCACCTGCCGAGACCATGGTGAGTGCTGGGCCTTCAGGTGCGTGAGGACTCCAGTCTGGAGTCTGGATGCTGCATAAAGGGACCAGCATCACATCCCTCTCTCCTTAACTGCAGAAAGTGAACTTCTGAACAAACTGAGCATTCCTGCTCATTTTGTGGCCTTGAACGGGGACAAACTGAACATTAACCTCAAGACAGGGACAGAGGTGAGGATCTCAGGTCTGGGATGCTGTGAGGGGATGGGACCCCTGTGGCAGCTCCCCAAAGTCTCTCTTTGTCCCTTCCTCCTCCAGCTCTGGCAGCCTTCTCCCTCTGACCCCATGCCACCTCCCCTCCAAGGCTAGCAACTGTAGGTAGCCCCTGGGACTGCTCATTCCATCCCTCTGTCCCACTCTGCCCCTGCTGCAGTGGACAAGCTGTATTGAGGCCGTTTCCCAAGACAAAGCTATATTCCCCAACTTGAAGGATGTCCGAGAGGTGGTGACAGACCAGTTCCTATGCAGTGGGACAGGGAAGGATGACAATCCCTGCAAGGGTAAGTCCCTCCCACCCCCCCACCCCCACCCCGAGCCTGGATGGCTGAGGGAGAGACCACCGCCGTCCCTGCGGCCAGCATGCATGCCAAGACAGTGGTGCACTGCCCTGACGACAGGGGCAGGGTGAGAGTCAGAATGACAATTTCTTGTCCCTCCTTCTGGCAGGAGAATCTGGGGGAGCAGTTTTCCTTGAGCGGAGACACAGGTTTTTTCAGGTGAGGAGAGAAGGGGGATACTTACAGGAATGGGGTTACAAGATCATGGCCTTGCAGGGAGACGAGGGCGGCCTTTGAAGGAACTGGGGAGGTTGAGGCTTGGAGCTGAGGCTGTGACAGCCTCCCACCCCATTTCTCTCCCTCTTCCAGGTGGGCCTGGTGAGTTGGGGTCTCTACAACCCCTGTAGCAAGAGTAATAAAAACTCACGCCAGAGGCCCCCCAAGGGCAAGGAACCACGAGATTTTCACATCAACCTCTTTCGCCTGCAGCCCTGGCTGCGGCAGCACCTGGAGGATATCCTGAACTTCTTACCCCTCTAATTGTGGCCACCCATCCCTCTGTTGTCCTGCCAGCATCTGCCATCTGTCTTGTCTCGCACCCTTGAACTCAGACCCATGACCCATCTGTGCTCCCGGCAACCCCAGAGAAGCACATCCAGGCTGGGGAATCCCCAGGGGCGCACCCTCTCCTTTCCTTGACTCACTCTCCTTTCACTCATGTGGAATTACCCAGTTATGAAATTAATAAAAATCGACAATGTCCTCATCTGTCTGTGCCTCTACCTGGGGGGTGGCCGGGGGCGGGGGGAGGGGAGAGCGGAGGAAGGCCAGAATGATTCCAGGAACTGCAGGGAGGCAGGTCACGGACCCTGGCGCACAAACAGTGGCTGGACTCTGCTCTGTGACAGAGTGGACAGGGAGTGAGCCAGCCTTTATTTTTGGTCCCTAAGGGGGTGGTCTGGGCTTGTTGGGGGAGGAACTGGGGCTGAGAGGTGGTGTTGAAGGTGTCAGTCCAGGTTCACCGCAGCAAAGGGCAGGGCTTAGGCAGTTTCTATTTCCTTGACTGGCAGCTCTGCGGGGTGGGGGTGGAGGGCTCCCTCTTGGACATTCCGGAAAGTGGTGTGGGTCAGGTGGGCGGGGTGAGCCGCCAGTGCCAGAACAGATTGCATAAAGGGCCGGAGGTGGTGGGGGGGCAGGGGAAGAGACAGCAACCAGACTCAGGTCTGAAGTTTCGGCTTGGGCGCTGAGCGAAGCAGACAGGCAGCACCAGCCCGCATAGACCACCCTGTCCCCACCCCCAGTCTCTCCTGCTCCCATCACCATGGGGAGCACTCTCATGCCTCAACTCTGCCTTATATCCTTGGTGCTGGGTCTCTTGTCTGGAGGTAAGAGAGGGTCACCACTCCCCCTTCCTGCTGCCCCCAGCTTCCTTCCTTGGCCTTGTGAGGCTGGGCTTCAACAGCCTTTCTCTTCAGGTGGGAGTGCCACGCCATTGTCTGAGGCCAGGCCCCAAGGCCCCTGCCCTCTGGAGGGAGTACAGATCAAAGGTGGCTCCTTCAGACTGCTCAAGGAGGGCCAGGCGCTGGAGTACCTATGTCCCTCTGGCTTCTACCCATACCCCGTGCAGGCTCGCACCTGCAGATCCACGGGGTCCTGGAGCACCCTGCAGACCCAAGACAAAATGGTTGTCAAGAAGGCAGAATGCAGAGGTTGGAGGGCAGTGAGGGTGGGCACGGGGTGATGCAGGGATGGAGCAGGTGGTGGCCGAGGCCCAGCCTAGGACGCTGTGAGAGTTGGGTGGAGACCAAGCAGGTTGAGGGGTGAGGATGCTGAGCAAGTGCAGCAGCTGTCGAGGACTGAAGGGAGGGGGGTGGAAGAAGGGAGCGAATCTTCACTGAGCATTTATCCTGTGCCAGGCAGCCCCGGCAGTGAAAGGAACACTGAGAAAGGGGGAGCATGGAGAAGCAGGACTCATCATGGGTCAGGGGTAGGCGTGGTTTCTGAGGGACCAGAAAGACCCTATGTCTTTGTGATAGGGTCCCTGAGGCCCGGAGGGAGACTCTCAAGAGCAGCCCTAACTTCTCAGTAACTTCTGCTTGTCCTCCCCCTCCCCCAAAGCAATTCGGTGCCCAAGACCACAGGAGTTTGAGAATGGGGACTACTGGCCCCGGGCGTCCTACTACAATGTGAGTGATGAGATCTCTTTCCGCTGCTATGATGGTTTTACTCTCCGGGGCTCCGCTAACCGCACCTGCCAGGCCACAGGTCGCTGGGACGGACAGACGGCCATCTGTGATGATGGAGGTGAGCAGCATCCCCTCCCCCGTCGACGGGATCCTCTCCCTCCTGGGGGCCGTGTTCCAGCCTGAGGAAGGGGCGTCACAACTCCTGTGCTCTCCTGTGCCATCCGGGCCTCAGGCTTTGGCTCTCACCTCCGCATCTCGTGCTTCTGTAGCGGGCTACTGCCCCAACCCGGGCATCCCCATTGGCACAAGGAAGGTGGGCATCAACTACCGCCTTGAAGACAGAGTCACCTACTACTGCAGCCGAGGCCTCACCCTGCGTGGCTCCCAGCAGCGGACATGCCAGGAAGGCGGCTCTTGGAGTGGAACCGAGCCTTCCTGCCAAGGTGATGCTTGCCCCATGCCCTCAGGTTCAGATCCCGCTCGTTCATCCTCCTGTCCCTACCCCAGAGCCCTGTCTTCTCCCTGTAGTGCAGCCCAGCTCCTCCCCTCGCTTCACCTGCCCCTAGAACGTCCTCACTGCGGAGCCCTTCCTGCCCCGAAACCCACCTACTGTCCCGTCCCTGTCCATGTGTCTCTGGCCCTCCCCCCACCCTGACACGTGACCTGCTTTCTGCCCTCCCCAGACTCCTTTATGTATGACACCCCTGAAGAGGTAGCCGAAGCCTTCCTGTCGTCCCTGACTGAGACCATAGAGGGCGTGGATGCTGAGGATGGCCACATCCCAGGTTTGAGTGCAGACCACGGAGGGAGGCAGGGAACTAGGGGAGGACGAAGAGGCAGGAGGACCCTGCGTGCCAGAGCCTGAGTTTTTCTGGTGGCACCCAGGGGAGCAGCAAAAGAGGAAGATTGTCCTGGACCCGTCGGGCTCCATGAACATCTACCTGGTGCTGGACGGATCAGACAGCATCGGGGCTGGCAACTTCACAAGAGCCAAGAACTGTCTCCGGGACTTCATTGAGAAGGTGGGGCCCCTGCTAGAACTAGTTCCCTGGTGTCCCCAGCCCCTCTGGGCTGCAGAACCTCAGAAAACCTCTGGTCCTATACTGTCCTTCCTCCTTTTTACTTGAAGTCGTTTCTTGACCTTTCACCCCATCACCCAGGCAAACCTCAGGGTGACCCATGAGCCTTTGGGTTTCTGAGGAAAACCTTCCCTGTCCCAGAGAAGCTGCTGACCTCTCCCAACCCTAGTCTTCTTTCAACGCCATGACCCTTTGCTCCCCTAACCCACAGGTGGCAAGTTATGGGGTGAAGCCAAAATATGGTCTAGTGACATATGCTACAAACCCCAAAGTCTGGGTCCGAGTGAGGGACAAAAACAGCAGCGATGCCGACTGGGTCACAAAGATACTCAACCAAGTCAGCTATGAAGGTCAGAGGTCAGGGAAGGGACTGGTGGAGGAGGGGTCACTTTGGAATCAGAGAAGTCAAAAGACTCAGGGTGGTTGTGGGGAGACCACGTGAGAAATCAGGGAAGACCACTTTGCGTCTGGGGTTAGACGGCAGACTTGTTGGTGAATATGGGTCACCGGGGACCTATCGGGGGCTGAGGAGGTCACTTTTGTGGCCAAAGGAAAGCCAGTGGGGTGGCAACTCAAGAACCTGAGAGATGTGGGATTTCAGTTGTTGGCGGGCCTCTCAGGGTCATGGATGACTTAGCCAACCAGGCAAGGTGACCGCTTCCCTTTCCCCAGATCACATGTTGAAGTCCGGGACCAACACCAAGAAGGCCCTGGAGGCAGTATACAGCATGATGAACTGGCCAGGGGAGACCCCCCCAGCAGACTGGAACCGCACCCGCCACGTTATCATCCTTATGACTGATGGTCAGAAGGAACTCTTCTCCTGCCCCAGATTCCCCAGCCTTTCATATGAGTGGGGGACTGTTCGGTCCACGTGCAACACCAGACTGTCACATGGTTGGGGCTCTGAGTACTGCTCAGGGCCCCAAGCATGCTGATCTCTCCTGTGACCCTTTACAGAGGAAAGGAGGAATCCTTAAGCTTCTGTTGGGATCTGTCACTTCCATCCCCTCAATCTGCTTTCCCAGCCATGTGTCAGGACTTCTGGCCAATCTTCCTCGACCCCCTTCTTTACTTGCTTCCCACCTTCACAGGCCCTGTTTCTTCTATAGGCTTGTACAACATGGGCGGGGACCCGGTCTCTGTCATTCACAATATCCGGAACTTCCTGGACATTGGGAGGGATCACAAAAACCCACGGGAGGATTATCTGGGTGAGTTTTATTGCCCAGGAGCCAGTCCCTTACTTTCTCAGCTCTTGCTCCCGGGGCCTGGGCACTCATTCTCCCCATTTCTCCCACAGATGTCTATGTGTTTGGGGTTGGGCCTCTGGTGAACCAAGAGAACATCAATGCTTTGGCTTCCAAGAAGGATAAGGAACAACACGTATTCAAAGTCAAGGACATGGAAAACCTGGAAGACGTTTTCATCCAAATGCTTGGTAGGAAAAGATCAGGATGTTATAAAGAGGTCAGGAACCTCCCCAGGTCCCCCAAGGTCACTCATACTTCCTCTTCTCCTGAAGTCCTGGCAGTCTGGAAGGACTTTCTCGCTGCTCCTTCTTTATGTCATATTCTGGTTTCCTGGCACTATCTGCTTCCCGATCTTAGAATCACTGAGCTCTGAATGACATCAGAGAGCTTTCTTAAATTCCTCATTTTACACGCGTGGCAAGTGAGGCTGAGAACAACCTGGGGACAGCAAGCTAGCAAGTTTGACCTGCCAACCACCACGTCTCCCATCTCTTACTTTCAAGTTCTTTTCACTATTGCCACAGTTCCTTGTCCTCAGTGAAAGGAAACAAACACTCCTGTCTTTCCTTTCCTTACAGGCTTCTGCTCCTCACAAACACGTAGATGTCCCTCCCCTTTTAAAAGGCTGCTGCCATGTGGAAATGAAGCACCCTACCTTTCAGCATGTAGTCAGAAATTTTAAAGTCATTTTCCTTTCTTGTTAGATGAAACCCGGACTCTGGGGCTCTGTGGAATGGTTTGGGAGCACAAGAAAGGCACTGATTACCACAAGCAGCCATGGCATGCCAAAATCTCCATCACTGTAAGCAAGGCGTCCTGGTGCCAGGGACCTGTGGGAGGCAAAGTCAGGGTGGAATGGGGGCGGGGGAAGGGCAAAATGTTTATACTAGATTGTGGTTTGGTAAGCTGAGCTTTCCCCTCTGTCGTTCTGTTCCCAGCGCCCTTCAAAGGGACACGAAACCTGTATGGGGGCTGTGGTGTCTGAGTACTTTGTGTTGACAGCAGCACACTGTTTCACAGAGAATGATCAGAAACACTCAATCAAGGTCAGCGTGGGTAAGGAAGCAGCCAATCAATCCTGAGCTTCAGCTGTGCAGGAACCCACGCTCCCACCCGTCCTCACAGCAGCCCACTATCTTGCACACTGGGCCACTTGGGAGTGGGGAAGACTTGGGAGTTAGGCACAATGTGGGGCCAGATGTAGGAGGCTGCCCATGGAGAAGTGGGACGTCCCGACATAGCCACTTTCCTACCTTAGGAGGGAAGAAGGAATTGGAGGTAAAGGAAGTCCTAGTTCACCCCAACTACAACATCAATGGGAAAAAAGAAAAAGACATTCTTGAATTTTATGACTATGACGTGGCCCTGATTGAGCTTGAGAAGAAGCTAGAGTATGATCAGACACTCAGGTGAGCCCTCTGGAGCCCTGAGAAGTTTGGGTGAGGTGGGGCCGCAGGCCCAGGGCAGAGCCAACTTCTCCCTGAATCTCATCTCTCCTTCATAGGCCCATTTGCCTCCCATGCACTCAGGCAACAAATCAAGCTTTGAGGCTTCCGCCGTCAACCACGTGCCAGCAGCAGAGTAAGATGTTCAGGGACAACAGCACAAGGGGATGCTACCAGGGGACAAGTGGGGCGTGACAGGGTGCTGCAAGAGCAGATTGTGGCCAGCCTGGTCCCTAGCTCACAGGAAAGGGTTGGGGGACATTTGCTGAGTGACAAAGCCAATGGGGAGGTGGCTGGGTGGGGTGGGAGAGGGCTAAAATGACCCAGTCTGTCCATTTGCCCAGTGGAAGAGCTGCTCCCTGCAAAGGACATCAAAGCTCTATTTGTGTCAGAGTTATCCAAAGACAGGAGGAAGGTGCTGGTTCGGAAGGAGGTCTACATCAAGAATGGGGACAAGGTAAGGAATGCGGGACTCTAAGCAGGTCCTCCAGGCCCCAGTTCTTCCAGAGCACACTCTATTCACCCTTTCCCCTCCACGCTTTATACCTCATCTATAGAAAGCCAGCTGTGAGAAAGACGCTCAGTATGCCTCCGGCTATGAGAAGATCAAAGACATCTCTGAAGTGGTCACTCCCAGGTTCCTTTGCACTGGAGGGGTGAATCCCTATGCTGACCCCAATACTTGCAAAGGTGAGAAAAGGCTCTTTGGTTGTGCTGCATGTTCCTGAAGCCCAAGAATTGCTCTCCCTACAGCTTTTCCTCTCCTGTAGGTGATTCTGGTGGTCCTCTGATTATTCACAAGAAGAGTCGCTTCATTCAAGTGAGTTTCCCCTCTCCTGTCTGTGGGGAGATGCCAAGTGGTCAGCATGGACCCTACAGCAGGAAAGCTCCGTGCATGTGGCCTGAAAGGGGAAGGCGCAGAGCCTGCCTCCTTACAACCATTCCTTGAAATGGCTGGCTTAGGTCCATGTGTCTGGCCCGTGTGCTTGGGAGACCAGTACAGAGCTGGGTCCCCAGTCTAATTCTTCTAGGTCAACTCCAATGTAACTGGGAACAGCTGAGCTTCCTGCGATTAGGAAGGAAGGAATTCTACCAAATGATCCATGGCATCCCCTTGCCCTCTCCAGGTTGGCGTGATCAGCTGGGGTGTAGTGGATGTTTGCAAAGACCGGAGGCGGTGGCAGCAGGTACCTACTCATGCCCGAGACTTTCACGTCAACCTCTTCCAAGTGATGCCCTGGCTCAAGGAGAAACTCAAAAATGAGGATTTGGAATTTCTGTAAGGGGTTCCCTGCTGGGAAGGGGTATGAGATAAAATTAAAACAGCTGCGACAATACCTGTGTTCAAGATCCTTTTGGGAGAAAGAAGAGGGGAACGTGCACTGGCCATGTGTTACAACTGAGATAAAATCTAACAGCTGTTTTTAAAGGCTCAACCCCAATCCCAAGTGCTGAAAAACCAGAGGCTGAGGGAGATGTGTGAGCTTCCACCTCAGTGTTTTACTGAGACCAAGTGTTGGCGCAGATGAGGCACACGGAATACAGCTCCATTCCCTAGAAGCCATCCACAAGGTTTTCCTTGTAGACATCATCGCTGTAGACAATCTGGGTCCTCTTGTCCCGATGGCAACCCTTAGGGCTATTCTGGACAGCTGGGGAGGGAGGAAAGGATCGGTTAAGGTCTAAAGCATTGCATCTGAGCACTAGTGAGGCCAGAGGCTCAGAGTCTGACCAGCTCACTCCCGGCCTCTGGCTCTCGAAGCCCAATTTCAATGCTGCCCTCTAGCGGCCAGGATAGCCTGGCTCCCTTTAGCCCCATTAGGTGGGTGGCTGCCAACCCATCCCCGTGGCTAGGAGTGGAGGCTGTTGTTGTGGCCTGCACAGATACCATTAGGGATATTTTGTTCTTAGAACCACCCCAGATGTTATTGTTTACACAAATGAATGATGTTAACCCATTACATTTTAAAGTATTAAAATTTAAAAAATCTCTGTAGGCCTTTGCTGACATGCTAGTCATTTCTTGTTCCTTTTGTATGGAGGGCCACTCTTACTCTCAACACCCCTTTCTGCTTACCCCTTTGCCAGGAAAACCAACAGGTATAGTGGGCTATTCAGACTAAACTAAGAAATGCTACTAGACCCAACGGGAGAACCATTCTGGGTGCAGCTCTGACCCAAAGCATTCTTCCGCCAGCCTCAAGCTATTCTTTCCCCTTCTTTTTCCTCCCTAAACTGACATGTCCCTCTCTTTACCCCATCTCCAAGGATTCCATGCCTACCATTCTGGGGCTACAGTGACTCACCCCAAACCAGCCTCCATTCTCTTGGATCTCTGTACCCTGACACTGCTGATCACTCCCCTGCTTCCAAAGTTTGTGTCCTTTGGCTTTAATGGCTGCCCCTTGAATATTCCCCAAGCCCAGGCCTGGGTAACTGCCTGCCTGCGCCCCCTCCCCAAATTCAGTCTCCCTTGAGGATACTACCAATTTGCAGCCACTCTGTAACACAGAGGACTCCAACCCATGTTTTCATTCCTCACTTCGCACCCAAGTTCCAGATCTCTAATTTCAAATGTTTATAAGACCAACTACACTCCATCTCCTAATAAAGCCACGTGAGATGCCCATTTTCTTCACCAACCTCCCTCACTTCTATTTTCTTCTGCATTCCAGTTACTGCTTTGGGAGTTATTCTCAATCTTTTTCTCTCCGTTTTCTCCCACTTCTAACTGACAGAAGGCCTGATAATTCTCATTCCCATTCCCACGGCCTCCACACAGATTCAGGCCTCTATCAACTCCTCAGAATCCTGGGACGAGCAGGGAACAGGCAGGAAGGGTGAGCTGTGGGGCACAGGATGGAGGAAGAAGAATCCATTCTTACCGAGAGAGCCCCAGACAGACTTGCCAGTGGCAGCGTCCAGCATGGGCTGCTTGCGGGCAATGCTGACTTTGAGCTGTACAGACTCCACCTGGGTCCCATTGAGCTGGGGCAGAAGAGGGGAGGAGGCAAAGGATGGGGAGAAACATTGCAGACAAAGCAAAGGAGGAATTCCAACAGTTGCCACCCTAGCAACAGACTGAGGACCTGAGATTACATTTCTTGTGTGAACAGGAAGAGACTCTTTGTCAAGAGGAAATGATTTCCTCCTGGCTCCCAGTATTTTAAAGAGAAAATATGAGGATGGCAGGAGGGATGGGGAGAACAGATCTGGGAAGTCCCAACCTCAGCAACGGCCTGATCTGCTGACTCCATCTTTTCATAGGTGACGAAGGCACAGCTGGGATGAAAAGAAAACAGGGTCAGTATAGAGGGCCTATGGGCTCTTGTGAACCCAACCAAACCCAGTGCTCATAGGCCGTTGGAGATAGGCTGGTGTTCTCCCTCAAACCCAGGTCCTCCCAGGACTTATTATCTTACCCCACTGTCATCCTTACTTTCTGGGTGGGTCCATGGAGAGGTCAATGATGTTTCCAAAGGGAGAGAAGGCCCCACGAAGGAGGGTGGGCGTCATGTCCTCTCCATACACATAGAGAGTATTACCCTTCCGAGGGGCCCTGCGTTCAGGGAATGAATCCGACCCTACGGGACCAGGAGTCATAGTCATAAGACGCAATCCATTTCAGCCTCTACTTTAAGAGGCCACTTTCCTAGGACCTGCCTAAACATTTTCACTTTTCCCACTAGCCCAGATCACTCACTGCGGAAAGGGCCCTCTCGTTCTCGATCGCGGTCCCTGTCCCGATCACGGTCCCTGTCCCGATCGCGGTCCCTGTCCCGATCGCGGTCCCTGTCCCGATCACGGTCTCGATCCCGTTCTCGATCACGGTCTCTGTCCCGGTTCCGCTCACGACTGTGGTCCCGGCTGCGGCTTCGTTGGGGGGAGGTTGAGGAGCGGGCACCACCACGTTCTTCATAGCCCCAGTCAAAGCTTCGAGGGGGACCATCACCAGCCCCTGGGCCCTCTGCCTCCTCCCCATCTGGCCCCAGTTCCCGAAGCCGATCACTGGAAGACACAAAACTGGAGAAAGGCAGACAGTGAGGATCAAGGGGGCCTTTACCTCAATCTTCTAGACCCTGGAAAGACTTAACCTACTGCAGCCCCAGTTTCTTCCACTCCAGCCCAAACCTCCCATGGATACAGGCAATCACCCCTTCCCCACTCCCCCAGTTGGGACCCAGTCGTCTCTCTAGTTCTCTAACCTCTCATACAGAGATTTCCTTTGGGGGCGTCTGGACGACTGCAAAAGAAACCAGGGACAGTTAAGATGAGTCCTAGTTGCTGGCATATGGCCCCAAATATGTGTCTTCTTGCTTTTCTCATTCCCTGGGCCCCCAGGGACAGAGAACTGGGAGCCATACCTCCTGCAGATCATCATCGGCAGATATGCTTCTTTGGAACGGCTGGAAAGTGGGAACTGGCCCCTTCTCAGGGTCCTGGGAAGGTCACAGAGATCTACTTTAATGTGAGAGCAGGAGGAGGCCTAACCACGGGGCAGAAGGAGTTCCTCTTCCCTCACCCTCTTCTTGGTTTCCTCTGGCCTCTCTTTTCTCCTTTAATACCCTTGTGCATTTCTTATTTGATTATGTTTTTTTTTTTAAAGATTTTATTTATTTATTCATGAGAGACACAGAAAGAGAGAGAGGCAGAGACACAGACAGAGGGAGAAGCAGGCTCCATGGAGGGAGCCCGATGTGGGACTCGATCCCAGGTCTCCAGGATCAGGCCCTGGGCTGAAGGCGGTGCTAAACCGCTGAGCCACCCCGGCTGCCCTGATTATGTATTTTTTTAAATGATCTAACATAAAGAATATTTAGCTTGTTGAACGCTTCTCAAATCCGCTGACCTCTTCAATCTATTCAGCTTGTCAAAACAACAAAATCTAGAAGCTCGACTATGTGGTAGATCAGACCCAGAAAACATGTAAAATGAACTGAGAAGTCATTCAGTGTCTTCACTCTATAGATGAGAAATCTGAAGCTCAGACCTATAGGACAACTTGCCCGTGATTGAATAAACGCTATTTTCCCCCTATGTTCTACCTCCCTTCTGACTTGGAAGGATGCCCTCTGAAGTCAAGGGTCCCCTGAACAATCTTTTTGCTCATGCTCACCTTTAACTTCCCCTCTAGGGTTCGAGAACGCTTGAAGCCTGAGTTCTTGGTCTCAGCCTTGATGGCACTGATGGCTCCTGACTTCACTAGCTGCTTTGCCTGCTCTGTTGCCGTGGCTGTGTCCACCACAGGCTGTTCCGACAGTGCTGGAGTAGTAAGGGGAGGAGGCATTATTTTGGCCAGGCTGTGAGAAAGCTCAGTCCCACTGTGCCCACTTCCAGTCTATCCCTGTCTCCCCGGTCACTCACAGCGTTTCACACCGCCTTGGCTGGCTGTGCTGCTACTACTTTGCTTCTTCAGAGCCAGCAATGCCTTTTTCTGGGAACAAGTGAGAGGAGAGGGATTGGTGAGGGCCAGTCCCCGGCCAGGTCTTCTCCCAGGGTCCCTGGGCACCTCACTCCAGGGGATGCCTTTCTCAGAAAACAATGCAAATAGTGTTCCTGGAGTGGTACACTGAGGCAGCCCTGCCTCACACACGGTCCACTGGATCATCTATAATACCAGTAATACTTAATCTAGCCAAACCACAGTATTCAAAGGCTTTCCAGAGTCTCAGGTTTTTGAAGACAAGGAATTCAACCATGGGCCAGAGCCCCAAGATATAAGCTGCAATTAAGTATAAGCCTATATGCCTTTCTTGGGGGCTTCATCCATCCATCCCCTGTACGTTTGGCAAGGACAGACTATGACTTTGTAACAAAGGTATGCAAAAATACAAGACACAGTTCCTTCCCTCAAGAAGCTTACAGTCTATGAAACAAGATGATTAGAAGTAACTATCAAGAATGATTGTAAGAGGTGCAGACTGCTTGCTACTGTGACCAAGTAATATTATCTCATGCCAAATGGGTATTAAACTGGTCCCTGGATAGAATCTACACAAAACAGATTGAAAGAAAGGGCATTTTAGGCAAAGTAACAGGATGGCAATGATACAGAAATAAGGTGGCTTTGGGAATGCATGTCTTGGGACTAGTGAATAGTTCTATTTGACTAGAAAGGGATGCCAAGGTAAAGGCTTTGTTCTATAGACAATAGGAAACCACTTACGGGTTTTGAAAAAAAGAGTTTTGTGTTTTTAGTGGTTCATTTTAATAAGAGTGAAGGAAGCCTGTCCAAAAAAAAAAATTGAGAAACTTCTCGAGAAACCATTACAAGTGTCTACATGAACAACAAAAACTTGATCTATGAAATACACAGAAAAAAGCAAACAGAAGAAGTTGCTTCAAAGGAAGAATCAAGACTTGGCAAATGTTTAGCTTTGCAAAGTAGAGAAGTCAGAGATGAGATTTTGATTCCAAACACCTGGAAGAATTGGCTGTGGTCACCCCTATTTGGAAGGTCAAGAAAAGGAACTAAATTAGAATAGATAGGAAGGTGACAGCTGCAACCCTGGGTATCTGAGGGTGATCAGTAACAGCCTGGATAGAACTGAAAAAACAAAGTAGGAGGTTACATCCTTGGTGGTGCAAAAAGCCACGAAAAAGGAGACTGCTCCACAGCAGGATGCACAGAAGAGAAGGTGCACACCGAGACTTGGGAGAAGCCCAGCTCTATGAGGCCACGCTAAGAGGAGCTACATCTCCAGGTATGAGCTAGAAGAACCCCCCCATCCCCTCACACTCACCCCAGGTGTTCTCAACAGTGTAGAGTCTGTGAAAGGTTGGGCCACGCCCCGACACACTCCCTCACCTTTTTCTTGAGTTTGTTGAATTTCTTCTGCAGAGCCTCCTCCTCCTCGCTCAGTCCGGGGGGTATCACCAACATGGTGGCTCCTGGTTCAGGGGCAGGGCCCAAGACATCTTTCCACTGTCACCGCCCAGGGTTCACACGGGATCCCCCTGCCCCGCGCCCCTCCAGGCCTACCTACTCCTGTCTTTTGCCTCTCCCTACCCCTTGCTTCAACGAGGCTGCCGTCCAAACCCCCGCTCGTGCGGACCAACCAGCACTCCCTCTCCTCTCCGGCAATCACGGCCACCAGCGCTCTGAGGAACCAAGTGGCCCAGGCAGGAGGAAGCACCCCTTCCGTCGCCAAGACGATGGCACCAGACACCCCCTACCCCTGCTGGGGGTACGGCAGCCGCACGGTCCAAACGGCACAGGAGGCAGTGGAAGCCGCGCAGCGCTCTCACAGCAACGGAGAGGGGAAGAAGACAGAAGAGCTCGGAAAAAAGGGGCGAAGCGTGAGAAGAAGACCTTACCTGAGGGGGCGGTAACCGGGGGCCCACGGTCTCGGGCGGCGCCCGCGCTGGCGGCGGCGAGCGGGCTCACAGCGATGACGTACGAGGGGCGGGGAACGCGGTAACCAAGGCGGCCCGAGGCTACACACTTCCGCCCGGCAGTCGCCCGGCTCCAGTGAGCTTCTCCTTGGCGCTCAACGCCGCTCCCGGCAGGGGTGTGTGACGGAAGTCGCCTCCACTTCCGCCCGTTCCGGGGCGGGGCCCGCTCCTCGGCTCCTCGCTGCGCTTCCGGTCTGCCTGCTGCCGTGCCTCCGAGATGATGGACACCGAGCGACTCGGTGAGAGGGAGAGGGTGAGACGAAGGAGTAGTCGGAGGGGTGGCCCTTGGCCTCTGACCTCTGACCTTCCCTCCGTAGCGCTCCCTCCTCCAGATCCCCTGGATCTACCCCTTCGGCCGGTGGAGCTGGGATGCACAGGGCGCTGGGAGCTTCTGAATGTGCCTGGGGCTCCAGAGAGCACCGTGAGTGCCTGTAGACCCTGACATTGACCCTCCTTAGTGTTGCACCCTAGCACAAGCTCATCCTTCTCCCTGGAGCCCTGTCATCTGGGCCTGCCTTCTGCTGGACAGACCCCAGCCCGGTGGACAACATCTTGTGAAGACAGAGAAGGGAATGCTCCACATACCTTGGCTCTGAGAGCTGCTCTTTCAGATGCGGTTTTCCCCTTTGGAGTCACCTGTCTCCAAGCACCAGGGCATTGATGGCCAGCCTTCAACAAGGCCCTGACTCCCCCCTTTTCCTAAAACTGGTGTTTCTCAAACTTAAGTGTGCCTTGTAATTAGTGTATGTGTGTGTGGGATTTTTAAAAATACAAATTTCTAAACCCAATCACAGAGATGGCGAAAGTATTGTATCGTGACTTATTAGTGATCATTGCTTCAGGTAAACCAGTAGCGGGTACTTTGCCCTGTAAAACGGGACAGTTTGGAAAATATTGCTTCTGCCTGACTCTCCTAGTCGGTCTGGAAAGTCTACCATTTCTCATTTAACACAAATCCTATCATTTTCTTTTTTGCTTTTTCCATACCTAATGCCTCTCATCTTGTCCTTCACCAGCTTCCCCATGGCCTCCCGCCCTGTGCGCCAGATCTGCAGCAGGAAGCAGAGCAGTTGTTTTTGTCATCTCCAGCCTGGTTGCCTCTACATGGTGTGGAGCACTCCGTCCGGTGAGGGGTCTAGACTGGTGAGAGAGGCCCCTGAAGGAAACTGAGACAGGAGAGAAAGCAGACCTGAAAACTGTTTTCCTTTTCTGCAGAAAATGGCAGAGGAAGATGGATCCTTGGTCTCTCCTGGCCACACTGGGGGCCCCAGTGCCCTCTGACCTTCAGGCCCAAAGACACCCAAACACAGGCCAGATACTGGGCTACAAAGAGGTCAGAGGTCAGGGGCCACAGGAAGCAGGGTCGGGAAAGGGTCAAAGGCAAGCACAGCCTCACTGGGATTGTGGTCCTTTGCCTCAGGTCCTGCTGGAGAATACAAACCTATCAGCTACAACCTCCTTGTCTCTTCGCCGGCCCCCAGGGCCTATCTCCCAGTCCCTTTGGGGGAATCCAACACAGTACCCTTTCTGGCCAGGTGACTTGTGGGAATGGGATGGTAGGAGAAGGTGCCCTCAGTCTCCTGGAAAGGGTTCCCCCTATCCCGTATCACCGCACCCCACGAATCCTATTTGTCTATCTTCTCCCCAGGTGGAATGGATGAGCCCACCATAACAGATCTGAGTACTCGGGAGGAGGCTGAGGAGGAGATAGACTTTGAGCAAGGTGAGGTGGCGCCAGGATGGACCCTTGGGAGCAGGGCTGTGAGTCTGGACCCCGAGGAAGAGGGAGCCCAGGCCCATCGTTGGGCTGCTGCTTAGCCCTTCTGTGTCTTTGAGAAAATTAGGAAAAGGCATCCTTGTCATTACAGTTTTTACTGTCACCTGCTAGAAAGTTGTGCAGACTGCTTGCAACTGTAAGTAGCCCCATTTGCAACATCTGTGCTGTGAAGGGCATCTTGTAGGTTTGGGTAACATATGACTTGTGTGACACTGTGTCATAGTGCTGATTCTGTGTCTCTGTTCTTTCCTTTAGATCTTCTTACGGTTCCACCTGGCTTCAAGAAAGGTGTGGACTTTGCACCAAAGGGTGAGTTTTAGTTTTGGGATGGGGTGCAGAAGTGGTGTTCTTCTTCTGTAGAACAAAGGTAGACATCACCAGGTATCCCTTTTTACCTTGTTCCTCAGATCACTCAACTCCAGCTCCTGGCTTGCTCAGCCTCAGTCATTTGCTGGAACCTCTGGATTTGGGTGGGGGTGATGAGGATGAGACTGAGGCAGTGGGACAGCCAGGAATTCCCAGAGGGGACACTGTTTCAGCCACCCCCTGCAGTGCTTCCCTGGCCCGAGCAAGCAGCTTGGAAGACCTAGTGTTGAAGGTTGGTGGTTCTGGGCAGAGAAAGAAGGGGCCTTACTGAGGTGCTAGGGTGGGATGGGGTGGCTGGCTTGGTTGGGTCTAAGAGGAAGACTGGAGTATCTTTTGGGAGGGGTAGTAATGAATAGCTCTCTGACTGTATTTCTGTCATCCCTGCCCCTGGCTTTTGCAGGAAACATCCACAGCTATATCTCCTCCAGAGCCCCCCAAACCTGTGCCTCAGGAGCAGTGGGCGATTCCTGTGGATGTCACCTCCCCTGTTGGTGATTTCTACCGCCTCATTCCCCAGCCAGCCTTCCAGGTAGGGTGGCCCAGTCCTCACATGTTCCCCTGTCTCCTCTCCGCTGTTCTCTTCATCTCCTTTCCCCACCCAGGCCAGATGCCTTCTAGGTCAATCTTGGACCTCAGCTTGGCCTGGCCTTGCTCTGGTATCCCACAGCCACCTTGCATGCCCCAAGAGCTGGAGGCAGGAGTGCTCTTTTTCCCTTGTCCGTCCACTATCTATTTCTCTCTCCCACAGTGGTCGTTTGAGCCGGATGTGTTCCAGAAACAAGCCATTCTGCACTTGGAGCGGCACGACTCCGTCTTTGTCGCAGCTCACACATCTGCGGGGAAGACAGTTGTGGCCGAATATGCCATTGCCCTTGCGCAGAAACACATGACGCGGTACAGGTCCCCTCTGCCTTCACCAGCTGGTCCTGGGTCCTCCTGCACCCTTTCTGAGTGTCATCTCTTCCCCACCTCTTACCGGTCCTTCAGATGAGAGGTCTGGGGAGAAACTGAGATAGGGCCAGAAGTGAAGTGGGCAGGTGTGGCAGGGATAGTGGTTAGAAGAAGACCTGCATTAGCTTTGGAGGGGATTGGGCTAGAATTTCTTTTCTTTTTTTTATTTAAACTGAGTTTTCTTTCTTTTTTTTTTTCAAACTGAGTTTTTTTTTTTTTTCTTGTTTTCTTTTTTTAAAGACTTTATTTATTTATTCTTGAGAGACACACACACACAGAGGCAGATATATAGGCAGAGGGAGAAGCAGGCTCCCCACAAGGAGCCTGATGCGAGACTCGATCCTGGATCCTGGGGTCACGCCCTGAGCCGAAGGCAGAGACGCTCAACCACTGAGCCACCCAGGCGCCCCTTGGGTTAGAGTTTCTGTGGGATTGTGTCATGAAGGAGACTGTGAGGGCAGTTTGGGAGGGAGGGGGGCCACCTGAGCTCTGGCATGCCTCTGAGAGGGCTCAGGGTAGAAGAGGCGATGTTGCCCAGGAGGCTCTGGGAGAACTGACCGGCTGACTTCATGCCCTCTTCCCAGGACCATCTACACATCACCCATCAAGGCCCTGAGCAACCAGAAGTTCCGAGACTTTCGAAACACATTTGGGGATGTGGGATTGCTCACTGGGGATGTACAGCTGCACCCAGAGGCCTCCTGTCTCATTATGACAACAGAGATCCTTCGGTGAGAGATAGGCACTCAACACGGGTGGATTTTTGGTCAGGAACGTGAGGCTGCTCTGGACAGCATGTTGACTGAGAACAGGGTGGAGTCAGGAGCCACTGGGGAGTCAGCTTCTGGCCTCTTCTCCCCAGTTCCATGCTGTACAGCGGCTCAGATGTCATCCGGGACCTGGAGTGGGTCATCTTTGATGAGGTTCACTACATCAATGATGCTGAGGTGAGAGGCACGGGAGCCCCAGACTCCAGTAGTCCTCTCCTGTGGGCCTGGATCACATATCCCTAGTCCACACACCCTTGGGGACCTTACTGCCTTCTTTGCCCCCAAATGGAACCCTGTGCGCTTCCCTAGGGGCAGAAGAGCAGCCCCCTCTGAGCTGCTGGTGACTGGTCTTCTCTCTCTGTGCCCAGCGTGGGGTTGTGTGGGAGGAGGTGCTCATCATGCTCCCCGACCATGTCTCCATCATCCTACTGAGTGCTACCGTCCCCAACGCCCTCGAGTTTGCTGACTGGATCGGGTGAGATGCGTGCCCTGAGACACATGGGTGAATGGGGCTGCGGCACTCCTTGGTTGGGAGTGGGGGTGAAGACTACCACAGCAAGGAGAGTGGTCAGGTCTGTGGAATAGAGAGGAGGAAGTGGTGGGGCTGGAGTATATGTCTGACTCAGCGGCTGCCCGACCCCACTTGGGTCCAGGTCATTTTGTGTTGGGAGAAGAGATGATGGAACAGTCTTCCAGTCTGGCTCCCAGAAAAGTCTGGGTGAAGCCAGACGGGGAAGGCGGCAGGGATGTGGGGTCCTTCCTACACTGTTGCCCCTGACCTGCTGCCTTCTCCCCACACAGGCGGCTGAAACGTCGCCAGATCTATGTGATCAGCACTGTTGCCCGCCCCGTTCCCTTGGAGCATTATCTTTTCACGGGGAACAGCCCCAAGACCCAGGGGGAGCTCTTTCTGTTGCTGGACTCTCGAGGGGCCTTCCACACAAAGGGGTAAGCTGGAGATGGGGCAGAGTCAGGGCTGGGTCCACTGGGTGTGGCTGTGATCACTGACCCCCGCTATGCTTCAGGTACTATGCAGCTGTGGAGGCCAAGAAGGAGCGGATGAGCAAACATGCCCAGACCTTTGGGGCCAAACAGCCCACACATCAGGGGGGACCTGCACAGGTGAGAACTGGCAGGCTTTGTACCTGCTACCATGTGTTTCAACTCTATCCATTCTTCCCTCGTTCCCCAGGGGTTTGGACTTGAGCTTTGAGCACTGTCCGACTTGACACTGCTTTACCTCCCCTCACTTTGGCCCTGACTGGTTCAGGAACTCACCACTTCCCCCTTCGTGCCCTCTTCCCCAGGACCGAGGAGTGTACCTATCCCTTCTGGCCTCCCTTCGCACCCGCGCACAGCTGCCCGTAGTGGTGTTCACCTTCTCCCGGGGTCGCTGTGATGAGCAAGCGTCGGGCCTCACCTCTCTTGATCTCACCACGAGCTCAGAGAAGAGTGAGATTCACCTCTTCCTGCAACGCTGCCTTGCTCGCCTCCGGGGCTCTGACCGCCAGCTGCCCCAGGTGTGGATGGGGGTCTTGGGGACTGATGGGGAGAGAATTCTCCACCACCTTATTCCTGACCCTGGGTCTTGGCTCCTTGCAGGTCCTACACATGTCCGAGCTTTTGCACCGTGGCCTGGGTGTGCACCACAGCGGCATCCTGCCTATTCTTAAAGAGATCGTGGAGATGCTCTTCAGTCGAGGCCTGGTCAAGGTATCCACACTAGTAGAAGAGGAACTCTTTGGAGCACTTGTTGCTCTCTTTGGGGCTGCCCAGAGGGTGGAGGGGCAGGTCTTTAGACAAGACAGCACAGTGGCTAAGAACTCGGGCTTTGGTCCAGATTGCCTGCATGTGAATCCTGGCTGCACTACTTACTCACCATGTGACCTCAGGCAAACTCCTTAACTTTCCTGAACTTTAGCTTTCCCATCTTAAAATGGGGATGTGCCAGATCAGCACAGGCAGTATTCAGAAGAGAAACCCCTCAAATTAGCAAGTGTCTGAAAAGTTATTAGTCATCAGAAAAATGAGAATTTAAAATATTCAAAGAGAAATGACTTTACAGCTACTAGGCTGATAAAATTTAGGAAACCAGCCAATGCCAAGTGTTGCCAAAGACATCAGAGACTATAGGATTATAGGAACCCTGATAAAGGTATATAGCCAGTCTGGAGAGGACCCTGGCATTTTGAGGTAAAAAAAAATAATAGGTCCAATATACCTTTGATCCTAAATTCCATTTCTGGATATGTAGTAGAAACAAGTTTCCTGGTCTATGAGTGAAAATGTCCACTCTTCCTTTGTTGGCTCTAATTTTTGGTAGGGTGCTGGTGACACCAAGGTGCTCTCACTGGGAAAGTGAGGAGGTAATTGCCCAGGATATGCCCCACAGTGCTCTGCAGCAGTGGGAAGCAATGAATTAGGTGTAACCATAGGAAGGCTCATGGGTGTTGAAAACACTGGTGGAAAAGAACACGAGATGTGTCATTGCTTTTATTTTATTTATTATTATTATTTGAGTATCGTTGACACAATGTTTTTCACTGGTTTTGGGTATACAACATTTGGTTTCTGTTTGTATAATAGACATAACGTTTATTTGGTATGCTGTGCTCACTACGAGTGTAACACTACCTGTTACCATAACATCGCTATTATCGTGTCATTGACGGTATTCCTTTTTTTTTTTTTTTTTTTAGATTTTTATTTATTCATGAGAGACAGAGTTGGGGGTGGGTGGGCAGAGACACAGGCAGAGGGAGAAGCAGGCTTCCTGCAGGGAGCCTGACGTGGGACTTGATCCCCGGTCTCCAGGATCAGGCCCTGGGCTGAAGGCTGTGCTACACTGCTGAGCCACCCGGGCTGCCCAACAGTATTCCTTTTATGCCTGTGACTTATTCCGTTCCTAGAAGCCTGGATCTCCCCGTCCCCTTCCCCCAGTGCACCCATCACCTAACCCCTTCCCTCTGGCAACCAGCACTTTATTCTCTGTATTTATAGGTCTGAGTCTGCTCTTTGTGTGTTTCTTTATTCGTTTTGTTCTTTAGATTCCACATATGAGTGAATCATATGGTGTTTGTTTTTCTTGGTCTGACTTATTTCACTTAGCATACATTCATTTAGCATACAAACCATCCCTGTTATTACAGATGGCAAGACCTCATCTGTTGTTATGGTTATGTAATATTCCAACGCACATACCACATCTTCTTTATTCATGTGTTGATAGACACTTGGGTTGTATCCATATCTTAGCTATTATAAACATTGCTGCAATAAACATAGGGGGCATACTTTTTTCTTTTCTTTTCTTTTTTTTTTTTTGAGTCAGTGGGGAGGGGCAGAGGGGGAAAGAGAGTCTTTTTGTTTTTTTAAGATTTTATTTATTGGACAGAGAGTGGGAAAGCATAGCGGGTGGAGGGGCAAAGGGTGCTGAGCAGGGAGCCTGATGCAGGGCTTCATCCCAGGACCCTGGGATCATGATCTGAGCCAAAGGCAGACCCTTAGCTAACTGAGCCACCCAGACAGTCCCGAGAAAGAGACTCTTAAGCAGGCTCCATGCCCAGTGCAGAGCCTGATGTGGGGCTGACACAGGGCTCAATCTCATAACTCTGAGATTGTGACCTGAGCCAAAACTGAGTTGGACACTTAACCAACTGAGCCACTCAAGCTCCCTATCATGTCTTTTTTTTTTTTTTTTAAAGATTTTATTTATTTATTCATGAGAGATAGAGAGAGAGAGAAGCAGAGACATAGGCAGAGGGAGAAGCAGGCTCTATGCAGGGAGCCTGATATGGGACTCGATCCAGGGACTCCAGGATCACGCTCTGGGCCGAAGGCAGGCGCTAAACCACTGAGCCACCCAGGGATCCCCTATCATGTCTTTTTGAATCAGGGCGTAACTAACTGCCTTGGACGTGGATTGTAAATTCATGCACTCAAAAGATAATCTGTGAAAATATATTGACACAAAAAGATACTCTAAATATATTGGGATGATTAATGGTGGGGACATAGGAGTGAGATATGGGGGTTACACAAAAGAAGTAGATGAATAGATAAAATAAGGAAAATGACAGCACTTGCACTCTAGATTTGCCATGAGAGTTATTTATTTTTTTTAAAATTTTTAATCTTTTTATGATAGTCACAGAGAGAGAGAGAGAGAGAGAGGCAGAGACATAGGCAGAGGGAGAAGCAGGCTCCATGCACCGGGAGCCCGACGTGGGACTCGATCCCGGGTCTCCAGGATCGCGCCCTGGGCCAAAGGCAGGCGCCAAACCGCTGCGCCACCCAGGGATCCCTGCCATGAGAGTTAAATGAGATCCTGCAAGTTAACCGTCTGGGACCACACCTGGTGGTCCCATGCCCAGGGCTGGGCATCTGTGTGCAGCCCCTTTGCTGAACCTCTCTTCCCCCATCCCAGGTCTTATTTGCCACAGAGACCTTTGCCATGGGTGTAAATATGCCTGCCCGAACGGTGGTGTTTGACTCCATGCGGAAGCACGACGGGTCTACCTTCCGGGATCTGCTCCCTGGAGAGTATGTGCAGATGGCAGGCCGTGCAGGCCGGAGGGGCCTGGATCCCACAGGCACTGTCATCCTGCTCTGCAAGGGCCGTGTGCCTGAGATGGCAGACCTGCACCGCATGATGATGGTGAGCCGGCCAAGGTGGTGGCATGAGGCTGAGCTGGGACATCACCAGCTCTGGGGACCTGCTGGATTCTCTCTTCCAGCCCTCTTCCCCCTCCTTGCTTTCCACAGTTGATCCCTGAACAGTGTAGTGTTAGGGGCGCCTACCTCCTGCACAGTCATATATCCACATATAACTTTTGACCCCTGAAAAACTTAATAGCCTATACTGTTGGCCAGAAGCCTTACCAATAACACATGATTAATACCTACTTGTGTGTTATATATGTATTCTCTGTTTTATTCTTGAAATAAATCTGGGGATAAGAAAATGTTATAAAGGAAATTATGAGAGAAAATGCAGGACTGTATGGCATTTATTGAAACAAAATCCGTGTGTAAGTAGACCCACAAAGTTCAAACACATGGTGTTCAAGGGTCAGCCATTTTTTTCTTTTGCCTGGGAGAAACCAAGGTCAGAGTGAGCAAATCTGAGGTTTAGACTGAATCTTACCTCCTTTAGTCTTTTGTCACTGTGAAGACAGAGCTAGGTAGAGCCTTTGAGGGCCTATCAAGTTTTGTTCCTTTATTTTGCAGAGGTGGTGAGGAAGCAATTTGTCTAGGGTTTCATGGTTGCAGGGCAGGGACTGGATCTGCTGGGACTAGAGCTGGTCCCCAGAGGGCTGGCTGGGGGCCTCCCCCCACCCCCTCCAGTCTCACTGACTTCTCTGACTTGACCCAGGGGAAGCCATCACAGTTGCAGTCCCAGTTCCGACTCACGTACACCATGATCCTGAACCTGCTGCGGGTGGACGCCCTCAGGGTGGAAGACATGATGAAGAGAAGCTTTTCCGAGTTTCCGTCCCGCAAGGACAGCAAGGTGAGGAGATTGGGATGACCAGTATACTGGGCAGGCTGTTGGGACGAGGGAAGCCAGGCTGGGAAGGGGCAGGCACCTAGAGACTGGGGGTGCAGGCAGGGAGGGTGGCACACTAGGCCTGGGGACTGTCCTTTCACACTTCCCCCCACTTCCACCCAGGCCCATGAACAGGCTCTAGATGAACTGACCAAGAGACTAGGGGCCTTGGAGGAACCTGACACGACTGGCCAACTGGTTGACCTGTCTGAGTATTATGGCTGGGGGGAGGAACTGACAGAGACCCGGAGCTTGATCCAGGTGAGTGGGTGTTGGAGGCATGATGGAGGGAGGAGAGAATGAGACACTCTGGGTGCTCCTGAACCTAGGCCCGGCCTAGTCCCTGTGATGTCCGTATGATGCCTCCTCCGCTCTCTACTCTTTAGCGACGCATCATGGAGTCTGTGAATGGGCTCAAGTCTCTCTCAGCGGGAAGGGTGGTGGTTGTGAAGAATCAGGAGTATCACAACACATTGGGTGTGATCCTGCAGGTGAGGGCAGTGGAAACTTGGACCCCAGAGGGAAGGAGGGAGAAAGGAGGGAGTGGGGGGAGACCCTATCTCCATCTTCCCCAGTTGGCTGTGGTGGTTATAGTCACAGTGGTACACTCACATCCCCTGTTGCTCTCCTTTCCTGTTGCTACCACTTTGTGCCTACCTCCTTGTCCTTTCCTGAAGACTGTTCTGATGGGCTTGGTTACCAGTCCATCCTGGTGGGCTTTGCAGTTGCTCTGTGTCCCTGCCTGAGGGTGGGGACCTGCTCTCCATCTTTGATGTCTACTCCTCACATTGCCCTGGCCTGGCCTCCCCACCTGCCCTAGGTCTCCTCGAATTCTGCCAGCAGGGTATTTACAACCCTGGTCCTGTGTGATAAACCGGTGTCTGAGGACCCACAGGAGAGGGCGCCAGCCACCCCTGATGTGCCATACCCGGATGACCTTGTGGGATTCAAGCTGTTCCTGCCTGAAGGTGAGCATGGGGCAGATGTCCAAGTTCCTGACAGCAGTGTGGAAAGGATGCCTGGGTCCAGGGTATTGTTTGACTCTGCTCTCCCCTTTGCACAGGGCCCTGTGACCACACAGTGGCCAAGCTCCAGCCCGGAGATGTAGCCACTATCACCACCAAGGTGCTCCGAGTGAATGGGGAGAAGATCTTGGAGGACTTCAGCAAGAGGCAGCAACCAAAATTCAAGTCAGAGATTCTGGAGAGATCTTTTTTTCTTGGGAGGGACTATGTAACAGGGTATGGGGAGGTGTGGTTGGGGCGTCAGGGGCTTCTGTGGAAGAAAAGACTCTGCCCTAGGTCTCAAGACTTTGCTCCTTCCTCAGGAAGGATCCTCCCATTGCAGCCGTGACCACTGCTGTCCAGGAACTGCTGCGTCTGGCTCAGGCCTACCCAGCAGGACCCCCGACCCTTGACCCTGTCAATGACCTGCAGCTCAAGGATGTGTCTGTGGTAGAGGGGGGGCTCCGGGCCCGGAAGCTGGAGGAGCTGATCTGGGGGGCTCAGTGTGTGCACAGCCCCCGTTTCTCTGCCCAGGTAGGTCCTGAATGCCAGCTCCCAAGTTGAGAAGTGGGGGCTGTGGTTCCCTTCTGGTCCCCTGTAGACCGGCCAGCCCCATCTCTGCCCTTGTCCTCCATGCCACCTCACCTTGCGGCATGAGGAAGGCTTACGTGCTTCTGCTGGTGGCTGTCTGCAGTACGTGAAGCTGCGAGAGCGAATGCAGATACAGAAGGAGATGGAGCGCCTGCGCTTCCTGCTGTCAGATCAATCACTGCTGCTGCTCCCAGAATATCATCAGCGAGTAGAGGTGGGAGGGGTACTGGGGGCGGGAGGGGGGGTTGGCTAGCGAGGGAGAAGATAGCAGGCTCCCAACACCCACCGTCTTTCTTCAGGTGCTCCGAACCCTGGGTTACGTAGATGAGGCGGGCACCGTGAAGCTGGCAGGGAGGGTGGCTTGCGCCATGAGCAGCCATGAGCTGCTCCTCACTGAGCTCATGTTTGACAATGCTCTGAGTGCCCTGCGGCCAGAGGAGATTGCAGCCCTACTCTCCGGCCTGGTCTGCCAGAGCCCTGGGGACCCTGGGGAGCAGCTCCCAAGTACCCTCAAACAGGTATGGGACACCCACCCCACTTCCTCTCCTTTGGCTGTGGCATTCCTGAGCCCCACCCCCACAAGTTCTCCAAGTGACCCCCCTCTAGCCCTGTGAAGTGCCCCTAAGAGCTGGAATGCCTTCTTCCTTATCTGGGCTACCCTGCTCCTGGAGAAGGAAGGCAGGGCCTGAGCCTCTTATTCTGACATCTGCAGGGAGTGGAACGTGTCCGGGCTGTGGCCAGGCGGATCGGTGAGGTCCAGGTGGCCTGTGGCCTGAACCAGACAGTGGAGGAATTTGTCGGGGAGCTGAATTTTGGGCTGGTTGAGGTTGTGTACGAGTGGGCCCGTGGCATGGTGAGTGACTGGGGTTTTGTGGGTGGCTGGTTGGGGAGAGGCTGCCCAGGTCTATCTACCACATTCTTGCTTCCCCCACAGCCCTTTTCCGAGTTGGCGGGGCTGTCAGGGACCCCTGAGGGCCTGGTGGTCCGCTGCATCCAGCGCCTGGCTGAGATGTGTCGCTCGCTGAGGGGGGCAGCCCGCCTGGTAGGTGAGCCTGTGCTAGGTGCCAAGATGGAGACGGCAGCTACCCTGCTACGGAGGGACATCGTCTTTGCTGCCAGCCTGTACACTCAGTGAATGCTGTCTGTGTAAAAATGTAGTAATAAAATAGCAAACCCCTGCCTGTCCTTAAGGTGTTGGGCAGGGATGACTCAGGCAAAAGACACAGCAAGAAAAAAAAGAAGACACAGCAAGAACCACCTAGAAATATGCTTTTATCTGTGCACATGGAGACAGGACCAGCCCCTTTGAAGTTTCAGTCCTTGGGGGAAGGTGTCTTGGGGGGTGATGGGAGGTCCTGGGTCATGGCTTCCACATACCACGTGGGCAGGAAGGCATAGGGTGCATCTTGATGTTTAGACACCGTGACTGGGCTGCCAGGCTCCCAGGAGAAGAGATGGACAAGCCTAAGGGGCACATGGGGTCACAGGTTGAGGGCTGGAGGAGAGCTCCGGAGACCCAGAAGGCAGGGGCAGAGATGAATGCCTCACCTGGGGTCATCCTGGACAACTGTGTTCTGGGCAAAGCTAAGGAAGGCAGCACAGAAGTTCATGCACACGGAGGGATTCCAGCCATCACGGTCATTCTGGAGGGCCGAGGAGGAGGTGGAAGGCAGGTGGTGAGGGGGAAGACAGGAAAGGGGAAGGCGGACTGCTGCCCCGCATAGTGGACCTGTGGTCTGGGTGCGGGGGACGCTGGTGGGAGCTGCAGCACCACTGCCTTACCCTGACATACTCGAACATTTCCATGGTAGGAAAGGTCTTGAGGGAACAGATGAAACCTTCTGGGTTACGGAAGCCAGCAACGACATTTGGGACCCCCAGAAGGAATGACTGAGCCCACCATTTTAGGAGCTTATGTCTGTCAGGAAAGGCAAGGGGTCAGTAGGGCCCTCCCCCCACTCCCCAGCTTCTCCCTCTTCCCCCCGCCCCCATCCCTTTTCCAGCTGTGTGCTCTAGGCTCTCCTCCTACCCACCCCCACCCTGAACCTGTAGAAGCTCCTCCAGTGGCCAGGCCTGTGCATCTCTTTCGCGGTCTTGAGCTCCACATAGCAGGTGGGGGGCTGTGTGGATGGGGCCTGGGGGTCTGTGCAGTCTACCTCCCCTGAGAAGAGCAGAGGGTGGTTTCCCAGGCGGCTTCGTAGCACAGAGCAGAAGGCCACATTGGTGTTAACATCCCCAGACGGGTCTGGGGAGCTTTCAGGTTTGTCTGCACAAGGAGAAGCAGCAACAAGGGAGGGGACTTTCAATCTCTGGGGAAGGGGGAGAGGGCTCCAGAGCAGACGCAACTCTCACCTGCACACATGTACTGCTCAAACTTGTACCCCATGTACATGAGCTCCCGGAGGAGGGGTGGCCGGGCGAGCCTCTGGGCCCGAGCTGCTGGTGTCTCTACCTCACTCAGATATAGTGTCCCCTGGAAGCGGGAAGCTGCCAGCTGCCAGCCTTCCTGCTGCTCATACGGTGTCGTCAGCAATTTTGTCAGGTGCCCCCGCCATGTCACTATGGCCCCTGCTAGCCAGCCTGGACCCCTGAGGGAGGAGTGAGAAGCATTAGCTCAGGTGATTTTCCCAAAGAGCCTAGGTTCCTTCTAAAGACCGAACTCACTCCAGCTTTGGCTCTCCTAATTTTAGAGAGTGGGTGCAGGTC
This sequence comes from Canis aureus, assembly GCF_053574225.1. Classification (NCBI taxonomy): domain Eukaryota; kingdom Metazoa; phylum Chordata; class Mammalia; order Carnivora; family Canidae; genus Canis; species Canis aureus. The sequence goes on along the minus strand of NC_135617.1, from coordinate 71,233,414 downwards.
TCCAGATCTACATGTGTGCTTGCTTTGCTCACCCCTCCAGCTGGCCTCGGTGATCCAGGAGCCAGCGAAGCAGGTGGTCCAGCCCTTCTCGGACCTCCTCATCCCTGGGCTGGTATCGATCAGGGTATCCATCTCTGAGGTCAAATTTGGGGCCTTGGCCATAGGTAGGGGGTGGGCTGTAGTAGCGCAAGGCGTGAGCATCCCCGTGGTACTGGCGTTGTGCATCCAGGGAGAAGCAGCCCAGCTCGGAAGGGCGCCGGTAGAAAGGAAAGGGGCCAGAGTAGAGGGCAGGGTCTGTGGGCAGCGAGAGTGCCGGGCGCGCGAGTTTGTTCCGAGGCTCGGCTACATCTGCCTCCTCCGCTCTTCTCTTGGTCTCTCTGCCATCCATGAGGTCCTGAGAGCTGGGGCCTAGGGAGTTATCCTTTTACGGAGGAGGCCCGGGAAAGGGGGACTCTGGGTCTGGACTAAGCGAGCCTCCCGACGGCCAGGCTCTGGCCCCGAGCACAAACAAGACAGCCGCGCAGCCCACCCCTCCTCTTGCCCTGCGCCCCGCTGCCGACGCCTCAAACGCGGTGGGGGCTGGGGAAGGCTTGTCCGGGCGCAGATCACCGACCCGCAGGCCTCAAAGCCCGCCTCCTCCACGGAGCGGAGACGTCACGCCGGTGCGTCCAGGAGTCGGGAGGCGCGCAAAGGTGGTGTCCGCGCTCCGAGTCGCGCTCAGCGACAGACGCGGGGGCGCGCTTCCCCCGGGAGCTCGCGCTCCGCCCGCCGCCCACGCGCTCCCGGCCCCCGCACCCGCGCAGGAGGCCAGTCCCGGCGGGTGGCAGCGCTGCTCGGGGCCGCGCGGAGAGCGCCAGCGGAAGCTCTTGGGGCACGTCATCCTTACCGCGCCGGGCGGGCCTCCAGGGAGCCTCGCGTCAATGCCCTGCGCCGGAAGAGCCGTCTCCGCGCCCCCTCCCTCGGCGCCGGCCTCTTACCCCGCCTGACCCCCGGGATATGAGCCGCAAGAGGCAGGGTCTGGTCCCGGACCCCTTTGGGCTGAAGCGGCGGCGGGAGCGAGGGCAGGCCGAGGCGGATCCCCTGAGGGGCGAGTCGGGTAAGCGCGGTGGCCCGGGGCCAGGCTGGGAGCGCGCCGCCGCCCGCCGCCCGCCGCCCGCCGCGGTGACCGGTCTCTCCGTCCAGGGTCGGCGCGCGCCGCGGTCGCCGAGCTGGTGCAGCTGTTCCCGCGAGGCCTGTTCGAGGACGCGCTGCCGCCCATCGCGCTGCGGAGCCAGGTGTACAGCCTGCTGCCCGACCGGACGGCGGCCGACCGGCAGCTGGTGAGCGGCGTCGGGGCGGCGGACGGAAGCCGCGCCCGGCCTCGCCGGAGGGCCACGGGCCCCTGACCCCAGTGGGTCCGCGGGTCTCCCGGGGTGGCCACGGACCTCGCGGAAAGACCCTCCGGCAGGAGAGCAGGCCACATCGTGGAGGCGGAGGAGCGACTCCTGTGAAAACGGAGTCCTCGGGCGTAGTCGGAGCCTTCCATCGCGGGGAATGCCGGCGGCCGCGTCCCAGTGTGGTCGCCGTCCTACCCGTGAGGCGACGCTGGAGGATACCGTTAGCCCGGAGAGGGGACGCCGTGCCGCGGGGGTCGGAGGAAGGGAGATAGGCAGGGAGATCGGTTAGGAAGACGTGGCGGCGGCCAACTGGCGAAGGCCTCAAGGAGGGTAGTGCAGTAGGAGGGCGAGGGTGGGTGACGGTGAGGAGCGTGGGGAGCAGTCCGGGTGATTCAGGTTTTCCAGATGGCAGGACTCAGTGGGGGGAGTGAGTAGAGTAGGGACGCGCTGAGGCGCGGGGGCAGGCGATACATTTTGGAGGACTTGGAGGTGCTTGGGAAGCGTCTGAAGGCAAGTGTGTAGTAGACAGTTGGATGTGAGGGACTGGAGAGAATTCTGAGCCAGTGATACTAGAGTTGTACGGTTCATTCAGTCTGCGGAGGTAGGCGAGATCGGATAGGAAGAGTAGAAGAGTGGTTTTTAACCTTTTTACAGACTTTAAGAGATAAAGCTATGGCCTTTTCTCTCCAGAAAAATGCATATATGCCGCATACATAGAAGGTATATGTGCATTTTTCTTTTTTTTTTTTAAGGGGGAGGGTGGGTTGTTTTACAGATCCTCTGAGGTCCAGGGTTAAGGACCTCAAGTTTAGAGTGAAAGGGCCAAATCTACAAAGCTAAGAGATACCCACATTTAAGGCAGTGTTTCTCAAAGTATGTCCCGAGTTCCACCTGTATCAGAATTACCTGGGCTGCTTGTTAGAAAATACAGGTTCCTGGGACTCACCTAAAGCTAATAGGCAGATCTCTTGAAGTGGGACCTGGGAATCTACATTCTGAATTACTGTCCCAAGTGATTCTTAATGTTCCTTAAAATTTGGGACCCATTGTTGTAAAGGGAAAGCAGAGGAAGAGGAGTCTCGTCTCTGGAAGAGGCTGGGAAGGAATTGTCAGAGTTAGGAGGAACCCAGGAAGAGGCCTGTTGAGAAAGCAAATAGATTTTCAAGGAGGTGGAATAGTTGGCAGTGTTAGAACCTGTGATTTAAGGCCAGTAAATTAAGTAAGGTAATACCCCAAATCAGTCCATTGGATTTAGCATGTGGAAGATTAATGGTAACCTGTCAGGACAAAAAGAGGGAAGAAAAGGAAGTTGGAGACTAGCTCCACTCTCGGGAGGAAGCAAGTTAGATAGAACCACTCCTTTTTTTTTTAGATTTTATTTGTTTATTTATGAGAAACACACGGCGAGAGAAGCAGAGACATAGGCAGAGGGAGAAGCAGGCTCCATGCAGGGAGCTCGGTGTGGGACTCCATCTGGGGACTCCAGGATCACACCTTGGGCCGAAGGCAGGCGCCAAACCGCTGAGCCACCCAGGGATCCCCCATAGAACCACTCCTTACAGAGTATTTGTTATTTGTAATTTACTGATGGTAGCCTAATTTTTAAAAAGCTTTAAAAATTGCACAAAGAAAAATATAAACACACGATTTAAAGAATGTTCATAAAGCAGATACCCATAAAGCAACTACCACCTAAGGCAGACTATAGCCACATACATCACTCTCTGATGGAAATGAGTTGTGTCCCTTGGTGATAACTATGGTCCTGACCCGTATGATAATTGTTCCCTTGGTTTTCTTTATACCACCTATGTGTTTACCCGTAAACAACATAGCCCAGTTTTATCCATTTTTGACCTTGATGTAAATAAAGTAATATGTATGGATGTATGTACTGTATTTATACCGTGTTTCATTAGGTGGATACTTTTGAAATTCTCAGTTTCATGTAGTGATAGTGCATTTGCTTTCATATATTCCTATTTTGTGAATATATCCCATTTTGTCAGTTCTAGTGAAAAATTTCCTATGTTTCTAGGAAATTGTTAGTCATTTAAATTTTTAAATTTTCTAATTTAGATAAAGTCTGTAGTCTTGTTTTACTGTCTATTGGATGTGTAGTGATGACCCTTTTTCATTCTTTAGATTATCTGTGCTTTTTTCTAGTCCCACCCCACCCCCCATTTTCTTGGTCAGTCTCACCAGGGGCTTATCAATTTTAATAGTCTTTCAGTGAATTAATGCTTAGTTTTGTAGCTCTCTCATGTTTTCTGTTTTATTGACGCTTTCTCTCTACTGTTGGGTTTATTTTACTTTTTTTCCCATTATTTCATCCTCTTTCTGATATATGCACGTCAAGTTGTCGTTTATCATAAGCACATGCAGATATATATAGTTTTGGCACGTATTTTAATTATGATTCAGTTTAAAATATATTGTAACATTTTTGTGAGTTTTTTCTTTGACCAAGGGTTGATTAGAAATGTGACTTAATTTTATACAATTTCATATTACCTAGTTGTTACTGATCTCTGACACAAATGGTATTGTGGCCAGAGAACATACACACTATGATTTCAGTCATTGGAAGTTTATTGAGACTATGTGGTCAGTTTTGCTAGTCTATGTATATTTGAAGAGAATATATATTTTTCAATTGTTAATGTAAGTTATTTCCTCACCGAGTCTGCTCTGTTCTGTGAATTTATAGTGGGTTAATATACTTTTGAGATTTTGGACTTGCTATTATTTCTTCAGATACTTTCCCTCACCCAAAATCTCGACCACTAATTCCTTGAAGGCAGGGCCTATGTGTTAATCACTACTTTATCTTAGTGTCTGGCGTATGATTGGTTTTATGAAATATATGTTGATTGATAGGGAACTGATGAGATGGGTGGATAGAAAGGTGGGTAAGTAATTTGAAAAGACTACTTAGTAAACCACCTGATTCTTTCCCCACAGTTTTTCCTTTGCTTAGAGAAAAACTCCCCAATATTGACAATAAAATCTCCCTGCCCAGAAGTTCCCAGAGATAGCAGAGTGGCTTACCCTGATGCCCTTCTTTTTATTGCCATCTCTCTGGAAACAGAAGGAGCTTCAAGAGCAGGGGGAGATCAGAATCGTCCAGCTAGGCTTTGACTTGGACGCCCATGGGATCATCTTCACTGAGGACTACAGGACCAGAGTGCGTGTAACTGTGTGTGTGTGGGGGGGGGCGGGGCAGGCTGGGAAGTTGAAGAGTGGAAGGAAAAAGAAACATACTCTCTTACTCTGTGTCACAGAGAGGACATGGGGTCTGCTGAGCAGTAATATGAACGAGAGGGAAATGAGGGAAAGTCTGAGAGGTAGAAGGACATGAGTGAAAGGGAAAACCAGAAGAGAAATGTCCTGAAGGGGTCAGTGGAGGGTGAGGGTGGGGCCAGACTGCATCTGTCATCTCTGGTTCCAGGTCCTCAGGGCCTGTGATGGCCGACCATATGCTGGGGCAGTGCAGAAGTTTCTGGCTTTGGTACTTCCAGCCTGTGGGGACCTTAGCTTCCAGCAGGACCAAATGACAGAGACCTTCGGCTTCAGGGACCCAGAGATCACGTGAGACTTGGGGGACCAATAGAACTTCCCTGTTTCCTCCCAGTCCCATCAAGCCTTTTCCTTCTTCCAGTGCACCTACCAAAAAGATAGACTCTTCTTTTTAGTAAAATGACCTAAATTTGTACTCTTTCACCAAGAGAGGAGGCCTGTCTTTACCTGAGGCCTTAGAAAGAATACTGGTCTAAAATCCAGGAGCTCTGGATGGCTAATCCAATGACTAGTTGCCCACCAGGTACCATAAGTGCCTGTTGTGAACCCTGCTGAGACTAAGAGAATAGAGAGGGGTATGAGCTTGGGATGGTCCTAAAGCCTTCTCATTAAAAAGCAGAAACGGGTGAAGTGAGGATTCCATTTCATGGGGCCTTATCTGGCTCAGGTTCCCTATGTTGTAACCCAAGGTATATGTGAAAGCATTTTATATATTTTTAGTAAGACATGGGAGGATCCATGGTGAGGCCTGGGGAAGGCAAGTGGCAGGAGCACAGAAGAAAGGCCCTTGTTTATCCCCTGGGGTTAGGCCAAGAGTATGTGAGGGCATGTGGTCAAGGAGGAGGAAGAGAGGAGAAGCAGCTTTAGTTGAACAGGTAATAGTAAGAGGAAAAGAAAGTGGGGGTGGGAGGCAGTCTAGGAAGAGGAATGGAAGCAAGGGCCTGGGGCGTTAAACAGCAAGGTGAGCAGAGAACCACTCGGGGTGGGCTACTGTTACCTAGTCCCCTTGCATGGTTGTGCAGTTTTGGGGAGACAGTGTCCAAGTGTCAGTAGGCCTCCTCTCCTGGCTTCTCGCCCTCCTTAGGCATCTGGTGAATGCTGGAGTCCTCACTGTCCGAGATGCTGGGAGTTGGTGGCTAGCCGTGCCTGGGGCTGGGAGATTCATCAAATATTTTGTTAAAGGTATTCTATCTGCAGCTCAAGTCCTCAGCCCTTTAAGGACACCTTTGGGTAGCTCCTTGGGGCCCAAGCCTTATGCCTTTCCCCTCTCCTGTGCCACTTCTCCAGGGCGCCAGGCTGTCCTCAGCATGGTCCGGAAGGCCAAGTACCGAGAGCTACTCCTATCAGAGCTTTTGGGCCGGCGGGCACCTGCCTCGGTGCGACTTGGCCTCACTTACCACGTGCACGACCTCATTGGGGCCCAGCTAGTGGACTGGTGAGTCTCGCCCTCAGCCTCTAGCAGATGATAAGGCAGTGAACCAAGGTTGGACTCCCTCCTGGGACTATCCCAGGCCAAGCTCTGAGTTTTACCCAGACTTTTGGCCTAGGTATCTGGCTCCAGCCTCGTCTTTTCTTTTGCTTGCACAGTGTCTCCACCACTTCTGGAACTCTCCTCCGCCTGCCGGAGACGTGAGGATTCTGCTCATCATTGCATATCTCTGCAGAGTGGGTTGAGAGGGGTCCAGGAGTATGTCCAGTGGTGGATGAGATAGGGTCACCTTGGGAAGACGTAGGAGCCCGGATGAGTGTTGGGCTTGCATCTGCATAAAGGGTCAGACGTGATTGCTGCTGTTTACCTGGGCTCTGACCCAGTGGTGGGGTTTGGGCAATGCTTCTCTGCCCTTCTGTGGGACTGGAGCCACAAACCGTGCCAAGGCCATGGCTCTTGCCTTTCACACAGCAAAGTACTGCTGTCGCTCTTGGGATAGGAAGACGGGATTTCCGGGAAGGCTGGTGAGGGAGGGCAGAGTTCTTTCTTAAATGTTAAGATCAAGCTGCCAAATAAAGTACAAACCATGTGCAATTTCTTGGATGTCTTTTGTTGGATGTAATATGTATCTGGACACCTGGTTTGGGGGCAGAGTTAAAGCCAACCTTGAGCCTGAGCTTTGCCTCATTGTTCCGAGAGAGAAAAGGACACTGGGGTCCATTCTCCCTGCAGGGTAGTAAGGGTATGCCCTGTGTCCTCAGCCATGGAATTTGTGTTGGGGCCTACACAGAGCGAAGGCCTGGTGTCGTTCAGGTTTTGTGGGGGTTGTAGTTAGAGACAAGTGTCTGGTATTTTGTTTTGTTAGGATTTTTACCAAGGAAGCCATGTATCTCCAACCATGTACTGAGCCACACTGGACTCCTACGCCCATGCGTGCGTATGTGTATACCTGTACACCCAGGTACACCCAATATAGCGGCTGCCCAGGGCACTGGGATGAGAGGGTTAACGTGGAAGGACAGGACTCGGAGCCATGATTTCCTCAGATGCCTTCAGAGACCCAGGTGTCGGGGGTTGTCCCTCCTCCCCCTGACCCTGCTAAACACCGGGCTTGGGGCCAGTTGCATTTCTTGCCTGTCACATGGTTTCCCAGCTTAGCGGGGCCAGGGGAGGAGCAAGGTCCAGAGTCAAATCTGCTCAGAGCCCGGGCTTGACCAGAGAGGAGCAGGCAGACAGACTGGTCTGATCCCTCTTGGGTCCTCCAGCCATGAGGCTCCTCTGGGGACTGGCCTGGATGGCCAGTTTCTTTGCCCTATCCCTGCAGAAGCCCAGGTCGGGAAGGAAGGACACCAGTGCTTGAGGAGGACAGGGCTGGTGGCGGGAGAGCAGGCGTAGGGGACCTAACTGAGGACGGGGGGACAGAGGGGCCTGGGGGATGCTGAACACCAACCCTTCCTGCTCTCCCTAGGTTGCTCCTGTTTTCGCCTTCTGTGGTTCACCTGGGGGTCCCCCTGTCAGTGGGGGTGCAGCTCCAGGATGTTCCCCGGGGACAGGTGGTGGCAGGATCAGTGTTTCTGAGAAACCCATCCAACCTGAATGCCCTCTGCTCCACAAAGGCTGACTTTACCCTCAGCTCAGAAAAAGACTTCGTGCTCCTTAGCCTCCAGGTAACTAGCCTCCACTCCCCTCTATGGCTTCTTAGCAACTCTCATCCTGCTCCCCTCTGGTCAGCGTTTTGTGCTCTCGCTAGGCTCCCCCTGCCACACCTTGCATGGCTGCCTTTCCTGTTTCTGTCTCCATCTCTGACTTTTTCCTTCTGCCCTGTCTCTGACCTGCTCCCTCTCCCTATCACGAAAGATCTCCCCAGAAGAAGCAGAGAACTGTGGCCTCTACCGCCTCCTCAGTGGCCCCGAGGTCCAGCTGGTGGCCCAGTCAGCATGGCTGAAGAACTTTCTGTCCAGAAAGATAGATGTTCAGGGCGTCAACCTTCTTTTCTCCTCTCGCCGAGGGCACCTCTTTCTGCAGACTGACCAGCCTGTTTATAACCCTGGCCAGCGGGGTGAGTCAAGCCCTGGGCCTCTGCCTCTGGCTCTCCCAGCCTGCCCAGGGCATGTTTGGCACCTGTAAGTAAGAGCCTGAATGTGCTACACAGGAAGGCTGCTTGGCAAATATTTGTTGTCCTCCTCTCACTGGCTGGGAGCAGTGAGGGCTGAGGCCCACCCTTTGCCAATGGATTCCTGCTCACCTCCTGCCCTTCTCTCCCAGTTCGATATCGGATCTTCGCTCTGGATCAAAAGATGCGCCCATCCACTGACACCCTGACGGTCACAGTAGAGGTGAGTTCCTGACTTCTGACCTTGACCAGGAGGGCTGCTGATCTGCCCTCCCACCCGTGACCACTTCTACTCCCACCGCAGAACTCCCATGGCCTCCGTGTGCGGAAGAGGGAAGTGCGCGTTTCCTCCATCTTCCAGGATGACTTCATGATTCCCGATATCTCAGAGTGAGTGCATCCCCCCCCCCCCCCCCCCGCCCCGGCCTGGCGACCGCCCCGCCATCCCCATCTTCATTGGCTCTCTGCCTCCAGCGCCCTGTCAGAGCTCAAACCTCCTCTCACAGTTCTGGGCTCCCCTCCAAGTCAGCCCTCTTCCTGGGAGCCAGGCCTCTGGCCTCCTGCACAAGTGGGCTGAGTCCCTCCCCCATCTGTAGGCCAGGGACATGGAGGATCTCAGCCCGGTTCTCAGATAGCCGAGACTCGAACAGCAGCACCCAGTTTGAGGTGAAGAAATATGGTGAGAGCTGGAGACGCGAGAGACAAGCCTCTCCTTTCCTCAAGGAGAAACGGAGAGAAGGGGAGGTCTGGGGACAGGGCAGGGCAGGGAGGTGTGGGTGCCATAGCCCTGAAGGGAGGGAAGTTTTCAGAGGGTCCTTTCACTGGAGTCTGACCTGCCACCCCTTCACCCTGAGTCAGTCCTTCCCAACTTCGAGGTGAAGATTGTTCCTGGAAAGCCCTACATCTTGGCAGTGCCTGGCTTTCTTGATGAGATCCAATTAGACGTCCAGGCCAGGTAACTCTCCCATCTCCTGCGTGGGGCACGCAGGGTTCCCCATCAAGTCTGAAGGAGCTGTGAAGCCCTGGTTCCTCTTGCCCTAGTGCCACCCCCACCCCCACCCTGAGACATGGGTGTTATTTCCTAAACTAACCCTCTTCCCACTCTCTCTGCGGCGGCAGGTACATCTATGGGAAGCCGGTGCAAGGGGTAGCATATGTGCGCTTTGGGCTCCTGAATGAGAATGGTGATAAGACTTTCCTTCGGGGGCTGGAGAGTCAGACTAAGGTAGGAAGGAGGGTGTGGGGAGTGTGGGAGGGTGGAGGGGAGGGGAGGAGAGGGAAAGGGAAGGGGGTCTGGGGGGGTGGGCAGGAGGGTCCTGCCCTCTGTGGGGAAGGGCAGGAGGGAGACAAATCTCACCCTAGGCCCTGTTTTCTTCTATGCCCCAGCTGGTGGATGGCCAGTGCCACATTTCCCTCTCAAAGGCTGAGGTTCGAGGTGCCCTGGAGAAGCTTAACGTTAATGCTGCTGACCTCCCTGGGCTGCACCTCTATGTTGCAGCTGCCATCATTGAGTCTCCAGGTGAGGGGCTTCCCTTATTGTAACCCCTGCCCCCAACCCCTGACCTTCGAGCTGACCCTCTGTTCTCCAGCATCGACATGATTCCCTGCTCTTCTTACCCTTGTGTCTTGTGTCTTGTGCCCAAAGCCAGAAAAGACCCAGGAGACTGTCTCTCCCCAACTGTGTTTCTGGGTGGTTTCAGGAGAAGGTACTCCTGCTTCCATCTCAGTTTTCTTTTTCCCTTCACCCCACCCCCACCCCCAACCCCCGTCCATCTGGCAGACACGTTACATACCATCTGTGTGCTGGGTCCTGTGTGGGCCTCAGCAAACAGAGATGAATACAGGACGGCCCATGCCCTGAGCAGCTCACTGTCTTGTGAGCAAGAAACGCTTGAGCTGCATTCCCCCTCACTCTCCTGCTCATCCTTCTGGGGCTCTCTGTCCTCCACCTCTCTCTGCCCCATCTCTTGCAGGAGGAGAGATGGAGGAAGCAGAGCTCACATCTTGGCGTTTTGTGTCATCTCCCTTCTCCTTGGATCTTAGCAACACCAAGCGACACTTTGTGCCTGGGGCCCCCTTTCTGCTGCAGGTTTCTTCTGGAGGAGAGGATGGGAGGGTGGGGTGTTGTCAAAAGGGCACATGGCCTCACTGAGCAGTCTCTTTTATCTGGCCCTCCTCCCTGCCCCCAGGCCCTGGTCCGAGACGTATCTGGTTCCCCAGCCTCTGGTATTCCTGTCAAAGTTTCAGCCACGTTGTCTTCTGCTAGATCTGCTCCTAGAATCCAGGAGCTTGAACAAAACACAGATGGGAGCGGCCAAGTCACCATTCCCATCATTGTCTCTCAGTCCACTTCAGAAGTGCAGCTCTTGGTAGGATATCCGCTTGCGGGACAGGATTGGAGAAGGAAAGAAAGGCTGGCTGGCTTCTGGAAAGCCAGGGGCTACCCTGGCTACCCCCCTGTCCTGGGCTTGGGGAAGAAGCTGGGTCCTGGGGTCTTTGCCACTGACCCTAGCCCTGCCCTGTCCCTCTTTCCAGGTGTCTGCAGGCTCCCCTCACCCTGCTGTAGCCAGGCTCACTGTGAGAGCCCCGCCCTCAGGAAGTTCTAGGTTTCTGTCCATTGAGCGGCCAGATCCTCGACCCCCTCGTGTCGAGGACACTCTCAACCTGAACCTGCGAGCTGTGGGTGTCAGCGGGGACAGCTTCTCTCATTACTACTACATGGTGCGCCTTGACCGGTTGTTGAGCAGGGCAGGGTGCAGGGATTGTCTCAGGCGGGAAGGAGCCCTGGGCACGGAGGGAACGGTTTTGGGATTGGGGATGTGCATGCAGTAAAGAGGAAACCATCCTTGCCCCAGATCCTGTCCCGGGGCCGGATTGTGTCTATGAATCGGGAGCCCAGGAGGGACCTGACCTCAGTCTCCGTGTTTGTGGACCATCAGTTGGCACCCTCCTTCTACTTTGTGGCCTTCTACTATCATGGGGGCATTCCAGTGGCCAACTCCCTGCGGGTAGACATCCAGGCAGGGGCCTGTGAGGGCAAGGTAACTGGCATCGGGAGGGGCGGTGTGTTAGGGGATCGAGAGAGAAAGAAGAGAGATTGCGAGCGGGTACACTGAGGAGGCGTGGGGCTGAAAGAAGCTCTCCCCACTCTGACTGCCACCTCCTGCCTCTGCCAGCTGGAGCTGAATGTGGGCAGCAACAAGGACTATCATCCTGGGGAGACCGTAAAGCTCCACCTGCAAACAGATTCTCCAGCCCTGGTGGCACTAGGAGCCATGGACATGGCTCTGTATGCTGTGGGTGGGAAGTCCCACAAACCCCTCAACATGGACAAGGTTTGTCAAGACCTCAGTTTTCCCCGGCCCATCTCCCCTTTTTCGCTCATTGTCCTGCTGTCCTGAGCCCTGGACCCAACCCCGAGATCTCACGCAGGCTCCCCCCGAGGCCTCCCTCAGATCTAGACTCCTGTGGTCTCTATTTCCCCATTCTCCGTATGTCTTTCAGGATTGCCCAAACCCTGCCTTCTCACCTGGAGCTGAGTGGCCGATCTGGCCCCTCAACTTGTCTGCAACATGCCGGCCTTTTCTTGCCAGGTCTTCCAAGTTATGAACAGCTATGACCTTGGCTGTGGTCCTGGAGGTGGAGACAATGCTCTTCAGGTGTTTGAGGCAGCTGGTCTGGCCTTTTCTGATGGAGACCTGTTGACCTCGGCCAGAAAGAGTGAGAACAGAGGAGGAAGGGGGGTTGGGTGACGGGAAGATCAGGAAGGAGGAGGGGTCTGGGGGCATAAGATGGGAGGAGGGTCAGTGCATAGGAAGGGAGCAAGGAAGGGAAGTGGGAGGCTATGGACCCTCTGCTTGACTGCGTCCTGCTTTTCACCAGGTCTGAGCTGTCCCAAAAAAGGAAAGCTCTCCCGGAATAAGAGAAACGTGAACTTCCAAAAGGCGATTCATGAGAAGTGTGAGTTGTGGGTGCCTGTGTAGCTCTCCACTAGGCCCAAGGGTTGGGGTGACGGGTCTGCCTCTTGGCAGCTCCACTCCTGGGTGGGCCTTGTAAATGGTATTTGGGGCCAGAAACCCAAGTTCTGGGGTTGGGGATGGATGGAGGCTCTCTCCACTGGCCTCACCCAAGTTTCTGGTCTCTCAGGATGAGCCGTCGTGTATCTAGACGTCAGGGTAGGAAATGAGATGTGTCTCCATTTGGTTCCCCTGTGCTTACCCTCGCCTCGCCCTGCAGTGGGCCAGTATGCTTCCCCAGTAGCCAGGCGCTGCTGCCAGGATGGGCTGACGAGGCTGCCCATGGTACGCTCCTGCGAGCAGCGGGTGGCTCGAGTGCGGCACCCAGCCTGCCAGGGGCCCTTCCTGTCCTGCTGCCAGTTTGCTGAGGATCTGCGCAAGAAGTCCCGCTCCAGAGGCCAGGTGGGCCTTGCCCGAGGTGAGGCCCTGGGTGGTGCTGGGGGGCAGGCAGGCAGCCCTCTGGAAGGGCAGAATGGCCCCCCTCCTCATTGCCCTCCACTATGGTCTCCTAGCTCTGGAGGTCCTGCAGGAGGAGGACCTGATCGATGAAGATGACATTCCCGTGCGCAGCTTCTTCCCAGAGAACTGGCTCTGGACACTGGAAAAAGTGGACCGCATCCGCCAGTGAGGGGGTGTGGTGGGCTTGGCCTTATCTCTGGGCTCTTGTCTGGGGCTAGCCCAGGGTGTGACAGGGCTTCTCGCCTTTCCCTCCGCAGATTGTCACCGATGCTCCCTGACTCTCTGACCACGTGGGAGATCCATGGTGTGAGCTTGTCTGAAAGCACAGGTGACATGGCCCTGCCTAGACCTCGGTGCTCCCCCGTCTCTCTCCCCTGGACCCAAGCTCCCCATGTAGCCCTCTGCTCTTAGCATGGGGCTGGGGGCAAACTCCTGGGGACGTCTGTGTCGGTGTGTGCTGGGGCCCAGAGACTAGGAAGTGGCAGTGGGGGACGGGGAGTAGGGCAGAACTGGGTCACCTCTGGGACCCTGTGGCCTCTGGTCTCTGCGCCCCCTGCCTCACCGCCCCCCATCTGCCAGGCCTGTGTGTGGCTACACCAGTCCAGATCCAAGTGTTCCGTGAGTTTCACTTGCACCTCCGCCTGCCCGTCTCCATCCGCCGCTTTGAGCAGCTTGAGCTGCGGCCTGTCCTCTACAACTACCTGAAAGACAATCTGACCGTGAGGCCCTGGAGAAGCCTGAGCTTCCAGGGAGTGGGTGGGAGCTAGCGTGGGTGAAGTGTGGGGAGCCCAGCTGGGTGGGGGCTCTGGCCATCCCCGTCTTCCTGCACCCAGGTGAGCGTCCACGTGTCCCCAGTGGAGGGGCTGTGCCTGGCTGGAGGCGGAGGGCTGGCCCAGAATGTCCTGGTGCCCGCAGGCTCTGCCCGGCCTGTCAGCTTCTCTGTGGTGCCCACGGCGGCGACAGCTGTATCCCTGAAGGTGGTGGCTCGAGGGTCCTGGGATTTCCCCGTGGGGGATGCAGTGTCTAAGGTTCTACAAATTCAGGTGAATGGAGCAGTCCTGAGTCCAGGTCCCTAAGCTCCCAGATATACATTTTCTCCTCGCCCCTCAAACCCTCTATACCCTCTCTGCCGGCCAGGCCAGAGGCCCCTGAATACCTTGGTCTGATTGTCTTCTACAATTCTAATCCCACTCTGTCCCTGAGATTCAGACTCCCAAGTCCCAGGGGGTGTGCAGTGGGAGGGGCAGGTCATAGTGCTGTGTGACCTCTCATAGCTGCATTTCCCCTGAGACAGAAAGAAGGGGCCATCCACACGGAGGAGATTGTCTATGAACTCAATCCCCTGGGTGAGTGGCCCCCTGCCTCTGGCCACCAGTGTCCTGATTGGGAGATGTGGGCCGCCAAACAGATTGCCAACTTCCCCCATTCCCCCAGACCACCGAGCCCGGACCTTGGAGATTCCCGGCAGCTCTGACCCCAATATCATCCCAGATGGAGATTTCAGCAGCCTTGTCAGGGTTACAGGTGGGAGTGCCCTCCAGTCTGTCCCCAGGGCAGCCTCAGATTCATGTGAAGCCCACAGACCCCTGTTAGATCCCCTGGGTCCCCAGACCTGCTCGCTGACCCTTGCCCCTCCATTTCCCCTCTAGCCTCACATCCCTTGGACACTTGGGGCTCTAAGGGGGTCTTGTCGCCGGGAGGCCTGGCCTCCCTCCTGAGGCTTCCCCAGGGCTGTGGAGAACAAACCATGATCTACTTGGCTCCTACATTGGCTGCTTCCCGCTACCTGGACAAGACGGAGCAGTGGAGCACACTGCCTCCCGAGACAAAGGACCATGCTGTGGATCTGATCCAGAAAGGTGCCAGGCACAGGGCGAGTAGGCATGGGGCTGGGAGGCGACAGTTAGAGGCAGGGGGTGGCCCAGCTTGCTGGAGGGAACAGGAGGGGGCGCCTGTAGGGATTGGGGAGCGTGGCCCCGGGCACCTGTGGTGGGGAGTGAGTGTCACCTCAGCAGCTGCCTCTTGTCCTCAAGGTTACATGCGGATCCAGCAGTTTCGTAAAACGAATGGTTCCTACGGGGCTTGGTTACATCGAGATAGCAGTACCTGGTGAGGTTGGGAGTGTTTCCAGGTCTCTGAGAGGGGCTGGGGGTAGGGTGGGGTGCAGAGCCAGGTACAGTGGGAGGGTGGGTAACCGGTGCCTGGGTGAGCAGGGATGTGTCCCCTGTGGGGACCAGGCACTGTCCCCAGCCATCTTGCTCTCCCCACCAGGCTGACGGCCTTTGTGCTGAAGGTACTGAGTCTGGCTCAGGAGCAGGTGGGCGGCTCACCTGAAAAGCTGCAGGAGACAGCCAAGTGGCTGCTGTCCCAGCAGCAGGCGGACGGTTCATTCCAGGACCCTTGCCCGGTCTTACACAGGGGCATGCAGGTTCGGGGCTGAGGCCAGTCAGAGGATCCCAGGTGGGAGGGCCCTTCCTGTTCCCACCCGCCTGCCTCCTTCCCCACTCTTGGCTGACATCTTTTCTGCCCCCTTCAACTAGGGGGGCCTGGTGGGAGACGATGAGACTGTAGCACTCACAGCCTTTGTAGTCATCGCCCTTCAGCACGGGCTGGCCATCTTCCAGGATGACGCTGCAGAGCAGTTGAAACAGAAAGTGGTAAGTGTACCCGGGTGTCTGCCCTTTCCTGATCCCCAGCTACCCCCCTCCCCCCTACCCCTGCTTTCTCCCCAGGAAGCTGGGTGTCCAGCTCCCTGACCTTCCTCCCCACTTTGTCCTAGGAAACCTCCATCTTAAGAGCAAACTTGTTCTTGGGGGAGAAGGCAAGTGTTGGGACCCTGGGTGCTCATGCAGCTGCCATCACAGCCTATGCCCTGACTCTCAGCAAGGCTCCTGAGGACCTGCAGGAGGTTGCCCACCGCAACCTCCTGGCCATGGCCCAGAAGGCTGGGGGTGAGAGCCACGGGGATCCTGGCAATGAGCCTGGGCCATGGGGGACCCCAGGACCCCTGAGTGTGCCCAAAGGGAGAAATTGAATGAAGATCTTAAGGAGGAATGGAAGCATGAGCAGAGATAATTGGGGGAGCATCAGAGGGCCAGGCAACTAGGGCCCGCCCCCCATTCACCCATCGGTCTCTGCACTTCCAGATAACCTGTACTGGGGCTCAGTCCCTGGTTCTCAGGGCAACGTCATCCCACCTACCCTGGTTCCTCAAGGCCCAACAGACCCTGTGCCCCAGGCCCCAGCTGTGTGGATTGAAACCACTGCCTACGCCCTGCTTGACCTACTGCTTCGGGAGGGCAAGTCAGAGATGGCTGACCACGCTGCAGCCTGGCTTACCCACCAGGGCGGTTTCCAAGGCGGGTTCCGTAGCACCCAGGTAGGAGCTGCCCGGGGGCTCCGGGGGTGGGTGGTCTTGAGACAGAGTGCCTGAGCGCTGGCTCACCTCCCCAGGACACGGTGATAGCTTTGGATGCTCTGTCTGCATACTGGATTGTTTCCCACACCACCAAAGAGAGGGAGCTCAATGTGACCCTTAGCTCCATAGGCCGCAGTGGGTTCAAGTCCCATGAGCTGCAGCTGAACAACCACCAAGTGCAGGGGCTGGAGGAGGAGCTGCAGGTGAGCCACTCCCTCACCTGGCTTGCCATGCCCCCGCCAACCCTACTGTGGCCAGGCCAGAAGCTGTCACCCTCCCACCCCCAGCCCTGTGTAATCCCCATGGGAGCTTGTCCTGATATCCTTGTGGGAAGATACTTGCTGAGTGACCTAGAGAAAGTCACCTAATCTCTGAGCTTCATTTATCTTATCTCAAGAGTAACATATGCAGAGTCTACCCAACAGGGCTTTTAGGAGGCTGAAGTGAGGTAGTGGACGTGGAGGAGTAAACCTCATGAGTTTGGGGTCACAGAAGAGGAGAGGGTGTGTTCGGGGAGGAGGTGTCCTGTGTGCCTTCCTGACATCTCTTTGCCTTCTCTGTTCCTGCAAGTTTTCCTTGGGCAGCAAGATTAATGTGAAAGTGGGAGGCAACAGCAAAGGGATCCTGAAGGTGAGAGCCAACGGCCGTGAACACCTGGGTCCTGGCCAGGGGTGGCCATGGTCTTGAGAGGGAGGCCTGAGGGCAGAGGTCATGGTCAAGGAAGGAGGGAGCCCCCCTGGGGTGGGCAGCCCCCATCAAGGCTGATGGTGTACACACCCAGGGCTCTCCCCTGAGCCACAGGCCCCGTGTGTCTCCTGGCACCTCCACCACAGTGCCACCCCAACCCCTTCTTCCTCCTGTGTGCCCTCACCTGGCTGATGGGGCCCCTTCCCTACGGGATCCCAGGCACCGCTCTAGAGGCCACCTTAGTGTCCCTACCCCAGCCCTTCCTTATGACCCTGGCATCTCCTCCTCTACTGCCCTGCTGCCCAGGGCCCTGTCACTTGTTTCCTGGACTCTGTTAGATGGTTTTGGAATTTCTCCCTACCCCCAAATCTCTCGCCTCTTACCCATTGTGCACGTGGCAGGGGTATCAACCTTCTGAAAACACTAGTCAGACTAGCCTTGGAGAAAAGCCAGACTCTTCCACCTGCACGATCAAGCGTCTGCCCACTTCCCTGACCAGACAGATCCGCTCATCTACACAGATCTCCTTGCCTTGAATGTCCTTCCCTCCTTCTTCCCGAATGACAGACTTGTTCTTCTCCTGGAAGCTTGGGCCAGAAGCCTTCTTGGAGCTTTCCATCCCAGCCTCTTTTATGCCCCCTGGAGAGCACTTGCTCCTGAGGGCAGGCCCCTGCCTCCTGTCTCACTGGCTAACCCCAGACCTGGGCCATCTGTATTTATAGACTGGTCAGGAGGGAGGAGAGGGGCCCAAAGCCCGGACTCCCTCAGTCCAGGAGATGCCCCAGGTGTGGCCCCGGAAAAGGTCTGTGCTCCAAACGTGCCCTGTTCTCACCCCTTGTTGAGCTAGATCCTTCGTACCTACAACGTCCTGGACCTGAAGAACACGACCTGTGAGGATCTTCAGATTGAAGTTTCGGTTGTGGGTCATGTTGAATACACAAGTGAGTGTTGGGGTCGGAGGCCTAGGGCCCTGAGGGGGCCAGGGCCGAGTGCCAAGTCATGACATCATCACCATCGCTGTGCAGGGGAGGCCAACGAGGACTACGAGGACTACGTGTATGAGGAGGTTCCAGCTAAGGACGACCCGGACGCCAGTTCCCAGACCGTGACACCCCTGGAACTGTTTGAGAGGCGGCGGAACCGCCGCAGGCGGGAGGCCCCCAAGGCGCCTGAGGAGGAGGAATCCAGAGTACAGTACACTGTGTGCATCTGGTGAGCACTGGGGCTGCACTGGCACAGGGGCATCGCTGGGCCAGGAGGCGGAGGCTGGGAAGCAGAGGCCGGGAGATGGAGGCTGCATCCACCAGCCAGGGCATGTGGGCCCCGGTCGTGTTGCTCTGCAGGCGCAACGGCAAGGTGGGGCTGTCAGGCATGGCCATTGCGGACATCACCCTCCTGAGTGGATTCAGCGCCCTGCGTGCCGACCTGGAGAAGGTGTGGTCAGCATCTTGGGGGCAGTGGGGGGTGGTGAAAGCGCTGTGCGCTCGGGAGCCTGCTCTGTCCCTGATCTTAGCCGCTGAGCCCTGTCTGGTGCAGGGCTCAGGGCTACCTCCCAGTGACCATCTGTCCTTCCCCACAGCTGACCTCCCTCTCTGACCGTTATGTGAGTCATTTTGAGACTGAGGGGCCGCATGTCCTGCTGTACTTCGACTCGGTGAGCAGGGAGGGGCAACCCAGGGAAGGAGGACACTGGGTTTAGTGAGCATGGGTGACAAGGTTCCCCAGGGGGCAGCTGGATCAGTAGCCAGCACTCTGGGAGAGAGCCTGTGGTGTGAGCAGGGAGACAGGACAGACGAGTGCTGCAGCAGGGTTCCGTGCAGGCTGGGAGGCCACCCTGTCACCCTGTTGGTGGGCAGGCGATGGGGGCCGAGTTGGGATGCGGCTTGGGGGCTGGTGCCAGTCAGCATTCAGTAAAGCTGAATTTACTCAACTGAGGGCTGCCTTGCTTGTCCCTACTTGACTTTCCTCATTTTGGGGGGTTTTGTTTTTGATATTGAAGTGTATTTCCTGTTAGAAAGTGATAACAGTCACGGATGAGTTTTTGTCTTTTTGTGCCTTTATTTGGCTAAAGCAAACAATCATCCATCCTCTGATGGCCCTCAAACTTTTTTTTTTTAATTTTTATTTATTTATGATAGTCACATCAGAGAGAGAGAGAGAGAGAGAGAGAGGCAGAGACACAGGCAGAGGGAGAAGCAGGCAGGCTCCATGCACCGGGAGCCCAACGTGGGACTCGATCCCAGGTCTCCAGGATCGCGCCCTGGGCCAAAGGCAGGCGCTAAACCGCTGCGCCACCCAGGGATCCCCCCTCAAACTTTTTTCGAATGTGAACTGTAATCTCTTGGAGAAAATGTGAAAAAGATGTGTTAATACTGTAACACCATTAAGCCAGGCACTTGGGGATCAAGGAACCCCCCCACTGCCCTGCCCAGTGCCTGCTGACGGGCTGGACCCCCCATTAGCCTGAGAAGCTGGGCAAAGGAGTTTGGTTGAAGATGAGGGGCCAGGAAGATTCCTGGGCGAGGAGTTGACTTAAGCAGCCCAGCTCAGGAGGGAAAGTGGCAGGGTACTGGACAGGACCGAGCCAGTGTGGGCGTGAGGAGACGGGTCTGGGCCTAGGTCAGGAGCTGCAGGGTCACAGAGGTGGGCGAGTGACAGCACCTGCCGTTAGGTTATGACAGATAAATGGAGACCCTGTTGCACTGGTGATGAAGCAAGGCTGTCGGGAGGGGGCGGGCTTTGGGGCAGGCAGAGGGAGTCTGGGGAACTTCTAGGTCTCACAGCAATCCTAATGCAAGAATGAGGCTGAATGTTTAATTTGGGACTCATCGGCTGGGAAGGTTTTGGTGAAAGCCAAGGAACAGTTGAGACCTCAGGGGAATGCAGGGGACGGGAGGAGCCCAGGCCCCAGACTGCGCCTCCAGGGAGGAAGAAGAGGAACGGTCACGCATGATGAGGTCAGAGAGAGCCAGGGACGGCCAGAAGCTACCCTGAGCTTAGAGAGTTTCATGCACAATGTGTCCACGATGTGAGACTGCCCCTGGGCACTGGAGACTGCGACGTCACTGACTGCCAGTGAAGTCAGCAGAGACCTTGCAGAGCAGTTTTTAGAATTCTGGCAGCCAGAAGGTACTAGAATGTGAAAGATACTAAAGATAAGACCAGATAGGTCAAGGAGATGCAGCACAGTGGCCCGCAGCGCCCAGAGAGCATGCCCTGACCTCTCCTCCCCACTGTGTCAGGTCCCCACGTCTCGGGAGTGTGTGGGCTTTGGAGCAGTGCAGGAGGTACCTGTGGGGCTCGTGCAGCCGGCCAGCGCCGCCCTGTATGATTACTACAACCCTGGTGAGCACCTGGGGACACTCAGCAGGTGGGGAGCAGGTGTCCCTGTGTGAGACATCAGGAGCTGGGGCCATGCCGTGGCAGGCAGGATGTCCTGCGGCTCCTTGGGATGAGGTGGGGGGTGGGGGAGGGACATGAGCTCTAGCCGCCCTCTCTCTTCCCCAGAGCACAAGTGTTCTGTGTTCTACGGAGCACCCACTAAGAGCAAACTCTTGTCCACGTTGTGCTCTGCTGACGTCTGCCAGTGTGCCGAGGGTGAGACCCAGGGCTGGGAGGGAGGGCAGGGAGCCGGTGAGGCGAGGGCCTGCGCTGTCTCACCTGGGCCCCTGATGCAGGGAAGTGCCCCCGGCAGCGTCGTGCCCTGGAGCGGGGGCTGCAGGACGAGGCCGGCTACAGGATGAGGTTCGCCTGCTACTACCCCCGAGTGCAGTACGGTCAGTCTTCCGCGGCCGCCGCCAGGGTCTCTGCCTGGGCCTGCTCCTGACCGCAGCCGGAACACACCCGTGCTCCCTTCTCTTAAATTCCCCCACAGGCTTCCAGGTTAAGGTCCTCCGAGAAGATGGCAGAGCTGCCTTCCGCCTCTTTGAGACCAGCATCACCCAAGTCATTCATTTCAGTATGAGGGGAATGGATGGGCGGGTGGCTGGGGTGGGGGATAGGGAGCCGAGGTCAAGGGTTTGTGGCCCGGGTGCTCTGGACTGTGTAAGTTCAGGGCCTGAGCTCAAAGCCTCTTGGAAGCTCCGGGCTTGTCCATAATTCGAAAAGCGGCTGTACCTCCCCGTAAGGAGCGGTGAGGGCCAAATGAGAGGTTCCACGCCAGCCCTGGGCCCCCCGCTCACCCCGGACCTTCTGCCCCCCTCTGACTACTCCTGTGTACATCATCCTCTCAGCCAAGGACACCAAGGCCAAGGTCGGTCAGACCCGAAACTTCCTGGTTCGAGACTCTTGCCGCCTTCGCTTGGAACCTGGGAAGGAATATTTGATCATGGGTCTGGATGGGGCTACCTCGGACCTCAAGGGAGAGTGAGTTCTCTGGGCCTCCAATGTCTCCTGCTCTCCTCATGCCTCATGAGGGAATGGATGCCCAGCACCCAGACCTGCCCCGTCAGAAACGAGGTGCCCCGTGCCCTCCTCTCGCACCTCCCCACCCTCCCACCCCTGCTGACTGCCTTTTTGCCTCTGCAGCCCCCAGTACCTGCTGGACTCGAATAGCTGGATTGAGGAGATGCCCTCTAAACGCCTGTGCCAGAGCACCCGCCACCGGGCAGCCTGCGCCCAGCTCAGTGACTTCCTCCAGGAGTATGGCACTCAGGGGTGCCAGGTGTGAGGGTCACCCTCCCGCCTCCCCCAGCTATTACCTGGATTGTTGCTGTACCCGGGCCCCTGGACAATAAAGGCCTCTGGCAGCAAAGTGTCAGTGTGTCTCAAGGATTGAGAGCAGTGCCCCTGCCACCTTTGCCAGCTTCTGAGGCCAGGGTTTGCATCATCTTCAGTTCTCAGAGCCTGGATGACCCTTGAGAGTGTCTCTCTCAGATAATGCACTGGGAGCATCCCTAGTGGACTGGTGACCCAGCAGCCTGTACCCTAAGGCTCTGGCATCATGCCGAAGCCTCCCTTCCGCTCTGTGTGTGGGGTGCTCCCCTGCCCCACTGTGGCCAGCGGGGGCCTCCGGCACAGCTCGTGCTCAGCCTCATGCCTTGGCTCTTCTGCTTTAGTTAGAGTGGCTGGTGGCCACGTGCTTCCCGCTCTGCCCTCGAGCAGCTGTGAGTCCTGGGGTCTCCTGCTTGGAGCCGGCCCCTGATCTCCTTACAGTGGTTAGGGGACTTGCCCAGAGTTGTACAAGGACTTGGTGATGTGTGTATTAATACACTGGGCCAGCCCTCCCTACCTGCCAGCCTAGCTCTCCCCATGTGGCGGCCCCCCTTGGGTCTCGGGGCTGACCTAGAACACCAGCGAGAGAAATTGGCCGAGATCAGCTTTGATGGAAGTCTGTTCAGCAGCCTGCCACCCGACCGTGCAGCAGGAATTTGTGGCACTTTCACTCCATGCTGTGCCCTGGGCCAGGTCCCCGTCCTCTGAAACATGTAATGACTGGAGCTGCCTGGTCCTGTGCGGCACGTAGTTGGGGCATCTGACCCAGTCTGGGAGAGGGGAGAAGGGGAAGGCTTCCCGGAGGAGATGACATCTAACTTGGGTTCTGAAAGCTAAGGGATCAGGCGGAGAGGGTGGGGGTGGGTGAGGGCACTTGAGGCAGACGATGGAGACCATGAAAGGCCCAGAGGCCAGGGGCACTGGAGGCACTGGAGAAGCCATTTGGAGGCACTGCTTGTAATCCCATTGTGTCTGAAATTTGGATTTGGAGGTGGGGTGGAAGAGCTGGGGCCAGCAAGGCGATCAGGTTTGTTCCCACTCAGGCCAACTTCCCGGCTCCCTGTTCTTTCCTGTGGAGCCCCTCCGAAGCCATGCAACCTTGGGAGGTTATGGCCTCCACCCACGTCTCAGAGGCTCCCCAAGGCTGTTGCTGCCATGGCCCCTTGGCTGCCCATCAGGTCTCTCCCCAGAGCTGGTCAGCAGGGGCGCAATAAAGCCATTTACGAGAGCTGGGGATTCAGCTGCTGCGGTGGTGAGACGCGGCCCGGGTCTGGGGTGTTAACTACGAGGAAGGAAGCAGCTGCCATTGCCCACCCCACCCCACCCCGAGATCCCACCCCTGCTTGTTCCCTCCCAGCCCTGGACCTGAGCTCCCTCATCAGGACCCCCAATGGCAGCTCCCTCAAGCTGGTCGGTGGCTCGGCCAGCATTTCCGTGCAGGGTCTCCAGCCACGTAGCCTGTGCTCTCTGGGTAGAGCCAAGGGCGAGAAGGTCTAAGTCCTCCTGGGTGCAAGAATCAGTTCACAGAGCCAGGGTGGGACCTGGTCACTTCCGAGCCCTCACTCCCACCCCAGGCAGCCCTGACCTCTCACTGGCCGCTATCACCCCTCCTTTGAGCCTCCCAGCTGCTTCCTCCCCCCTAAAGTGGTTCCTGCCTGCCCTACCTGCCTTGCACCCTTTAGGGCAACAGCTCCCAGAATAGGGCTGGGCCTCCATCCCAGCTGTGGCTGTTGGGTCCCTTCCTGGGGACTTTGGCATCAATGGGGATGGGGGGGGGCGGGGGCAGGGTTCATGACCGAACGTGCCAGGAACCTCCCTTGACCTGGGACCGGACCTGTAACCCGAGGACTCTGACCCGGGAGGCAGTTCCATCCTGCCTGTTGCAGGGAGCACAAGCAGCCCAGTGCAGGGAGAGGAGAGGGCGGGCAGGCAGACTCGGAGGAGGAGCAAGAGAGGGCAGCTGTGCTCCCCACCCCCCAGATTCCAAGGTCAGTGAAGTCCCTCTCTTCCTGCTCGCTCCGGTTCTCTGAGGTCCCCCTATATCTGCACAGTGAGTTCTTTTTGGCTCAAGCCAGCTTGAGTTGGCGCCTTTCCCCTGCCACCACAGAGCATATCAAGGACATAGTAAGAGCTCCAAACTGGGGGGGCATGTAGTTCTTCAACTTTTGAGACTGAAATAGGGCACGATTAATAATTACACTGGGACTGCAGGTGTAACCTGGATGACCCAGGCAGACCAGGCCGAAAGGTCACCCCATCTGTAGGTGAAGAACACGCAGGCTGCTTGCATCTCCTTTTGTCCTTGGGCAAGCCAGGACGGGCATGTTAGGCAGGGATGGCCGTGGTCTCTCTGAGATAAAGCTTTGGCGGGATGGTGGTCCCAGGTGGGTGGCTCTGGGAGAGGGCGCAGGCCCGAGAGTGGCCACGTTGTCCTGTGTGGTTGGTGTGCAGCCAGAAAATCGATTCCGGCTGCGGGAGAAAGGTCAGGGTCACGTCCCCTTCCTTTCTTCTTGATGGATGAGGGACCTGTTCTTTGAGATGTGGACTCCCCAAGGCCAGGGAGGCCGATGCCCTTCCAGGAATACGTGGGCGGGACAGTGGGCCGGGACCCGACGGAAGGACTCAAAGGAGGCCGCAGAAGTCGGAGCACAGGATGGATGGTGGGGCCGCAGGAGCTATAAGTGGCCCGGCCAGGGCCCTTGCACGGGTCTCTGGCCATGCTACTCCTCGGGGTGCTGCTGCTGACTGTGCTGGCTGGTGCCCGCCTGCTGTGGGGCAAGTGGAAGCTCAGGGGTCTGCACCTCCCACCTCTTGTCCCTGGCTGCCTGCACCTGCTGCAGCCCGACCTTCCCCTCCACCTGCTGGGTTTGACGCAGAAACTGGGGCCCATCTACAGGCTCCGCCTGGGGCTGCAAGGTGAGTCTGCCTCTGCTCCGTCGCCAGCCCCACCGCGTGGGAGGTAGGGTCCCCTTCCTGCTGACACCCCGCTCTGACTCCTCCCCAGATGTGGTGGTGCTGAATTCTAAGAGGACCATCGAGGAAGCCATGGTCAGGAAATGGGTGGACTTCGCCGGCAGACCGCAGACGCCATCCTGTAAGGGCTGGGGCGGTTCTCGAGGGACGTGGGCTGTCAGAGGCCGGGAAGGCCAGCCTGCGGCTCCCATGGTCCGTCCCTCCCCTCTCCTATTCTCCTACTCGCAGACAAGCTGGTGTCTCTGCACCACCAGGACCTGTCCCTGGGGGACTACTCCCTGCTGTGGAAGGCTCACAAGAAACTCACCCGCTCAGCCCTGCTGCTGGGCATCCGCAGCTCCATGGAGCCGCTGGTGGAGCAGCTGACCCAGGAGTTCTGTGAGGTGAGGCTGCCGCCCCACAGCCGCCCCAGCTCCGCTGCCCCTTGCCCGGCGGCGCCCGGCCTGCTTAGCTCCTGTTCCTCCTCCGCAGCGCATGAGAGCCCAGGCTGGCACCCCTGTGGCCATCCAGAAGGAATTCTCTTTGCTCACCTGCGCCATCATCTGTCACCTCACCTTCGGAGACAAGGTCAAGGTTTTCTTGCCCTCCATGTGCTGGGGCCCTTCTTTAGCCTCTCCCTGGCCCTCTCTGGTCCTGAACTTTTTTCTTCTTTTTTTTTCGGCAGGAGGACACCTTAGTACATACCTTTCATGACTGTGTTCAAGACCTGATGAGAACCTGGGAGCACTGGTCCATCCAAATGTTGGACATCATTCCCTTTCTCAGGGTGAGGGGTGCAGCCCAGACTCCCTGGGTCCTGGGAGGGGCGGTGCGGGGGGAGCAGGCCTCCTTGCCAGCGGCTGCACCCTTTTGCCCCCTGCCCCAGTTTTTTCCCAACCCAGGCCTCTGGAGGCTGAAGCGAGCCTTGGAGAACCGGGACCACATCGTAGAGAAGCAGCTGAGGCAGCACAAGGTGGGAAGGCCGCGTGGGCCTGGCTCCCCCGCAGTCTGCCCCCAGGTGGCGCACCTGCTGGACGCGCTCAGGCGGGCTCCTCCTCCCCACCACAGGAGAGCATGGTGGCAGGCCAGTGGAGGGACATGACCGACTACATGCTCCAGAGGGTGGGGAGGCTGAGAGCAGAAGAGGGCTGTGGACAGCTCCTCGAAGGACACGTGCACATGTCCGTGGTGGACCTTTTCATTGGCGGCACCGAGACCACGGCCACCACCCTCTCCTGGGCCGTGGCGTTCTTGCTTCACCACCCTGAGGTGCGCCCTGGGGGCAGCCCGGCTGGGGCCCAGGAACTCGGTTCGCTGCCTCCCCCCGCCCCCATGGGATGCGTTCACCCAGGGGCGCTTCTCCCAGTGGGCACGAAGGCTCCTCCACTGGGTTGCTCTAGGGAGGGGCCCGGGGCCGGGAGGCCAGGCAGGCCTGGGTCAGCTACCTCAGGGTTCCCACCCCAGACACCAGGCTTGCTCCCATTTCCCAGATTCAGCAGCGACTGCAGGAAGAGCTGGATCGGGAGCTGGGTCCTGGAGCTTCAGGCTCCCGAATCCCGTACAGAGACCCCACACGCCTGCCCCTGCTCAGCGCCACCGTTGCCGAGGTGCTGCGCCTGCGGCCCGTCGTGCCCCTGGCCCTGCCGCACTGCACCACGCGGCCCAGCAGGTGACTCTCCTAAGAGCTGGGCACACGGGGGACCAAAGGGTGGGGGATCCTGGTGGGCCTCTGACTCCACCTTCCTCTCAGTATCTCGGGCTACGACATCCCCGAGGGCATGGTTGTCATCCCCAACCTGCAAGGCGCCCACTTAGACGAGACGGTCTGGGAGCGGCCACAGGAGTTCCGGCCCGGTGCGTGGTGGCAGGGGAGGGGCGGTGGCTGCGGCACAAGGGCTGGGGGCGGCGGAGGCCAGTCCCCACCGCTACTGGACCCTGGTTCTATCCTCCCGCCCGCAGATCGCTTCCTGGTCCCCGGCGCCAGCCCCAGAGTGCTGGCCTTCGGCTGCGGGGCGCGTGTGTGCCTGGGGGAGCCGCTGGCACGCCTTGAGCTCCTGGTGGTGCTGGCGCAGCTGCTCCGGGCCTTCACGCTGATGCCCGCTGCGGGCACCCTGCCCTCTCTGCGACCCCGGGCCCGCTGCGGCGTCAACCTCAGCATGCAGCCTTTCCAGGTGCAGCTGCAGCCCCGGGGGGCAGGGGTCCTGGGACGTGGCCAGCACCCATGACAGGCAGGACACACGACGGCTGTGTGCTTCAGTTTTTCCTTTTATTTCTCCCGTACAAACCCCGTCCCTCCCCCCTGTAAACATGGTGCTGTGAGATCGCAGATGGAGAAGGCTCCCTCCTCCGGTGGCTGGATAGTGAGGGTGGCCCCTGGCTCTTCTCTCAGCGCGACCCCTCAGTGCTCGGCAGTCATACTGGGGCGCCGGAGATGTGAGCTGTGGTCAGCCTCCCTGGGCTGCTGGGGGCCGGTAGCTTCTTGGTCTGAGCTTCATTTCCGTGAAGGGCACAGAGAACTCGAAGCCCTTCCAGTAGTACCAGCTCACCCCCTGGGAAAGGATTGTTGAGACAGAGTCAGAGCCAGACAGACGTCCCATCTGCTCCCCAGCCTACACCCTGCACCCCGGCATCTGGGGAGATGGTTCCCAGAAATCAATCACCCTCCCCCCGCACCCACTTCATGATCCTCAACTGCAAAGGCCGGAGGCTTAGTCTAAGCTGGCCCTTTACATCCAATAAATCGTGCTCATGTCTCCCTCGAGATGACCTGGTGAGATTAGCATTATTGTTTCATTTCACAGATGACAGCCCAAGGCGCCAAGCGGCTCTGTCGCTCATCCCGCCACCCCGCAGCAGGCTGAGCCCTGAGCCACTCCCAGCCCCTCACCTGGTGGTCCACTGTACTTCCGTAGAGCCCGTTGAGGTTGGCGTAGTGGCAGTTCCTGTACCACCAGGCCCCGCGGTATGACACCGCGCAGGAGATGAGCAGGTTGTTGGGGTCGCGATCACGGGCGGAAAAGACACTGCCACTATGGTAGCTCATGGAGTCCCCTGGACCGGTGTGAAAGGGGCAGTGAGGGCCTCCCCTCCCCTGCCCCACTGTCCACGGGCCCCAGGTCCACCCTGACCTGCTGTGCCGTGGTAGCCGTCCAGATGAAGGCGGTAGTACTCCGCAGCTGAGTCTACTCGGAAGGAGTCATACTGTGCGAACACGGCCTCGTCCCCAGCCCGCAGGTCCACACGCATGGAGTAGTCGCCCGCTTTTGTCAGGCTGTGCAGGGCCTCGTTGCCTGGGGGTAAGGAGGTGCTCTCACCAGAGTCCCCCATCCACCGGCCACCGGCCCTTCCCGGCCCCGCCCCTGCCCCTGTCCCTGCGAGGCACTGACCCAACCAGAACTCCCCAGAGATGTTGCCGAAGCCGTGGGCGTAGTCCTCCCAGTCCCTCCAAAAGTCTGTCTGTCCATCCATGCGGCGCTGGAACACCTGGCAAGCAGGGGGAGCCACCATCAGCCACGGCTCCGGGCACAGCAGCCCGTGCCCCGCGCGGACCCTTGGGCGTTCTGTCCGCCACCCACCAGCCAGCCGCCCCCGTCGGTCTCCATGTCACAAAACACATTGAGGGGCCGCTCGCGGTTGCCATTGAGGAAGACGGTGGTGGTCCTGGAGGTGCCGGCTCCGTTCTGCATCTCTTCCCCGCAGTCCCGAGGGAAGGGGATTCGAAGTCCACCTGGGGAGAGGAGAATGACGGACCGGTCCTGTCCCCGCGCCCGGCGCCCTGCTGCCCGCTCGGCCCCCCGCCTTAGGTCCCAGCGCCAAATACCAGTGGTGAAGGAGGTGGACACCGGCGGCGTGAGGCTCTCGCCCCACACAGCCCGGAGCCACACGCTGTAGGGGGTGGAGGGAAAGAGGCCCAGAAGCTGGTGAGAAGTGGCCCCGCCTGGGAGCACGACCTCCTGTGGATAGATGAGGAGCAGGTCAGGGCCGGGCAGGGGACCCACTGGAGGAGGTGGGGGACGGGCAGCGTCTCCTGGAACCGGCGGGGCTGGCCAGTGAGGGAGAGAGGAGCACCTGTGTCTGTCCACCAAGGGCGTTGAAACTGAGCAGGTAGCTAGTCGGCGGGACTTGGGGCTCAGTCCAAGTGAGCAGGGCCATGCGGGGGGTTACTTCCTTGGCCTCCAAGTCCTGGGGGGCTTCCAGCCCTGGGAGGGGAGGTGGGAAGAGAAGATGGAGATGCAGATGGAGATGGAGATAGAGATGGAGATGGAGATAGAGATGACCTCCCCTGCCCCTGTGGCACACACCTCCCAGGCCGTACCTGTGGTGAAGGTGATGCTGGCTGGGGAGGTGAGGTTGGGCCCCCGGAGACCACGCACAGTCGCTGTGTAGTTGGTGTGGAGCCTCAGGCCCCCCAGAGGGTACTCCACCGCGCTGCCAGGGGCCGAGGCCTGCAGTGGGGGGTCTGGAGGTGGGGTGAGCATCAGCCTCTGCCCCCTCGGTGCCCTGCCAGAGCCTCTGTCCCCTCCCTGACCAAGTCCCCTCTGGAGGCCTCAGCCCAGCTCACCCCCTGGGGCTGTGACACGGATGTTATATGTGTCCACGGGGGCCTGAGGAGGCTTCCAGTGCAGCAGAGCTGATCCCTCCGTCAAGTTCAGTGCACGGAGCTGGGTGGGGCCATCAGGAACTGGGAGAAGGGAGGAGGCTCAGAGCTGTCCCCGCTCCCCTCTCCACGCCTCACCTCCCCAAGCTCTACGGGCCTCCTGTCCACAGTCGAATCCTCTCACGCCTCCTTCCCCCTCATCCTGTCGGGGACCTAGCCCATCTCACCTGTGGTGAGGTAGCCTGTGAGAGGCTCACTCTCCTCAAAGCCACGGACAGAGACCACGGTCACCTCATAGTGAGAGCCTGGCATCAGCCCCTGGAGTTTCTGGGTCCGGGCTTGGCCATCCACCTGCACACTCTGTGGCTCCCCTGAAAACACACAGGCTTGGGAGTTTGCCCAGGGAAGCAGGCAAGAGCCACAGGGTGAGCAGACTGCAGGGGGCGGGAGGGCAAAGGGGGGGCAAAAGGGGGTCACCTCCATCTGCCAGCTGGTAGGAAACTTTGAAACTGTCCACTCTGGATGGTGGAGGCATCCAGCTGACCTGGGCCGATGTTTCCCTGATTTCCCTGAACTGAAGGTCCCGGGGGCTTTCCAGAACTGAGGGGAGAGGTGTGCCGAGGAATGTCAGTGAGGGTGCCGGGCAGGGAGGCTCCTGCCTCGGGATCCCCTGCCCTGCTCCTTCCCAGGGCCCCAGTGGCTGCACACCTGCTCACCACCAGCCCTTTCCTCCAGACCTCAGAGAGGAAGACTCTGGAGATTCCCCTCAGCCCCACCACACACCAACCTCCCCTCTGGCGGAGGCACTAGGTCCCGCCCCACAAAGTACAAAGACCTCTCACATCAGGGCAGCACACGAATGTGCCCACTGTGGGGCCTTACCTGGGCTGAGGGTACGGGCTGTGCCCTGGATGCTGTCGGCCTTATGGGGCCCACGCAGCCCATACAATGTAAGGCTGTACAGGGTCCCCGGATGCAGGTCCCGGAGCACGGCTGAGCGCTGCGTCCCTGGCACCGTCAACTCCCGCTGCAGCAGGGGACGTGAGTGGGGCTCTAGAGTGCTTGGTGATGGGACCCCAAAACGGAGCAGGAAGGAGTCAAAGGCCTCGGATGGGGCCTCCCAGTTGAGCCGCAGCGAACTGGTGGTCACATCAGTCACTGACAGCTGGGACAGGCGGGGCCCTGGCTCCCCTGGGGTCAGACCGGCAGGAGCAGGCCCTGCACAGAGTGGGTGGGAGACAAAAGCACACCACGTTGGTGGGCTGGAGCAGGTCTCTTCCACCACCCCACCCCGGCCCCAAGTTTCTCATATGTGAGGTGGTGGAGCTCATGCGAGGCAGGTACTCAGCTGGGGCCCATGTGAGCATGTGTGTGGAGCACCACAGGCGGCTGCTGCACCCCTTCCTCCCTCCACACTGCCCTCCAGTCACTGCCTCTGGGCACCCCCTTTAGCCCTTCCAGTCCCAGACCTGAGGTGGGTGAGGCCTAGATACGGGGCCCTTGCCCGGCGGTACCTGTGGTGCCCTCAGCTGAGATAGGCCCCAGGCGCTTCCCTCCATGGAGGCCATAGAGGAAGAACTGGTAGGAGGTGCTGGGCTCCAGGCCTGACACTAGGACCTTGTTCTGGTTGCCACCCACGAGCAAGGCCTGGGGCTGCCCATCTGTGTCCTGATACTGGACCACGAAAGAGTCAAAGGGGCCCTGGGCCACATTCCACAACAGGTGCAGAGAGTCTGGGGTTATGTCGCTCACTGCCAGTGTCCTTAGGTGGGGCCCTTCAGGGAGCTCAGGGGCCTCTGTGGCGGGGCTCCAGGGGGCTGGTGTGTCCACTTCCGGGGCTGCGTGGGAGAAGCCCAGGGGAGAAGCTGAGCAGGGGTGACCAAGGCTCTACTAGCATCGCCCTTCTCTTGAATCTCCCCTTCCCCTGCTTTGGCACTGATTCTTGCCCCCCACCCCCAACCCCGGCCTCCGTGAGCACCAGCACTGTGGCCCCATCAGATACTTGCTTCTCCTTCTCCTCCTCCATGTATTCTGGGTGTCTCATCTTGAGGTGCGTGCACAGCCTGCTCCCTCCCCACCATGTCTGGGTGCCTATGCTCCTGGCCCAAGGCAGGAAGAGCTGGGCGGGGCATGTGGTCCAGGGCGGTGGAGTGGGGGTGCATAGCTGAGGACGGAGCTGGCTGGTAAACTGGAAGGGCAGATCGCACCAACCAGGTCGGCCGATGGGCCCCATCCTGCTGACCTCAGCTGGGTGTTAATAACTCCCAGCTCCATCACTGTAGCCACTTCTGGTTGCTACGCCCCTCACCTATTTTCTTTTCCAGTTATTTTCCACTTGGGAAAAAATGCTCCTGACTCATCCACAGGAGGGGGTTTGCCCCTATCTGGCAAGGCTGCCCGCGGGGAGGTAAGAGCTGCCTCAGTAGAGTGAGGGGAACAGCTGGCAGTGCTGGGCAGCATGGGGGCTGGGAGACAGGGGACCACTGCCAGGGCCTTTCCTTGTGCCTGCCTTGGCTGCCCTGGCTCCTGCTTTGGATGGACTCCTCGGGTTACCATCGGAGCTGGCCCCACTGCACCTCCCTTCCTCCCAGGCCCACTCATGCTCACCTGTCACTCCCAGGACGGAGATGGGGCCCAAGTGCTGTCTTCCGTGGATCCCATAGAGCAGGAATTTGTATTTCCTGCCAGGCTCCAGGCCCTGTATGGTGACGTCCCGCTGGTCTTTGGCCACAGGCACTGCCCGGGGCTGCCCAGCTGGGTCCCTGTACTGGACCACAAAGGAATCAAAGAGGCCCTGGGCTACCGTCCATGAGAGGCTCAGGGAGTTGGAGGTCTCATCTATCACTGTCAGCTCTCCGAGGCGGGGTGGGTGCTGCTGCTCCTTCTCCAGGGGAGCTGTAAACAGAGTGGGAGGAGAGACCTTAGTTAAGAGCTACCTTTACTGCAGCCCTGGCAGCTTCTCGGAGACATGAGGGTCTAGGAAAGGGTCCCTGCACTGTGGCTTCAGTCTGCCTGAAAGGAAGAAAAGCGAGCAGCTTGATCTCTGCTGGAGGCCACTGCCCCTGCCCCCCTTCCCTCCCTGCTGTGATCAGGGTGCAGTAAATGCAGAGAAGATCACCTTGTGAGACAGTGTCCCTGGGGGTGTAGAGAAAGGCCTCAGTTTCTCCCTGGCCCCTGATCCCTCGAGCAGGAGGTGGCCAGAGCCGAGAAAGGCTCCCAGAGTGTATCTGGGTTGTCAGGGAAACACCCCTAAACACTAAGAGCTGGGTTGGGCAGCCAGCCAAGCTTGTGGGCTCCCATGGCTTGGCCATGACCTCCTCTCTCTTGCTATCAGCCTGGGCCATCCTCCCACCCACTTTCCAGCCCTCCACTAACACCATTGGACCAGGGCAGGGTTGGCAGGGGGGCAGCCGGGGTAGAACAAAGAGGAGAGCAGAACACAGAGGAGACCTGCCCTGGCGGGGACAGGCGTTAGCTGATGGGGTCAGAGGAGAAGCCTGTATTCAGTGCCCATAATGAGGGTTTGGAGTCTGAGTGTCCCAGCTGACTGTGTGCCCCATCCCCATCTGGCCAGGGTGACTCATGGTCCTGGGAGGGAGGTAAGGGTCAGTGACCCACCTCCACCCTTTCCTCAGGGGGCTGAGTAATAGGCACAATGACTCCAGATTTTTCCATAGTCTTTCTACAGCCAAACCCTTCCATATTTTCCACCTCCTGCCTCGGCTGGGACAGAGGGAAGGACTGGAACATTTATTAAGTGCTGATCCATATTTATTATGCATATGCAGGTATAGTAACTGTGGTTCGAGGGAAAGAAGTGGCTTGTCTGTGGCCACACCACTGGCAATTGGAATTTGAACATGGTTCTGCTTAGCTCCAAAGACTGGATTCTTTTTATGACATCAGCAGTCAGTGAATGAAGGGAATAATGCACATATAAAATACTTAGAATAGAGCCTGGCACGTGATGGAGGCTCAGTAAATGTTTGCTCTTGCTGCCATAAAGGCTGAAGGCAGGGATAGGCCGGTGGGGGGCAGCTCTTGGGGCTTAAGTCAGAGGCAACTCTAGAAAACATGGGGTGCAAGGCTGGGGCTCACCTGTGCTGCTGTCGGCAGAGATGGGGCCCAAGCGCTTCCTGCCCGCCAGCCCGTAGAGCAGGAACCTGTACTTCCTGCTGGGCTCCAGGCCAGGGATGGTGACCTCACGCTGGTCTGCGGACACAGGCACCCCCCGGGGCTGCCCATCCCTGTCCTTGTATTGGACCACGAAGGAGTCGAATTCGCCCTCGGGGACTGTCCACGAGAGGCTAATGGAGTCTGGGGTCACGTCTGTCACTGTCAGCTCCCCAAGGCTGGGAGGTTTCGTGTCTGGGCCTGGAGTAGAGAGAGAGGTGTATGGAAAGTGACAGAAATGGTGACAGAAGCTGGCAGAGCTTTGTCAGGATGCTAGGGCTCTGGGAGCTGGTTCTGAGAGCTGGGAGGGGGTGGCTAGGCCACCTGGCAGGAAGCAGGCCAGCAGAGGAACAGGGAAAAAGATGAACCAGGTTAGCCAGCAGCATCCCCAGGATGTAGGACAAGTAGGGAGAAGGATGGGAACGAGAGGGGTCATGGGGAGCTCTGGACCTGGTGTTTACTGGACCCAGTAAATAATCAGGTCAGGAGGCCCCAGCTTTGGAGCTTGGAGCATAGAAACAGGACACTAATTGCCACCACAAGGGGGTGAAGGCCTGTCTGGAGGCACAAGCACCCATGAGGGCCTCCAGCATCACGCGTCTTTGTGTCTACAGACACAGGACCATGGCGTTTCTCATCCTGGAGCCCGAAGAGCAGGGACTTGTACTTGCAGGTGGGTCCAGACCCGAAATGGTGATCTCGCGAAGGCCTCGAGCCACAGGCACCACCTGGGGTGCCCCTGCACATCCCTGTACTGGACCAGAAGGAGTGGAAGGGGCCCTGGGCCACCGTCCATGAGAGGCGCACGGTGTCAGAGGTCACGGTGGCCATGGCCAGCTCCCCCAGGCCGGGGGCTGCGGGGGGCTCTGTGGGCAGAGAGGCTGGAACAGAGCGGAGGAGGCTGATGGGTCAATGGTGCGACCCTTCGAAAGAGAGAGAGTGCTTTCCCGAGGCTATGAAATAAATGTCTTGTAGCAAGCTCTTCTAAAGTGCTTAGTGCATCCCAGGCGTGGCTGTGAGCGCTTCACACACAGGCACGAGGATCCTCCCACAAAATATGAAGTACGTGCCTCTAGTATTGTCATTGCCACTATGCGTGGATCTAAGGCGCAGAGAAGTTAAGATACGGTCGGAATTCACACAGTCAGTGGTTCAGAGCAGGATTCAAACCCAGAGACGTGGTTCTGCAGCCACTAAAGACCAGAGCCACTGCAGACCAGAGACGTGGTCTGAGTCACTAAAATACCCAGTCCGGGAGCCTGAGAGGCCGTATATGAATATTTCAACAAGTTTAATGTTGCTGATAAGAAAGGAAAGTGGACAGGTAAATTTATGAAGTGAAGGGTACCTGCCAACTAAGCCTGAACAGTCTCCTACATCCTTCATGAGTAAAGGATGAGGAAGGATATTAGTGCCACATGAGAAAAGAGAGGGACCTAAGGGACGATTTGTGAGGAAAGGAGGAAAGCAAGACAAAACAGGAGACTTAGGAGACAGGGTGCTCGCTGTCACTCACCGGTCAGGCCCACGGTGGACACGGGGCCCACGCGCCGCCCCCTGTCCAGGCCATACAGGTGCATCTTGTACTTGCGTCCCGGCTCCAGACCCCCAACGGTCACCTCACTCTCGTCGCCCGGGACACGCACCACCTGGGGCCGCCCATCCCTGTCCTTGTACTGGACAGTGAAGGAGTCAAAGTGGCCCTGGGGGACGGTCCAGGAGAGGCTCAGGGAGTCTGGGGAGGATCCCGTCACCGTCAGCTCCCCCAGGAGGGGCTCCTTGGGGGGCTCTGGGGCCTCTGTGCTGGGTTCTGTGGGGCTGGGGGTCTCCTCCACCTCGGTGGGGGTTGGCGTCTCTTCTTCTGCAGCTGAGAAAGAGACACATGGAGAGGGTGAGGCAGGGTCCCCGGGAGACATCCTCAGGTCTTAGGAGAAGGATGGAGAAGCTGTGACTGGGTCTGGGGGCTCCCGATTCAGTTCAGTGAAGCCCATTCTCGGGGCTGGGTGGGCTTGCTCAGCCCACATCTCACAAACATGCTGGGAGCCTCCAGGGTCAGCCATGGGGAAGCCTGTCCAGCCACCAGCACAGCTCACGGAGGCCCGCCCTTCTCTGCATGGGAGGACCCCCTCGGTCCTCAGGGAGCCCCAGCGGGGGAGCACCTTGAGCAGAAGGGCCTCCTGCACCCCACTCACCCATTACCTGAGAGAGGGGGGTCCTGCCACTGGCCCAACCCTGAGGCTTCCACTGGCTACTCACCTGTCACCCCAATGGCAGAGATGGGGCCCATGCGCTGGCCACCGTGGAAGCCATACAGGTTCATCTTGTACTTGTGGTCTGGCTCCAGGCCTGAGATGGTGACCCCGTCTTCATGCCCTGGCACCCTCACCGCCTTGGGCTGCCCATCCCCATTCTTGTACTGGACCAGGAAGTGGTCAAACTGGCCCTCGGGGATGGTCCAGGACAGGTGCAGGGAGTTGGGGGTGGCTTTGGTCACTGCCAGCTCCCCCAGGTGTGGCTTGATGGGAGGCTCAGAGGACATGGTGGATGGGGCTTGGGTGGTCACAGCTTCATATTCTGGAGGGGACAGAGACATACAGAGACAGATGAGGATGTGCAGGTCAGCCTCTAAGTAGGTGTCTAGAAAAATAAGATCATAAGGAGCAGAGCATTGCCACCCACGGCGGCTCTAACTCATCCACTCTTCCCTTAATGTCCCAGGTTCCTGTGTTGGCCTTCTGGGCGCATATCCTCATCTTGCCCTGCCCTCCCCTGCCCTTCCCCTGCCCACTGCTCTCTTCAGTACCCACCTCCCCTGTATCCTGGGCCCTAGACCTCCCTTCCCTGGGGTCTCCTTGGCATCTCACTCCCTTTGCACTGATTATTCCCTTTGCATGTCCCTTTGCACTGATTATTTCCCTTTGGCTCATGTCTTTGCTCAGACCCCAAACACCTCACCTTTCCCCAGCCAGGACGCTGGAGGCTTCCTGGCTCTGTCTGTGTCCCCAGCTGCCATCAGACTCAGAGTGTCCAACCCACTCCTAAGTGCCTCCTGAGCTCCCCATACCTGTAGCCCCACCAGCCTGCCTTGGGGCCAATCCCAGTGCTGTCGCCTGCCACCTGGGTCACCACCTCCCCCCTGGGCTCCCTGCCTCCCTGTTCTCCTTGTGCCCACCCGTTCCTCACAGGGGGCCAGGATGAGCCCTTCAGTGCACAAGGGACGGCACTGGGCTCAGCTTAACATTGCAACAACCGTCTCCATCCCCAGGAGGAGTCCCTGCCTTCTGAACTGCTCCTACTGCTCTACCCCTGTCTCAGGACTCTTTCCCCCACTCAGAGGATCTCACACAAAATCCTCCCAGTCCCTCTCAGGGGCCACCATGATCCTAGTTTCCAGGCCTTGGCACCAGCTGTGACGTGGATCTGACTCTAACGCTGTCACCAAGCTAACACCTTCCCACCTTGGGTCCCAGCTGTCCTGTGGGTACCTGGCAGGCTGGCTCAAGCGTGCTGCCCGGTCCTGGCCCGGCCCCAGGACCTCCGGACACACACACACACACACACACACACACACACACACACACACACCTTTGCCTGATGGCTGGTTCGCAGCCTGACTCCCCATGCCCGGGAGCCCTAGTATAATAAGAACTTTCTCTCTGCCATGATCAGGTTCACTCCAGTGAACTCCAGTCATGACCTTGAGATCATGACCTGAGCCGAAATCCAGAGCCGGAAGCTTAACCCACTGAGCCACCCGGACTCCTCTTAAATAGTCTTTTTTAAAAAGAGTAACACACTAAACATGAAGCCACGAGGTACGGGATGAAGTATAGAGCATCTGGGTTGAGTTTACCAATACAGCAATAATATATCCATACAACGGAATGCTCTTTGGACGTAAAGGAAATTAGATAGGGGTGGGACAACCCTGTAAATAGACTAAAAATCATTACGCTGTATACTTAAAGCAGGTGAACTTTGAGGCATGTAAATTATATCTCAGGAAAGCTGTGAATGAAGAATACATTCCAGTGGGGGGAAGGCAAGGGGTGGGCGGGGTGCAGAGGAGCCAGACTGGCCAGGAGTTAATACTAGGCTGCAACAGGGCAATGGACACACGGGAGCTCCTTATGCTCTTCTTTCTCTTTGTGTGTATCCAATCTTACATATTGGGTATTTGTTGAGCGGATGAATTAATATTTCATGGCATTTCCCAACCACGCATACACACACACACACACACACACAAAGATCTTTCCAGGGTTCCCAGGCAAAACAGAAAGCCACACATGGGTCAGTGGATCACTGTCTCGAAGGCTTCCACCCCACATACCTCTCGGGCACATGCCTGGCACGTCCCTGGCCTTCGGCTTCCACCCCACATCACACCTGTCCTGACATGTTACTGGGTGGAGGGCAGGTTAGGTGAGGCTTTAGGTTCCTGGATTTCCAGTGGAGGACACTCTGGAGGCTCCACCAATGAGACTTTACCCAGCCCAACCCTGAAGGTCCCCGCCGTCACTCACCGGTCAGGCCCACGGTGGACACGGGGCCCACGCGCCGCCCCCTGTCCAGGCCATACAGGTGCATCTTGTACTTGCGTCCCGGCTCCAGACCCCCAACAGTCACCTCACTCTCGTCGCCCGGGACACGCACCACCTGGGGCCGCCCATCCCTGTCCTTGTACTGGACAGTGAAGGAGTCAAAGTGGCCCTGGGGGACGGTCCAGGAGAGGCTCAGGGAGTCTGGGGAGGATCCCGTCACTGTCAGCTCCCCCAGGAGGGGCTCCTTGGGGGGCTCTGGGGCCTCTGTGCTGGGTTCTGTGGGGCTGGGGGTCTCCTCCACCTCATCCTGGGGGCCTGGGAGA
Source organism: Canis aureus (assembly GCF_053574225.1). Taxonomy (NCBI): domain Eukaryota; kingdom Metazoa; phylum Chordata; class Mammalia; order Carnivora; family Canidae; genus Canis; species Canis aureus. The sequence goes on along the minus strand of NC_135617.1, from coordinate 71,195,314 downwards.
AGACACAGGGATGGTGGCTTCATTGTCAAGTACTGCTCATGTCAATAGGGACAACACAGTGCAAGCAGCAGACTCTTCCAGCTTTCAACAGAAGCTGGAGAACCTCGGGGTTAGGCAACTGGTAATTAATTGATGGAGAGTGCTAGACAGGCCACAATCCCCTTCATACTGGACTGGCCAGGACCATAAACATTCAAGAAGGCAATTCAGTCATGTGGATAGAAGCCAAAATACTTCTCATGTCCTTTGACCCAAATCCCATTTGGGCAGCCATCCTACAAAAATTATGAAAAAGTTGGAAAAAGTTGTGCCATGGGAGTCCCTTATGGGATCATCCATAACAGCAGAATGTGTCAGCAATCGAAATGACCCAGGGATGATGATTAATTTTGTTATGGCACTTTTACCACATAGCATCAAATAACCATTAAGATGATGATTAATGCAGGTCGTACAGCCACAGAATAGACCCTCACAATGTAAGTTATGTACAAAAACAAAGGAAGAGCCAGGAATTATGTGTACACTCTGCATTTGAAAACATACAGGGAGAGGATGTGTTTTGGACATTATTATTAATGGCAGTTTTTGGGTCAAAAGGTATTCTGATGGCAGATTTTTCCTCCTATTTTTCAAATATTGCTTAATGTTGATATTCATTTCACTAGAATAATGTGGACTTAGAAAGAAATCCTGGAATATAAAAATTAATAATTTGGTGGGGGCTGTGGGGAAGTGCCATGCGTTCCTTACACTGCCCTCCTTACTTTGTGTGTGCTTGTGATTTGTGTGACAGGTCATAAAATTGAACAGTGGATAACAGTTTTCCTTCCAGTTGGCAGCTGTTCTAACATCTATTATCTGATCATTCCCCCGTCCTCCTCCTCCTGCCATACTCCTGTGAACATATGTAGAAAAAAGAGGCCCATCCCCCAGGAGTCAGAGGGGCTGTGTGAAATTGGTCCTCTGTGTGAAGTATCTTCAGGAGAGGAGAAGGAACCTCATAGAGCCTCTCACTTGGTCTCGTAGAGGCGGTGAGCCCCACCCCTACAGAAGGCTCTCTCCAGGGTGCTGGGCTCTCCCTCACGGCACACAGAGAAACTCTGTTCTCATGGGGCATCAGAATCGAGCTGACACTGAATAGAGAACCCAGAAATGGGCCTTCAACTCTATGGTCAAATAATGTTTGACAAAGCAGGAAAAAATATCCACTGGAACAAAGACAGTCTCTTCAATAAACGGTGTTGGGAAAATTGGACAGCCACATGCAGAAGAATGAAACTGGACCCCTTCTTACATCAGACACAAAAATAGACTCAAAATGAATGAAAGATCTAAGTGTGAGACAGGAATCCATCAAAATCCTAGAGGAGAACACAAGTAGCAACCTCTTCAACCTTGGCTGCAGCAGCTTCTTGCTAGACACGTCTCCAAAGGCAAGGGAAACAAAGGCAAAAATGAGCTACTGGGACTTCATCAAGATAAAAACCTTTTGCACAGCAAACAGTTGCAAAAATCAAAAGACAACCGACAGAATGGGAGAAGATCTTTGCAAATGTCTTAT